>NC_080594.1:17675099-17991527 GCF_027887145.1 Ammospiza caudacuta | reverse complement strand
GCAGAAAAGGACGTTGGGGTTCTGGAGTGCACCACACTGAACATGAGCCAGAGTGTGCCCTCAAGGCAGAGAAATAACTTGGACTGCTCTAAGGCAAGTATTGCCAGCAGGCTGAGGTGGGGGATCCTTCCCCTCCTCTTGGCACTATTGAAGCCAATCCTGGACTCCTGTGTTCCGTTCTGGACTCCCCAGCACAAGGCAGACACAGATGTACTGGAGCAAGTGCAGAAAAGGATCACGAAAATTATTAATGTTCTGGAGCACCTCTTCTGTGATGAAAGGCTGAGAGAACTGGGACTGCTCAGAGACATGGGTGAATCTCATCAGTGTGACAAACACTGAAGGGAAGGTCTAAAGAAGATAGACCCATAGACTTATCAGTGATGCCCATTGGCAGGATTGGAGGCCATGGGCACAAAATTAAGCACATGAGGTTCTCTCTGAACATCAGGAAACAGGTGTTTTTTCCTGTGAAGGTGACTGAGCACTGGCACAGGTTGCCCAGAGAGGCTGTAGAGTCTCCTTCCCTAGGGGTATACAAGAGCCATCTGGACATGGTCCTGAGCAACAGGCTATGGGTGGCCCTGCTTGAGCAGGTGAGTAAGACAAGACCTCCAAAGTTCACTTCCAACTTCAACCATTCTGTGATTCAGTGATACAGACTCCATTCCTTCTCCCTATAGGAAAGCAGCTCTATTCTATTCATGTGTTCAAGGAATATCTTATACTGTGTCTTTCAGCTGCATCTTCCAAATTCTGCGGTTATAGAAGAAGTGGGGTGGGTGTTTTTAACACAGCAACTTTTCTTTAAATTATTAAGGTAGGTGATTACTAAATATCTAGTGCTTTCCTCCCCAGTCTGTCCCAGCTGGAAAACTCAGTAGCCTGTTTCTTTCACTGGAAATGTTCTTGGACACCTTTGCAAAGTAGCTAAATGAGCATCATGTCTGTAGGATGTTGTTTAGAGCCAAAAGATTTTTCTGCAGTACATGCATCTCTACACCGCTATACACTTGTCAGTACTGCTGAAAAAAATTGTGCAGATCCAAGATACATCACCACTTGTCTGTCTAAAAAATAGGATGTTTACTCTGCCAGGAACCGCATGGCTGACCAGGAATTAATTTGGAATCATTTCCTGGACTAGGCTGAGGAAAAAGACAAGCAGGACTAATGTACAGAAGCATAATTAATCACAGTTAATTGAATATTTACTTATTTATTTATTTAAGTGTGGTTTATAACTCCCAGTTAAAGATAATCTGTAAATTAGCATTTTGGTTTTTGCTTCCTTCTGTTTTGTTCAGGCAGTGTCTGCCTATTGATTCCTCATGGTGGTGTTTCCATAATGTAAGCCCCTAATTTCAGCCTGCTAAATACAAGTGAAGATCTCTTGTTTAGTTCTCCTGTGATAAGAAAAGCAGAAATGAAATTAAAGCACTCATCAATGTTCTCTTATGAAAGCATGTTCTGTTCAGTTGTTGAGGATGATGAAAAGCAGCAGGTCTTGGCATAGAAGTAACTGTGGAGGAGGTCAGTCCATGCCCCTAAAATCTATTAGTGACATCAAAGCCATGCCAAGGAAGCAGAGAGTGTGTGAAGGGGAAACAGGAGCTCTATTTCACTGTGCTAATCTAATAAGGATGCATCTACCAAGGACATAATTCAGATCTTCTCAGTAAGAGCACCAAGGAACTTGGGGGCCATCTGTCAGCAGTGGCTAACAGCTCTCCAGGGCTGTCTCTCACACAGCAGAGTGTCTAGCCAACAGAACTTAATCTTCTTGCTCAAGTAACCTCATCAAAATCTTCTAATTGCTCTCTAGAAAACCATAGCTGGCCTGTCTTTGAGAATGGCCAATCTCGTCAAGCCTCAACCTTCAACAGAAGAAACAGAGAAGAACTTAATTTTCAACAACAGCAGTCACATAAGTTTAAAACTATCTAGCTATAAGTGGAAATTGATTAGGGCTAACTATAAGTGGGAATTAATAGGTATCTAACTACAACTGAAATTGATTACCAAAGCACTCAACTTCACATTGCTTTTTTATCACCTTACTATTCTCTTCCCATAGGAAAGACACACTAAGATAGACAAAGTTCCTACCCAGCCTGTCCACAAAGACAAAACATGCTATAATATGGGGGATCAGATCAGCAATGAGTTTAAAGAGAGCCCAATAATAATTAAGTCTAACATTTACTATTGGATGCAGAAGCACAGGGTTCTCAGTTCCATCATCTGTAATTGTGAGAAGCTAAAAACCCAGCATTTTCATGGCAGAATGGTTGAATTTCAAGCACAGAATATTTGAGAGTGGTTTTTTTTAAGGTTCTTGACAATGAAATAATGAGAAGTTTTACCTTGGATTGACTTGCACACAGTGTGCACACTCAGACATACACCTGGTTCTCTGTAGGTGAATGAACACATGAGCCACATCTCAGCTTTAAGGGAATTTATCCTACATGAAACTTATCCTGCACGAGACTGATTCCAGACACCAAAGATGAATGATAACCATAATATTATAGCTAAATTCGAGGACCCTGCATCAAGCTTAGGTACCTGGGGCTGGCATTGAGGAGGTGCACAGATGGGAGGAATCCTCCCCACCATCTGGAAGATTTGCTACACCTGTGGCAGCAGCTGCTTTGATGAACACCAAACCCCAGATATCCTCCCCTTCAGAACAAAAGAAAAAAGGTCTCAGCAATGGCAAAACTTCCAGGTTTATATATCAGTGGTGCCTATTCCCTTCTTGTAAGTCTTATTCCATGCATAAGTTCTGTAACTACAGCTCTTTGAAAATGGCCATGTTGACTGAGTGGAGAATTAGTCTGGTCTAGAAGGGTGAAATTCAAGATAAACTCTGCACTGAATAAAGCTTGGCAGATAGCTAAAACACACGTTCATTCAAATTGCAGGTATTTTCTTAAACCTAGAAAATATTGTTAGTTCATCCCTACAAACTGATTTGATTTTAAAATATTAAATTTTTTCCTAAGATATTTTGGCTTAATACTGCCAAAAACATCAGTATGATATAAAATATGCATTATGAAGTGCATACAGACATACATACACTTGTCAGTATATTAAAATTGAAAGCTGAGATAGTTTCTCATATAGAAATTCAAAACAAAAATAAGAAAGCATAACCAAAATATTCTTACTTGAATCACTTTGCATTTTTCAGGTGGCAGATTATTAAACTGATACTTGTCTAGCCTGAATGTAAAAACCAAATTTCCCAAATGAAAACTCATTCATCAGCAAGCTTGGGCCAAGCCCACTATGATGTCTCATGCTTGCTTAAACCCTATGACAGCAGCAACTCCAGTTTTAACCAAGAAAAAAACCCCAAAAAACAACAAAATCAAGGTAGTAACTTTCACCAAATATTGCTTTGAGGAAAGTGAAAAAGCCTAAGCAGTTACTGCTCTACAGCTGAGCCAGGGAAATCATCCTGACTTTGCTCCTTGGTGCCTTAAAGCAAAGCAAACACAAGGGCTTTTGAACTCCTTTGACAGAAACTCAGTTGTTTTTCATTGTATGTTCCATGCTAAGGTACAAAACGCTCCTGTGCAATTTGGGAATCCTGTACTAGAAAATGACTGGCGCCAAGTTAAAACGCCATAGAAACCAATAAAGGTTATGGGGAGAGAGCTCATGGCAGCAGCCCATGGACAATAAAACGAGCAGCAGTTATCCTCACTCATATCCCTGGGCACAGCTGTTCATCACTCGAGATTAGCAAAGCTGTGACAGCATTAGACAGAGATTGACAGCTGCCTGTTGCATAATGGAAAGCACGGAGCCAGAATGTGCTTTGCTAGCTCCCAGCCAGGAGGAGTAAACAAACAAGCCAAAGGGGTACGCAGTCATTTGTGTAGAGATTATGATTGACTGAAGATGTGTGAAACCTCTGCAGAGAAAGCCCCAAATAAGGCCTATTGTGGAGACCCTGGGGGCATTCCCTGGTTTAGGGAGACACAAGAAGCTTCCTCCTAAAAGCTGTGAGACCCCATTGGCTCCTTCCCCTATTCCCACGTCTGTTCCTGTGTCCCTGAGCCACTCCCTCCCTATTCCCTAATGGACCCTCATCCTTGTACTGCCCTGAGACCAGGCTCACCCCCATGCCTCTATAGTGAGAAAGCTGAATCCTCCCTGTGTGTCGATCTGGGACTTGATCATCTCACCATGAAGCTAAATAAAACATCTGTGGACATTATGCAAGGGTCCTTTTTGCTTCCTTACCCTGGACTGTGCTAGCAGCAATTCAAACCATGAAGGCTACAGGCTATGCCTTCATGGTACCTGGTTTAATTTTAAATTGGACATACAGATAAAGCTTACTAAAACATTCACAAAGCTAAACTGGAGAACCAGATTTGATTGAGTTATTGAACTCCGTATTTGAACTGCGTTTAGGCCCATCAGAGCTGCATAGACTTTCAGATAACACAGATTAAAATTTACTTTTGATGTTTTAGATTGATTTTTTTCCTTGTTTGTTTTATCTGAGTTTTACAAGGATCTTTAAGAAAGAACAAACAAAAGGAGATGTTTATAAATTGGTATCAATAGCTGCATTTTTCCATTGAGAAAGCACCAGTAGCTTTGAAACAACTGAGAGCCCCCATGCAGAAGGAACTCAATCAGCCATGCTCTTCAGAACAACACTGTTCAGAGTCTGCTCTACAGTGAGGCACGTTTTTGGGGAAAAAAATCAACATATATTGTTGGGAAAAAAATCAACATGTAAATCTTATTTGAGGTGGAACTTAAAGAGGCTCATTTTCTCTCATGATTGGTATCCCAATGGAAAGAGATTTGGAATCTTCCTCTACTAGGAGCCTTTCTCCCACTTTATCCCCCAAAACTACTAAGAGGCCTCAGCAGATCAGTCATACAAGGATTATGGTAGTGAATATTCCTTACCTTCCACAAGCTTCAACATAGTCTATTCCCTGCAGGACAAAGCGAGATTTCTTCGCATTTGCTGGCTTTATTTTAAGACTCAAATGAGACTTGGTCTTATATTTAGTACTCTAGATGTGGCCTTATCTCCGTTATGGGATTACCACAGATAAAAACGTGAAGATTTTTTTTAAACCAACAAGTCTTTGCACACAAGAATTACATTTGCCAACATATGTGACTTTAAAGCATGGAAGACAATTAATACTTTACTAAGTCTGTCATCCACTGGGACCACTTCTGTGATAGTCTTGGAACCTCTCAGCTGAAACTAGGACTCAGTATCATTACACTGGTGGTTAAAAAGGTTGCCAAAGTTGTAGTATTATACAGCTGGTGGATTAATAAACATTCCCCATCAGAAACCTAGCCTAAGCTTTGTCCTGGCTTGACATATCCAGTGCTGTTGCTGGAGATCAAGCTGCAACATGCTCATCATTTTTTTTTTATTTGGATTTTGAATCATAGCAAACTAAAAAAAAAAAGGGCAGGCAATGGAAACAAACTTCAACACTGTAGATTTCCAGTTCTAGAAAAAAAGATTTCACCTTGAGGGCTGCCATAAATTGGGAAAAGGTTCCCAAGGACGTTCTGGGATCTTCCTCCTTGGAAAAGTTCAAAAATTGACCTAACAAGACAGTGAGCAACCTGAGCAGCACAGGCCCTGCTTTGAGCGAGGATTTGGATGGAATTTTCTGCAGAAGTCCCATCCAACCCCAATTATTGTATAATTCTAAGGAAGCAGTCTTTGAATTTTCTTGTACAGAAAAAAAACCAGCATCAAATCTGAGACAAAACCAACATCAAATCTGAGAATTTTTGCCCCTTATTAATTTCTCATTTTCAGTGATTATTTGCTCATTTCTCCCAAGAGATTTCAGAAAAAATTTCACCTACCACACTGAAATAAGGCTCCTCTTTACTAGGTGTCACTGCATTGACAGGCTGTTACAGCAATTTTTGTTCTTCAGATTTTCTTCCTGTCCACTCTCTTTTAGTAAACATCTGATCCATTTAAGGAAGCAGATTAGAATCCAGCAGGATTAAATCTTATTGACCATGTGTATGTTCCTAATTTTGAGTGGATATTAAATTATCTAATGTAGTTTAGGTCAAATAGCATGGAAATATGTCAACAGTTAACCTCTAGGGGAACTGAAGTCTTGCTTTGACAGAAAGCTCTAATTGCCACCCAGTAGATCCATTAACTGATCCAGCAGTCTCAAAGATAGCAGATTTATTCTCATTTCTGACTAAAACACTGAGTAAATCCAAGTACCCTAGCAATCCTTCTGGTTTTACTAAATACAAATTTGACCACAAAAAGAAGTGTTTCCATTTGTAAGGAAAACTGAGTTTGAAATATGTGTTGGAAACAAGTGTTATCTAAGCTCAAACCAATTATTTTATTTTCATTGACTTATACATATATTTTTATTGATTTTTATAATATTTATTCTTTTAATTTCAACATACCAAGTGCAATCTGCACTAACTACAACTCACTTGCCATTTTTCAAGTACAATTTTTCATTTTTGTAATATTTGCCTTCATTAGTTACATGTGAAATTACCGAATAGAACATATTTTAGTGGAGTCATACCCCTAATCACTTGTCTGATACAATACATGAATTCTTGCAAAATCCCTATCTGGTCACTGAACATGAGGCAAAAGCAACATTATGTATTTCTACATAAATTCTTCTTTGGTTTCTAATTTATGGGGTTGTCCTATGCGGGGTCAGGAGCTGGACTTAATGGTCCTTGTGGGTCCCTTCCACCTCATAATATTCTATAATTTTATGTTTTATCTGTGGGTTCATAGGGATACCTGGTACATACAGTGTCATTCATTCTGTCCTATGCAATGAAAAGATTCTGACAATCATCTGCATTAACCAGAAAATACATCTGTTCCATTTAAAGAAAAAATCTTTAAAGAAAAAAATCTTTAAAAGTCACTGTATTAGATAATACGGTGTTTGGAGCTGTAATTATTTCCCTATGTACTGTTTTCATTTGAACACCATTGAATTTCTTGGGTAATACAATCCCTTACACATCCATTTACACTACAGTGGTGGCACAAGTAATTTATAAAAATCAAATCTAAAATGCTATAGGAGTCAGGAGGCAGAATGAATCATGTTTCACACAGTTGGAGAATTTTCCATGATTAATTAAAGATTTGCAGTCAGGCTTTTCTTGCTTTTGTAACTTAACGTGTAAAATACAAATTAAATATGAAGATTCAAAGACAGCAATTTTCTGAGAAAGGTCTTCTGCCAATAACTCAGAGAAAGAGGTTCAAAGTATTTTACAGTCTCTCAGAGAAGGTTATAGAAGATAATATTCTGAATAGTTACACTGAAATGATCTCATATTTTAAAAAACAGGAAATAGAGAGAGAGAGAAATAAGCTCATTGTTTGGGTTCAGAATAGTTAGGGTAAAGCTCCTGTATTCACTAAGTTGTATTTCCCTGCCCTTGCTATCAGCCCAATTAGGAAAATCTGCTGAACACTGTCCCTCTATTACTTTGAATCAAGAGGAATTTCATCACTGAGCTTATCAATAGTAAAGTCAGAAGAATGGTGGGCAAGATTTTGATGACCCCATTTCTCAGAACAGAATTCAGGGAAGCCTTTGGACGAGGTATGAACATACTGTCAACGTGGGGCTTTATTCAGCCCCACGACTCCCTGATCTCACCAGTATCAGTTGAAATACTTCAACAGATATAAACTAAAGAAAAATGGGAATTATAGAGGAATATCTTCAGATTTCTGCATAAATTTCTCAATGATAGATTTCTTCCACTAAAAATTAGCAGGTTCTGAAAGAAATTCTTTCTGCAGTGTTGGAAGCTGCCAGTACAGCAGTCATCAGATCTGACAACATTGACTACAATAGAGGGCAGAATTTGTACTCTAGGTGTGTAGCAGATCTGACAATATGAGATCAGTAGGAGCACCAATAAACTCATAATTTCATTTCAGAAATAGTGTTGTTTTGCCTTGTTCAAATAAACCCATTTAACATTATGACACCCTGCATACATTGTAATCAGCGTTTTGTTAAACATTGTGAAAAGAAGGTTGGCTTGAATTTTCAAGTGTATAGGCTGATCTTGGCAACCAATGAGTAAAACCAAATAATTCATGCTTCTGAAGGTTCCTCAGAAAAGTAGTTACTGAGGTTAATATTCCATTAATCACCTTGTATGTCAGACGTGGGGCTTTTTGTCTCCTAGCCATCAAGCAGGATTTCTGGAGAAAATAATGAAGGCAAATGTTAAAACCTACATCACTGTCAATGACTTACTAAACATATGAATGTATAGGTTGATAAATGAAGGAGGAAAAAAGAACAGGAAAGATGGAAAGAACACTCAAAATGACATGGTGCTAATGAGCAGTGAATATTGTTAGAGAATGCCAGTCATCCAGCCATCTGCTGAAGACAAGCAAAAGAACAAACAAGGTTAAAGGGAACAGAAGACTTTGAAAATTAGTACTTTGCTCAATTCTCATCCGAAGTTTTTTATTGAAAAAAATATTTAGTTAAGATACTGTGGAGACCCTAGATGCCAAACTTCATTTTGGCTCTCAAGAGGCACATTTCAGATAAACACCAAAGTAGGATACAAGAATTTTACGCCGCCAGTTGTTTTTGTAAAAGAATAAACAAAGAAGTGAAGAGAGATTATGATGCCAAAAAAAACTACTAAACAAACAAAAAACATTATCGCTTAAATAATTTCTTTAAAAGAATCCCAAATTACTGTGTCTCAAGGATAAAAGGAAAATGACATTATTTGAATAAATTTATCTCTACACTGTAGGAGAATTATAGAAGTTACCTCATACTTTCACATTTACTTTTTGATTTCTTTTGAGATTACAGCTTTTATCTTTTCTTACAGGTATCTCAAAAGACAAAATAATATGAGTTTTACTGGGGTTTGATTTTTTATAACAAAACTGACTGGAAACATTTCATTTCTGTTTTGGCTTATTTTACACTGTAAATTTCCATCTGTTCAAAACCAATCTTCTGGAAAACTACCTGGCACATTAGTCCAACTGTAACATTTTGAACGCCGAGAACTAATATTTCCAGAAATTCAGGAGAGAATGAGATTGTTTTCAGTGTCTGTGCATTAAATATTCATAAAGAAAAACATCAGTAAATATTAGTACAGTTAGAAAGAAGGTGAGTGTCCTTTCAGATTAAAAGCTCCAGCTTGTTTTCTTGTAATTTGCTTGACACTTTGGACAAGCACTTTAAAAATTTGTTCTCTCATTCCTCATAATGTGAAAAAAGATTTCCAATAAAATACCCTTTGAAATCAACAATATTCAGATCTTCAACTAAATAAAAAAATGGCTATTGGTTTATTCCTTTGTAAAGAGTCTCTGGTTGACTGAACAGCAAAATAAATCCATTGCCATATTTTTCAATTAAATTCACAACTCAATTAGAAAGCCTCACTCGAAGAGATTTGCTAGGCATGAGTGGGCGACAAATTATGCTGATGCAATGACCAGAAATCAGAAGTATCATATCAAAACAACAGCCTTTAGACCATGAAATACCCTTGACAAGAATTTGAGGGCCTCTTACTCTTATTTAATCCTAGAAAGCTAAACACTCAGTAAGTTTCAAGCATTAATATGAAAATAATGTGACATTATTAATATCAAGCATTTTTCTTTTTTGACACAAAGTATGGCAGAACGTCCTCAACTCTAGAAGCCTATGCTCATAAAAAACCATTTAATGCTTGCAGCACTCAAATTCTTGGTCCATGTGCCACTGCAGCAGCCCTGAGCAAGGCCAAACCCTTGTCTCCCAGTAAGTGCCTCTGTTTTCCCCATGATCCCTTCTCTTTATGCCTCTCATATCCTGTTTGGCACCTTGCCTCAGCTACTTTTATTGGAAAAACAAGGAGCCAGCTGGCTGCTAGATTCAGAGAACCTCCTACTCTAGTTAGAGAAAATAATTGTTCTCTACAAAGCACTTTTTGCCCTTTAAATACCACACTATAGCACCCACAATAACCTCACCTTCTGCAGACAAACATTATTTCAGAAACAACCACAACCAGAGAATAGCCTGAGGTAGAGAACAGTGTCTGTGGATTTCTGACACAGCACAAAAATCCAAAACTCACTATCTCAAATGGACATGAAATCCATAGGATTATTGCTTCTGGCTGTCCCTAGTTTTTAGTGCTCAATGTGCCCCATCACTTGTTCTTGCTTTTATATTATTCCTGATGTATATTCTACTTGGAGCATATTGGTGTCTCCTTGTTACATCCCTAACTGTCTTCTCTCAGATGAGGCTTGGCACACTGTAAAGGAATGAGACTGCTCTTTTTCACCATTTCATCTAAGGGGTAAAAGAAATTGTACTGAAATTTATTTCTGTCTTTCTAATTTAAGAATATCTTTCTCACTCTTTTGCTACATCAGGAAGGCAAAAAGTAGTACTGTCAATGCAGAATAGCAACAGCCACAAACAGGCTGATCACCAAAACAAGGGGAAGTTGTATCAAACACACACAGTCCCAGGCTGAAGTGATTCATATCTCAGCTTGTGCCTTAGGTGGCCCCTCATAACCTGAGGTTTCTTTTCACCTTCTGAGTTCTATAAGCTGAAGTTTACAAACTGCTCATTTGCAGAGAACTTGCTGAAAGGAGCCTGCCCTGGTGAAACATGAGAAGCAAGTGGCACACACAATGTCCCACCTAACCCAAGAGGAGCAGGAAGGAAAAGGAGGTATACTGAGAAGCTGATGTAGAGAAAAGAAGATATCAGGGAGAAAACACTATGTGGGGAGAGGGTAGAAGAAAATGAAAGTTAAAAACATGTTTCTCCTGCAGGAGCATTGTCTCATCATGATGAATAAAAGAACAAGAGCAGTTCTGCTGACTGTACGAAAATTCAACATAAACGTTGAAGTCTATTTCTTAGAAACAGAAGCACCAGATAATTTTTCCCTATGAGTCAAGAGAAATAAAGGACTGCTGTGGCCACATTCACAGCTATGCTTCACAACTTGTACTGCTTCAGAACTATGTTACCTTGCCCAGAGATGATTAGTCTTTTTCTGTCTGAGCTGGATCAGCTAAAGGAACAAATCCCCAAAGCATACTTCTTCCAAAACCCCATAAACTAATCTCTGCTAGGAAAATAAGAATAAAGCAGCCAAGATGTCTCAGAATCAGCATCATCCTTTCCCTGATCCCTTCATGCAGAACACCCAAGCCATAGAGAACTTCTGTCATGTTGCCAGCTCAACTTCTTGAGCAGCACACATTCCAACACCATCCCCCTCATTATGAGGCACCAGCTTTTCTATCCTGCACATGTGGGAGCCTTTAATTATCAATATTTTGATGAATTTTTACAGTCACAATGAAAGGCATATCTTTGGTGCATGTTGAGTTCTCTTTGCTGAATGCCAAACACCAATTCTATTAAAGTATCAATGTGCCATAATTTGTAAGTAAATATTAACATTTTTTTTTCTTTAACAAGCATCTAGCAATACACTTTCCTCTAACCTTGTTACAGAAAACGATTGAATTATGTTATCTGAAATTTGCACACAGCAAACACACACACAGAGTCCAAGGCAGATTCTCAGGCTGAAAAATTTCATTGCTGATTTAAGTTTGACAAAGGAATAAGAAACTGAAAATGGAATCCCATCATAGAAAGCATCAGACTTCCTTAACTGTAGGCATCATTACTATCTGTGTAGTATATTTATTATTTTTTTTAAATTAACACCATGGCTGGATCTCTCAAGTGTTTGTTTGCCTATCTGCTCAAGCACTGTCAAAATCTGTAGACACAACAAGCTCTGCTTCACACATTTTGAACCCTGGTCTGTTGTTTGCCTATGTATAAACTTCATTGACAATATTGGCTTTAAGTATTGCCATTGGACTGTCCCACCCTAGAGCAGCAATTCCTTCCGAAACTGAGCTGAAACAACTCATTCTGCGTGCAGAACAGGACTTCTGTAAAAAAATATTTTGGTCATGGTATGTTTCAGTTGGCTCAGCTGCAACATGTCAGTGGAAAAAGGGAATGTTAGCAGACTAAAGTCAGGTTCCATAATTAAAGCGTCCAAATATTTGGAATAATGTGATATCTCTTAGAGCAGTACCCCTACCACCTCCCATTGCAGTGTCTGATTGAGCTGGCAGGGGGCATGGAGCAGGTGTTTGCTCCTCACTCCAGGAGGCACCATGTTCCAGCAAGTCCCTGCTGTTCCCAGGGCTGTGGAACAAACCTTCTCCACCCCAGGCAGCATGAGATCCTTGCAGCATGCACCCTTCATCCCCTCAATAATGGCAATGGTGTTATCCATTCCAGACACCCCAACACTCTCACAATTATTTGTCCACAAGAATTTTAAAAATAGCAGAGGAAACTAAGAGAAGAAACAGTGTGCTTTTTTTTCTCCCCCACCCAATCCAGTGGCCTAATTTATATGCAGCACACAGGCAACAAGCCTACATTATGCAAAATAATAGCACATATTACATTCAAAGTTTGGGGGCTCTGTAGGTCTTGCGTACACATATTTCCTCGTGCATACTTAAGTTAACTCTAAACAGGAATGACTTCTTCTTTAGTAACACTACAAGTGTTGTTTGAAACACATTTTTTTTTCCTGCACAGTGAAATATTTCTATCACACAATTCAGTGGGATTTGTCTATATTGAGCTTTCTTAAGGAACCCTTATCATTTAAGGAAGCAGAGCTCAAAAGCAGTTCAGGAGGAGATAAGATTGTCTGACAAAGCATTTTTGCACAGTTCTTTCAGGAAAGTGGTACCCAACAGCAAACCCCGTGTGTTGTTTCTAATACACAGAAAACATGAAACGCCATGGTTTTCACCTCTGTTTTGAATCATGCTCCATTTTTGTGGTTTAAACTGAAGTGAAGCTTTCTTGCAGCTACCAGAGAATCTGTCCCTGTATACTGTCAAGTATCCGTTTTTACTCCCTCTTTTCCTAATAAATTTACCAGAAAAAATTAAATTTACCAGAAAAAAAAAGACAGTACAGTCTGCTACAGGTATAGGTCTGACATGGTTGCATGTCCACACAGCTCTCAGTACCTAGAAACGAAAAAAAAAAAAATTCTGGAGAAAGGTCTATTTTGCAATAGTACAGGGAGTTCATGCTGCTCCCCATATACTACAGACTCTGTTGAATAATATGGTAAAATAAGAAGGGAAAAGCTCCCTAGTAGAATAAAAAAAAAAAAAAAAAAGGGAGAATATTTTAGAATAATTAGCATAGCTAATTACTTTTGGTAATTCAGAGGCTGCTATTCAGATACTTTAGTAGTGATGGAGTTAAATATGCAGGATCTAAACACTAGAAATAACAGATATTAATACACCTGAGTCTATTTAAAATGTTATCACACTTCTGCTTTTGCAATTTTGCTGATGTCTTGTCTAAGATACTCACACGCTGTATTGGCATTGACCTATCTCATTTTTCTATTTTCCATTTTTCAGTAATGGGCACATTCTGTACCTGGAAGACTTCCATTATAAAAATGGTTAATTATTAATATGTAGCTTAAGCAATGACATGAAATAAAGCTAATATTTTCCTGCCTTCAGAAGATAAAAATACTTTTGTTGGAATTTAACAGCTAGTAAATTGTTCTATAAAAATACAGCTCTGCAGCAATTTTCATTTTATGCATACAAGTTATGAGAAAGAAATCCTGGCCTTGTTGACACATAAACTGAAATTCCCACTGAATTCAAGGGGACCACGATTTGGTCACACAACTTTACAAAGTAGTGATTTACACACTCATTCGTGCATTCAGCGATCAGATTTTGCATCTCAATAAACAAAGAAAATAGGGAAATCTAGCTGGTACAGACCCAATTTCCAAGAAAACAAAACAAATCAAATCAGCAAGCAAGGTGGAAAACCAGGAGAGAGAGAGAGAACAGGAAAGGCAGATGTTCCATATAATACTGGGCTAAATCCTGGCTTGTAAGCATTGCCTCATCAAATACCTCAGTACCTTACCTTCAGGTATTGTGTGCCCTAATTTGCTGCCCCAGACACCTGTCACACTGCTGCACTCAGGCACCCCACAAACACCAGGGACCTCACAGCCAGAGTATTCCACCAGGCTGTGAAAGCCTTGGATTCTCTATCTTTACCTGCAGTGCACATTTCCCACCCTATGACATAAGGTACTTTTTTTCTCCCCCCCTTCTTTCTGTGAATTGTTTAGATATTCCCTGTACTAGGAAAAAGCCAAACTTAAGCATATTTTGGAACATAATACATTAATAAAGGAAATGTCAATCTGTACACTTAGATAATTAGTTTTGCTAATTGAAACTTCCATAAATAAATTGAAAAAACAACTGCTTAGAAGTTCCCTTATGGTTAGAGAACTTGCCAGGGACAATAGGAGCTTGAGATTCCTGATCTTGCTCCAGTCTAATGCTCCAGGGAAGTTTCCCAGACAGGTTTTCCATATTCCCATTTGGTACTCTGTTTTGTAATGGGGCTGTTAACATAATTTCTTTTTCTTTTAATAACTTAATGTTCACCCCTTACCATGTCTATTGCTTACTAGGCTTTCAAACACAGCTAGTCACAAAAATGAAAGTCGGTGGTGGGGGGATGGATGCTGGCCACAAATGCTACAGGTTCATGTTTGGCTCCAGTGCAGGGGAAGGAGAATTTTCATCTCCTTAGTTTCCTGTCTGACCCCTGCTCCTCCTTACTTCTGTCTTGCTGCTTGATCAACCAAATAACAGAGCTAATCTGTGACGGTGTTCACAGGGTTCTCAGGCTGAGGGAAGAGATGAGGATATGACTCCATGTTTCAGAAGGCTGATTTATTATTTTATCATATATATTACATTAAAACTATACTAGAAGAATAGAAGAAAGGATTTCATCAGAAGGCTAGCTAAGAACAGAATAGGAAGGAATGATAACAAAGGTTTGTGGCTCAGCTCTCTGTCCAAGCCAGCTGACTGTGATTGTCCATTAACCAGAAACAACCAACATGGACCAATCACAGATGCACCTGTTGCATTCCACAGCAACAGATAATCATTGTTTACATTTTGTTCCTGAGGCCTCTCAGCTTTTCAGGAGGAAAAATCCTAAGGAAAGGAGTTTTCATAAACGATGTCTGCGACACTTATCCAGCTGAAAATGGGGTTTTTTGCTGGTTTGATTTTCAGTCCAGAGGAGGTAACATGAATGCATGAATAAGCCACCAAAGAGACAGATAGATCACAAAAACTGCCTAGGTCAACATCACTGGTGATAATTGTCCACAAAGCCATGTCTAAAGGGGTTGGTTTTATGATCTGCTGCAGGTCACCCAGAGCCACACTGTCCCCAAGAGGGGTGTGCCAGTCCCCCACCTCTTGCCACTGTTAGCACCCATGGTGATGTGTGATCTGCTGGACCTGGAAATTCACAGATTCACAGACCGACCAGTGAAGTGTCAGGCCACCTTCTTTCTGTGAGGATTTAGATCAGCTTAAACCAAGCATGATTATCCCAAATCCTTTTTTGGCCCTAGCTCATGTTTACCTGTCTCCTTACAGCTGAGCTGCAAAATCACTACACCTCCAGGCCTGAGAGAACCAGAACAGCAGAAGCAGACTTTATGGGATAATTACACAATTTAATATATAAACAGCTGTAATATTCTATAATTACCTGTTTCTTATCTAGCTAGAATTAAAATAAATAGAAATAATCTCTCTCCATAACCTAACATTTTTTTAAACAACTTTCAAAAGAGATTTTATGCCGGTTAAAAATAAGCCATATCTTTGAGTACCTAGAATCCTGGCATACCAAAAAATATGCTAATTCCTAAAAATCAACTGTCATATTTTACTCTTGATCTTTGCCTATAAATGGTTACCTAGCTTTTTTCCAGTATAAGATTAGATTTTTTCACTCTTCTATTAAGCACTCTTAATATTTGTATGCACAGCCATGCACATGCAAATGAGCATATCAACTTTTAGCAGCACACTTAATAGCACCACCTTCAAAGACATCACCTGCAATGTCTAAATCCATCCCAAAGGGCCCTACAACTTTCACTGTTGTGTTCCAGGTTGTGGATGACATACTGCACTGCCTCCTTATGCCCTGCTGACTTGCTCATTCATTCTTCTGAGTCCTTAGAGAACAACTTTTTCCCAGCACTTCTAGGGAATAGGAACAAAGAGCACCTTTTTAAACAGCACTTCAGTAGGCATCCACCTGTACCTCCATCTCTAAACTCTCCTTGAGTCTTTTTGTTCTAAACTTTTGGCAATAAACTCTTCCATTTTGTCTTCCTTCCTCTGCTAGCTGTGACATCTACTTGAGCATTTATTCATTTGTTCATTTATTCCACTCCTTTCTTCACCACACACACACACATATCTCCACTCTCAGAGGTAAGCCCCACTTTACTGTGGTGTTATTTAATGGATTTCACTGTGGAACATCTCTGTTCAGTTCCAGAGAGCATGGAGATTACAGGTGAAATGCTAGCAAAGTGCTTGCAAGAACTCAAAATAGATGCAGCAAACTAGAAGAATTTCCAGACAAAAGACAGCTTGTGTTGCTTTCCAAAGGGACTGTAGGATCAGGCGTTACATAGGTGGGTCTGTAGGACATACTTTAAATGAAATTAATTGCCATTTTTGCACTTTTATACCACCACCTTTTGCAGCTTTACTCTCTCTTTTTGTTTGTGAGAGAGAATCTTCATGAAAAGTCCTGTCAAATTAATTCTACACCACCAAACCCAGGCCCAGCACTGTTTGTTCACTTTGGCCCAGTAAAGAGACCCAATAAAGAGCACATACACAGCCAAAACCTGAAAAGTGCATGCTTAAGGTCCTGCCAGCCATAGAAACTAGAGACTCTTTCCTCACCTGACTTTTTCTGTAAGCATCTGAAAGGTTTGAGAGAATATACTGGGTCATTTTCTGGGAACTAAGGTATGTGGTTCCCAAGGCTGTTGAGGGGATTCTTCCTGCTCTCTTTCCTATCAGAAATAATGAAATGAAACATAATTAGTAACAATAAGAACCACTAACTTTTTCGTGGCCCTATGAGCTATCATTAAAAAGAATTCTTAGGTAAATGAATCTTATCTAGAAAATTCCAGAGCTGCTGAAGCAGGGTACACTTGTCTCCATCTACAGGGCAAAAAGGCAGTGGAGCAAGGGGAACTATGGGATTTAGGGAGGAGAGCTACATGCTGTTCCTCTCTCCTTGCCCTTTCCATAGCATCACCTCTGGGCTGTCACAGTCTTGGGCAGGATACTGAGCCAGATGAAAAAAGTCAAGTTAACTAAAATACACATTTTTAATCCTACGTGGCCTCTAAATTACAATAACTAAGCATCTCAGATTTTCTAAGTTATTTGCACCTGTATTAAAAGAAGGTGCTATTCCTCCATTTTTACAAAGAACTGAGAGAAAGGCAGGAAAAAGATTACTTGAAAGTTGCCCCAAAGTTCTGTTGCAGAACAGGATCCACACCCCAGAATCCTGACCTACAGCTACTGTAAAAGACTTCTTCTTTGATCAGGCATGTCCTTTCCTGCTATCAAGTAAGATATATTTCTAACAGAAGACAATGAAATGCAAGGCAAAAATTCATCATATTTCATGTCAATGAAAAGCATGAAGTCTCAGTCTCTCCATACTTTAATTTTTATGGTTTTCTAAAAGCAGAAAGCATCAAATTTGAAAGGATGAGGGAAGGGACAAGGAAGGGAGTCTGCAGCCTCTCCAAAACCTACACTGGCACTCTTGTTCCATAAACAACTAATATCTATGAATCCTTTGAAAACATATCTCACTTCAGTCCACCTACAGTATGACAATCTAAATTTTTCAAGTTAAAGGGATAGATGGCAGTATTCATCACAGTTCCCCACAGCAGACCTTAAATGCTTCACCTTAACATCAGGATAAGTCTAAGAAATGTGCCATTTGCTCTTGACATAGTTTCTTTAGCAGCACTACATTACTATTGCATCTCCATTTCAGAAAAGCCATACCCTCCAGTCTGAAGTCAAGCTGGAAAGAACATTCTTTTTACTCCTAATTTGGCTTCCCTTTCAAAGGGCACTACAGTATGGTCCAACCATGGGGTCACAGTCAGTTTTAGAACAAATCTGCATTTCCATTTAGCGAGCACTGCACTTCAGCTCCACAGCCAGTCAGGGTCCAGAGGGAGAAGAACATTTTTCAAGATCCTTGCATTCTTTGTCAGAGAAATTGGAAGAGAGCACACTCACTTAAGCACCATTAACATGCACTTAAAGACCACTAACATTTTTCTCTGAATGCTGATGCAAGAAAATAATAAAGATTTAATTGTCCTAATCAATCATAGGATGACCATCAGCCAGCACTACAAAACTGGCATAGAAAAAGGTGAATATTTACACTGTGTGGCAGATAATACTGATAATACCTTATCTCAATGACTGTAGGGAGTTTAGCATCAACTGCAACTGAAATGGCAAGAAACTGAGAGAAGGGCTACAATATATTTAAGGAATGAGATACAGCAAAATAAAGCTTAAGAAAAAAGATAATTTTGTTCCATAAATATATCATAGAGGTAAACATAAAGAGCAAAACTAACTACTTAGTACAAAGAACAATATTTATACTGGCAGAGATATAAATACATCTGACCAGGAATGTCTAGCCTTCTAAGGTTAGAAATCAGACAAAATATTTTAAATCACCAATGTTAGTGGTTGGTTCTGTAGTATCTTTCTAAAAGGCAAAGTGCAATTTATCAGTTTTATGATGTGATTAGTTTATTAAAGTATGATATGATTTGCCTCCCTGTGACAGAAAGGAACAGACTTGATGAAGATATTTTCCTACGACAGCCTTATCATAAAAGGAGCTGGCTCCTGCCTGGAGGACTGGGTTCACTCCGCTGCTCTCAGGGAATTCCTTTAGGTTGCAAAGCAAGACATTTTAACAAAGCTTTTCTACAAATGCTCACATATTGCACTCACAAATTTATTCTTCATTTTTGGAGACCCAGTCTAGAGCTTCTGTGTTCTAGTTTAAGACTGTGAGGTGCAATTACAGCTGCAACTGAAGGCACAAGGAGCTGGGCTTTGGACAAAAATACCTTTCAGTGCTAAGCACCTAGAAAATATAGGCACCAATTATCTCAAGGAGGGTATCCAAAATAAGTGGTTGTATTTAGCTTCATACCTGGGCATCCAGCTCCACATTACTAAAATGGAGATGAATCTGAACAGCTCAGAAAATGCTCTGCAACAAAAGAAGAATTTTTGTGCAGGGCACATGAAAGGTGATGGTTAGAAAAGCCTAGGGGAAAAAAGGAATAATGTGGACATGAGAACAGACTTTGCACAGCATGTACTGAATCAGGCTTAGGTCTGAACATTGACTAGCAAAGGGAAAAAAATAACTGTTGAATTGCTGTTCTTTCAGTGTGCACAACTCCTCTGTGCTCTGAACAAGGCAGAATCCAGGGGGAAGCTCAGTGTGTGTTTATGTAATTAAAGACTATATATGATGATGATTAAATACTAACATGAATGTGCTGGCTGCTGTTACTGTGTAGGGGTAGATGTAAATTATTTTTCTTTTCAAAATCTGCCTTGACCAACTGGGGAGAGGGATAGTAAACACCAGCTCTCTTCTGTATTCCACAAGGCTTTGATTTCCCTTTGTAACTCTTACACTCCCTTCTCTTTTACTGTCCTTGAATATCTTATCTGGTTTTGAGAAATAATGCCTTCAAGAAATGTAGCTCAAACTTTATCTTTCAATTGTGCTTAGCCTTAACAGGGTAAAAAAGAAAGGGATTAGTATACTATGAGTAAGGGAATAATAGTAAGAATACTATTAGTATTCTGTGAGAAAGGGGTTACTGTGAACACTGTTGCCCTTACCAAAATTCCTGTGAAGGTATACCGCTATCATTTCTTCTCTTTAACTTTTATTTAAAAAAATAGAAATAAATCTATATAAAAGCCATTTTCATGGCATGACATTCAAAGGATTTTAGTTGACAACTGAGTTGCCTGCAGGCTTGTAAAACTGTGCATGGGGTTTTATTTTATTTACAAATTTAATTATTTAAGAAATAGTGTATATGTCTGAGAACATGCTGGGTTTGGGCTGAGGAAGTAAAAATCTCTCTGAAAAGTGTATCTCATTTAACACAATCGATTGTAGGAGTGAAGAAAGATGTAAACAAGAACAAAGATAATGACACACATAAAAACACACAGACATACACAGGGTCAGAACTAGGCCACTTTATCCACACCTACTGCAGTGCACTCATCTTAAATGCCTCATTTTGATATCAGTTCAAATTTGAGTGTAGAAATAATAGTCTTACTTTCAGAGATGCTGAACACAAGATTTTTGGTGAACTCTGTGCCAGCTCTTGATGTTTATCACACCAACTCACTGATTTCATGCATGTAGGATTCACTTGGAGAAACACATACATTATTTTGTATTCATTTAGTTAATTTGGAAGATGATGATGTACTGTTTTGTTTTGCCATAAAGAGCTGCTTTAAAAAAAAAAAATCAATTCCATCCCAATGTTCAGTGTATCAATCTGTTTTTCGATAGAGTTGTCCAAACAGGCTTCTCAGTGACAGCTGAACATATTTCCAATGTTTATTTCTATTTTATGGTGTGAATTAGCCTTTGACAATATAAAGGCTTTTTCAAGAAAAATTCTTCTGTCATAGAAATTTTTCTGGTTTAATTAAAAATCCATTTCAAGCACTTAGTTCAACCTGAGCCAGGGAAAAATAAATGTGGAAATAATATAGGAAAAAAAACATGCAGCAAACTTGAACCAAAACCAGCTGACAACACTCTTCTTAACTGTACCAAAGTGATAAAGGGCATAAAGATTTACTCCACAGAGTGAGCTGCAAGAAATAAAAGCATTTACACTTTGGCAGGAGGATGCAGGGACATGGATCAGGAAAGGACTACTTGATCAGGGGTCACAGAATGGGTGTATCATTTACTTGATCAGGGGTCACAGAATGGTGTATCTTTGTCAAGCAATCAGAGGAATCTGTGCTTTGGATGTTGGTACTGCACCATGATTGAGAGTGCAAACTGATTATTATCATTAATTTTTTACTGTTCACATGAAAAACAAAGTCTAGTGATAAAATACAGAGGTCCAAACCAATCTAATGATACTTCTATTGTACCCACAGAAGAGACAAGGTGAGTATGAGAGAGCAGGGAAGTGCAAGGCAATGGGGAAACCTCCAAACTTCAGCACCCTTCACAGGCATTGCTCCTGGCTGGTCTCTTTTATTTTCTCCTCAGCACACGAGAAAAAGACAGCTAATGTAAACAGCAAGTAGAAGGACAGTGACCAGAATACCAATTCACCAGACACAAGCCAAGTTGTGAGGTAGCAATTAAGTTCATCCCACTAGTTTATATCTCATAACACAGGAAAATTGAATCCTTTTTCTTTGCTTTCCCTCCTTTGCCTTTGTCTACTCATTTGTCTTGCACCTTGTTCCTTGAGATGTTTTTCTTTTGCAATCACAAATATGCTTCCACTCCTTCCCATTCCAGAGCACCTGGGGAAGATAAAGATATCTGAGCTACAAATTGACAAATCTGTCTGTTTGGTGAGCACTGCTACTGCCCGGTGAGCTGGGGCAATAAATCATTTCAGCAGATGAATTTGTCATCCAATACAGTAACAGTATAAGAACAGCAGAGGCAACAAGCCTCCAGGCAAAGGAATAGTAGTTAACCCTAAATTAAAATCTAAAAGGGAAAATTGCGATAGTAAGAAAGATATTAGGAAAAATAAAATGTAAAGAGTATGTAATCAGTATAATCCTTAAATATGGTATAGCTGCAATTCAATTGACCCACATATTTTGGCTCATTCTAACCATTTATTCTTGAAATGAGCTGAAGTGAAAGCCATGATGGGAGTGTAATGCACTTGCTTCCCCTCTCTACCATTTGATGGGCAGGTGTCAATATTTGTTTCAAACTCCACAAGTTGAGTCAGTGTGAAATACGTCTCAGAGTCAGTCAATTTTGTGTTGACACTTGCCAAGTGATTGGCCAATGCTCTGAACCACAGCAAAACCCTGGTTAGTGTGTCCAGGGGTGGCTTTGCTTCACTTCAGCCTAATGACAAGCAGGGCACTCCTCCCTGTGCCATCCCCCAGCTGGGCCCCCACACTGTGCTCTGCCCTCTGTGCTCCCTATGATGGACTGCTGAGGGCAGCAGCTTTTAGAGGTGACATTTCTCACTTGTGGTTTCAGAAGAGCTCTGTGGTTAATGCTTTTCACCGCTTGGTTCTTTGCTGCAGAGCAGCAGCCAGTCGCTCCAAATGAAAGAGGGTGTCAAACATATAGAATTATGTACAGTGAAAGTTTCTGTAAACCCAAGCCCACAGAGCAAAAGATTGCAGTGGGTTTTCTGTAGTTACTTAGGCAGTGACTTATCCAAATAAAGAACAAGTCTAATATTTTAAACCGTATTGTCTAAAATTAAGGCAGAAAAGCAGTGGTGAAAGTTGTAAATGGTTAAATCCCATCAGAAAACATAGAATTGTCATATTTCCCTTAAAGGATCAATACCTGACTGGTACTGACAAAAAACCTCCCAACTATCCAAGCCTAAGACAGGAAACAGAGCTAAAATATTTTTTTTGTATTAGAAGATGTGTTAGTCATCACTGGAAAGGCCACAGTCAGAACAGAGAATATACAAGAAAAGCCTCACAGAAAGAAGAAAAAGTAAACAGCCTTTCTCTGCATAGACAATGTGACATCAAGTCTACAACACAAATGTCTTATGATCTGCTTCAGACTTCAATTCCTGTGACAAGCCTCAGCTGTAAAACTGCTCCAGAGGTGTTGCAACAGAGACACCACAAATGTGCATCAATATGCAAACATCCATGCAAATGCACTTGTCATCAAGGCTGCCTGTACTAGTATGACAAAACAAAATGTTCATGGCAAAAACACAGGAAGGGAGCTGCTGATATCATGGAAGTCTCCCAAGCAACAGAAATCTCTGCCTCCTGAGGATGGGGACGCACCATGTAAAATGCACAGCGTGGTTTTACAGCAGAGATTTTTCCTTGATGAACGCACGGTCAGCTGTGACACCATGGGCTCACACAGGATGATGCATGAGAGGCTGTTACTCCAGACTGGCTGACAGGCTGATAATTAGCTACCCAGATTAATTTACAACACCCTCTTTAGGCAGCCTTGAAGGAGAAACTGTGCCAGCTGCTGTAATTAACAGAATTCCTTGTAATAAGTTTATTGAATTGGTCTTTGATATTTTTAGAAGTCGACTACAAAAAAAATTAACCAATACAGGATTATTACACAGATTAGGCCTTTAAAATGGAGGTGAATGTTGATTTTACTGAAGAGACAAATATGTCTATATTTGTAGACAAATATGTCTATATGTGAGTATACCCTCTATATATGTGAGTATGATAGAATCAGACATTTTGGTTGTTTTTTTTTTTTTCTGAAGTACCTTGTGCTTCTAGGCAGGGTGAGGAAACTAAAAATAAAATTAAAAAAAAAAACCACACCAAAATGAACAAACAAAAAAAAACAACAAAAAAAAAAAACCAACAAAAAACAAACCTAAAACTCCCAAGCATTTCTGTCTAGAAATCTAGAAACAGAAGTTACCCTTGGACACAGGACCACACATGACCTGTGTTCAATCCATGCTTACTAGGAGACAACCACACTGTTAAAACACAACTGAATTAGGTCATGCTTTTTTTCATCTAGAATAAGGGGGCATGTTTGAGGTCTTCACATCCCACTACACACCTGATTATTTACCACAGCTCAGGGACACAGTCCTAAGCAAGATACATCCTCAGATCCTGAAACTCTGATTGCAGATTTCCAATAAGCACAGAGCAACTTCAAGAGTCAAAGTATGTCATGTGAGCCCCACGTGTTGCTGCAGGAGGGCTTCCACCTGTGAAAGCAGGTGCATGTGTGTGAAATACACCTCCCTGCAGGTTGGCTGGTTGCTGTCAGCTAGCCCAGAGTAGTTCAATTCATCTCAGAATCTCAGTTCACAGATCTCAGCCCAAAGCACTGGTCTAGACTGCTGCTTCTGCTGTGAGGGAATTCCATATGTGCATATCCAAGCAAGTTTTAATCTACTCACTGGGTAGCACCAGCAGCTAATGCAGGAAATTAGGTAACATAGTAAATTCTGCAGCTTGATCCAGACCAGCCTTTCAGCTGTACAGTTTACAGTGCTTAACCTCACTGTTTCTGACCCCACCTCACATGCTGTAGTCATCAAAGCGAGAGCAGTACAGGTAAATCCTCAGCTTCTGCAATAGAGCAATAACTGAGCTTTGTCCCATTTTATTTAAATGCTTTGAGACCCACAAAATCTGGAAAGTATCCTATGCTATTGCTCAAGATTACATCTCTGACAATGAAATCCTGGCTCTCCTATCATCAAAGCACTAAAATACACTATACGTCAGCAACACAGATGAGAAACACAGCTGTAAAAGAAATATACAAACAGTATTTGAAATGCTTGGAGGAAAAAAGCCAAAGTCACTGGCCTCTCTCCATCACTAAAATGCACTGACATATTTTCTGCACAGTCTCTACCATATTATAGCACTAAAGGATATAACTAACAAAAAGCCTAAGGAAAATCACCACAACTGCTTTTAGGCTATATAAATGAGCAATAGAATAATTTCCTAAAATGATTACCCACTAATGATAGCTCTGAGGTGATAAAACACGAAGTCAGTGCCAGATCACATTCTGGAATAACATGATAATTTCTTTTCTACCTAAGTAACTTGAACAATCACACCATTTATGATAATGACAATATAAACAACCTTATGTCTCCAGACTAAATATTCCCTGTAGTTAGAAATGGGCGGGGGAGAAGGGGTTTATTCCACTTGCAGAAATGCTGAAAATGTGTTCAAGGTACATCTGTGCTCTTGATCCTACCTATCTAAAAAACAACATGCAACACTTTGCATGATATTGACAGATACTACACCTCATCACTACATAATCATATGATGATCAGATTTGTGCCCCACCTTAGGGGAATTCATGAGGGTAGGCAGCTGTGGGCCTCCCTATCTTCCAGGAATTGCATATGCATAAAAGATAATCACAGCTTTCAGTTATATTTTTACAAAGTTTCTATCCAATTTTCTGTCAGAGATAACCTTGAAAATGTAAAGGAAATAAAAATGATAGACAGATCGCTAGGTTTGAAAGGATTGAGAGCTATATTCGGTTTCAACCAGAAGGCTGGAAGTGAGAAACCCTAAAAACACACACCCGCATCCAAAGAACTCGATTAAACTTGATTTATATCAAAAACCCATGCACAAAAAAATCCCAGCTCTCCCTTCAGATAATCTAAGAAAGCAAAGCAAGGAGACTTTTATCTGTCTAAAAAGAAGAAACTGCACCTATGACTAGCTGGAAAACAAGTGATCTGTGTCTCATAGTGATGAGGAGGGTACATAGCAATCTTATTTTAGCAGAAAAGAGGAGACAAGAGGCTGTCTTGCAGACCCCTCCCAGTCTCAATTACTACACTGTTTCTCATGGCTTATCTCCCTTCTCCTTGAAGAGTTGCCCTATTTTCTTGACATCACCCGGCTTGAAAAATATTTCCCTTTTGTCTTCATATTTATGTGTCACGGAGAAAATTGGGGAGAGTGACAGAGAGCTATCTTCAACTACATAAAGTGATGTTATAAAAAGAACAGGAATCAATTATTCCCCTTAATTAATGAGGACAGAAGAGGATGTAATGAACTTAAGCAGCATCAAGGGAAATTTAGGTCAAATATAGTTACTGCTTGAAGTTTTACAGAGTAAGAAGAGTTAGGCAAATGAACCAACCATCAAAGGAAGTTAAAGAGTTCTGATCAGTGGTACAGAGCCAAGGTTAGAAATTTCCCTGGAGGACAACTGGGCAAAAATGAAGCTATTCCTATTCCCCCAGTGGGAGAAAGGACAAAATGTTAAACTCAAAGTTCTTCTTTGAACACTCACACTTCTCCTTCCCTCTGTTGTTCTTGTCTCCTCATCAACTTCTTCCCCTATGTTTTCATGTTGTGTGAAGTGTTCTTCATTGGACAGCCCACAGTCTTTCTATGGTCCACCGGACTATTATATCTAGTATATATATTACATGTTCATATGCATTTTACATTTTCATCAATTAGTGTTTCTTATTAAACATATCTCTTTTCCAAGCCTCATGGATTTCTGTCATCAGGACTTCTAATAGCAAAGAAATCCAAGAATTTGTATGGTGGAGATCTCTCATTCCTACCATGCCTACAGACAGAACCTAGGCAGTACCCAGCATTTCTGAGGTTTCTGAAGTTAACTGAGAAATACATCAGTGTTGACTTCCAAATTGCTTATCACAGGTCTAAAGTCTGCACACACAATCAGTGAGGTACTGATTACTCCTAAAGAGCTTAGTGCCCAGACAGGTCAGTGAAGAAAAAGAACAGAGTGATTGTGAAAGAAATTAAAGCAGGGCAATGGCAATAAGACATGTAACCATCTCAGTTAAGTGTCTGCATCATTAGAACACAGCAAACCAGTGGAGAGACTGAAGATTCTTCTGCCCTGCTTGCTTCCACTCTGAAAACTGCAGGTCTAAATACTAAAGAGAAAATACACTCCTCACTTTGGGTTAATCTACTGCAGAGTTACACAGCTAAGATTGCAGCTCTTTCCCTGCTATAGCTTTAATTTAGCTAAAGAAAAGGGATGGAATCCACTAACCATGAGACATACCTGTACTAATGTATTCCACAATGAAAATACCACTAACCCATTTCACCACTACTGTTGACATTGACTTGGTTAGGTATCAATCATTCCATACACAATGACATTCTGCACTTAGTTACAGCCTAGATAAAAGTACACAGAAATAGCCATATCTTACCTTTATTAACACAATAGTCCAAGGCCAGCCTAATGGTTGAAAAACCATAGAATTCTGTCACAGCTGCCAATCTCACTACACTTTCCAAAATTGAAACTGAAATTCTGAATTTGTCCAGCTACAGAACTCCTGTGAATATATACATTTATTTTTTAGAACAGAATTCTTCTATGAAACAGAACTTTACTTCTTGCAACCAAGACTCTAAGCTTCTGTTCCAAGAATGAGCAAATAATAAGGTCATCAAAGCAGTCATTGTAGTCTTGGACATTATAATCAGTCATTTTAATCTTTCTTCTGCTTGTCCAAGCTTAGGCTTTCAATCAAAACCCCTGAAAATTCCAAGTTCAATAGAAGGGCTTTATCAGGCAGAAACTGAACTCCCCTCTTATGAGTTTAGAAATAAAATATATGAATCAAGGATATGAGTCAATCCCTGATTGAAGTCCCCATTGATAAGGAGACTTTTCCAGTGTTCACATTAAATTAGGAAAGTCCATCTTAATAAAATAAAACTTAGAAAGCCATTCAGAAGCTCTGCATTGTGCAGTCAGGGAAGGAATTAGAAAGGATGTGCACCAAGTGACATCATGTTATCTGTCTACGTTACCATTGTGGAAAAGGGCAAAGAGCTTTGAGAAAAGGAAGAAAGAATGGGAAATTCAAAGTAAATCTAAGCAAACAATGGTAGGCAAAGGGAGAAGACAGGTGGAGTGTGAACAGACATGAAAGAAGATTTTCCAGAGGAAAAAAGAAGGTGCACAGAGAATTTAAAACTGAAGTCAGAAGACTGAGCAGAGAAGTACCAAGAGGTGAAAGAGCTGGAGAAAATTCATGCTGACAGCAACAGATCTCTCTGGTACAAAGGAGAAGCAATACCTTGTGAAAAGCCAATTTAGGCATCAGAAAGTGGCAGAAAGCAATTCCAAAATGCAGTGAAGGCAAGAGCATCTGGACTGGTCCAGTTACTGCAGTATGGGCTGTATTGCAGGGAACAAAATCTGAGTCTATCTCTATGCCAGTTATGGCTTTCCTAGGAAAAAAGGGGAAATCTGTAAAGGAAGAAGGCATCATTGAAGTTGTGAAAACAGAAGCAATTATTATATGCAGGTAAATTATAAGCAGTGGTAAAAAGCTATAACCAGGCTAGAAATATTTTAATTGAATCAGAATGAATTCATGTTAAAACACATTACAGAAAAAAATATTCCAGGGTCAAACACTGCTCTGGAAAATTAAGATATCTGGGAGTTTTTAGTGTCTTCTGAGTTGTGTGACTTATATCAATTTTAAATTATTTTACAGCATGTTTGTCTCTGGCAGCACAACCAGTGGTTATGCAGAGGAAAAAAATAATAGATGCAACTACCACTTGTGGATAATAACTTTTTAGAGGAAAAATTAAAAACACTCCTTTTACACAAATATTCCCAACACTTAACTTGTGATCTGTACCAGAACTTTTATTTCAATGTGCAATGTAGCACAGCAGATGTGCCCAGTGCGCTTTGAGACCCCCGGGCTGGGTGCCAGGCATGTACAGCTCGGGGAGGATGGGGTTAACGAGCTCTGCAAAAATGCCAGAGGATTTGTTCCCAGGCAGGACACTGAGCTGACACAGCAACATTTCTATTACTCGACCCAGCTCATTCAAAGCTAGGTAAGCTGGGGTGTCTCTGCATGGTTTAAAGGCAATCAAAGTATTAGTTTGCCTAAGGAAAAATATTCTACAAAGTTTTCAAAGGAGACAGCAAGAATATTTCTGCATTTGGACTTACAGCTTAGTTCCTTCCTTAGCTATGCAGAAAAAATGGTATTTGTAAAACCAAATTTGAAGGCTTATTTTTAAAACTCCTTTTGCAGGAGAGTGATAACTAGCTCCTTTAAACCCATGGAGCTACATATACAGCCAAAAATAATTCTACATATTAGATATAATAATACCTATTATAGATATTTTTAAATATATCTTTCTTCATAGCTTTACTTCATCTATACTTAATCAGTTCACCCTGCTGTTTTAAGGCCCTCATGTCTAAAAATTCCTCTCAGCACTCCACACTGTTGTTTTTTTAATAGACTCTACAATGTGTTCTGTCTTCCTTTCACTTGCTTTCTATCATGTGTTGGTGTAAATAACAGCAACAAAACCAAAGTTACAATCATTCTCACTACTTGAATTAAAAGTATTTATTGCAAAACATATGGTTCATCTGCCTCAGAAACAAAACTGCACAGGCTTTTCAAACCATAAATTAACATCAGCATCATTCTAGCACAATGAGCAGAAGTTTTCATACATGTAATCTTACCACTTACAGCCGTTTCTAACTTACTGAAAGAGGAAATCTAAATTTCACAGCAGTTCCAAAACCCGGTGATAATAAAAGTTCAAACACCTTGGTTTCTCTGTTTTATTTGGATATTGCTCTTTTGTGGAGGGCTTTTTTTCCCTCTGATTCAGCAAGCTTAGCTCATGACTCTCTAGTGTTGAATTTGACTCCTGTTTGGCTATGACAATTTATTGTATGGGAAATAAAATTCTTGGTAAAGCAAGATTCATTCTTCTGTGTTGGAAAACCTGTTATCTATCTTGCCTTCAATGAGCTTATTACAAAATATAAATCTGTGCAGAAATGCAAAAGGAAGGGACATATCAAAAGACATCTGGGTTATGAACACCAATCAGACCTACTTTCAACTCAGGTACAGAACTGCAGCTTCAAAATTCACAATTTGTTCTAAGAACATTGTTAAATATTTAAAAGGCACCTTGTTCTACCATCGGATCAGAAAAGAGCAACAAAGCATTTTATCAGGCAACAGAGCCCCATTAATATTTTTTCTTCTGATTTTAAAAACACATTTTGTGACACTCAATGGATGGAGAAACAGTGATAGAAAGTGCTGTCACTCTGCCAAAAGCACATGCAGAACAAGACAAGTGAGAGCAATTAAATTTCTGATCAGGATAATAATTTAACTGCAGATCTAGTGACTATAATCATCTGGAACATTTGAGAAGCATAAAATATTACAAGGACTGTGTTCCATAAATTATCATACACAACTTGTCACCTGAAGGTACTTCACCTGAAGGGGTGCAGAATTTTCCTACCACTGCTGGAGATGCTATTTTTTCTGACAAAGGCCTCAAGAAATAGAAGATCACAGAGCATATAAAGAACTGTTTATGTATCTACCCAGAGCAATACAGAGAGCATTCCCAAATGCAGGGTCAGCATTCCCCTATGTTCCTTCAGCAGGCCAGTGCCTTTATTGCCCAGACACTTGACATAGCATGAAAGGAAAAAAATGACCTGATGCCTCAGGTAATCCCTTGTCCCATTCATGTATGAGTGGACTGGATGTCGGTCTCCTCACAATACACAAAACTGATACTTCAGCATGATGCAGATAAGGTAGGGTGAGTGTCCCATATTCAGCCACAGGACAATGTCATGCCCCTAGCTCAAATATTCAGCACAGTACTCAAAATCACCAATAAAAGGCCTTGAGAGTTAAGGGCACCTTTTTATTGACACTTCAGTACCTCACAAACCTTGCTGCTTGCTTAGGAAAAAGTGGTAAGTGATGATTTCTTCAGCCAAGAGAGAAAAACATGGCTACTTGTTAATGCATCAGCTGCAGCTGCTTTATCACAGCCATTCTAAGGCAAATAATTTGGGGTGACATCCATCTCAGGGTTTTTTAGCAGTCTAAAAAGTCAGGAGTGTAATCTAATCTATTCATTTAGCTCCACTTGAAAGTCAGTGAAGAAAGCCAGATGCCTCCAGCAGACAAGTCCTCAGTGCATCCTAAAGCAGTTGGATGGATTGTCCTCCACTAGCAAAGCAGAGACACATCATCTGTTTAGCCTCAATATCTTTTAAATTGCTAGAGATAGGCAAGATGAATCCAAAGGTCTGAAGGACATTTGTCAAGTTATTTATATCCCATGCTCTCACAGAAATCTTGCTTACTAAAGCTTTATTTTCTGATCTTAGAGAAACAAAGGGAACTTAGGGACTCAAATTTGTTTTTAAAGCTCACGTATGCTGACTTTATGCATTGACTGTCCACCCACCAGATGAGGCCAGTTGCAAGAGGAGGTAACAAGGATAAGATTGCAGGACCCTGCAGTGAGGTTCACATCTGAAAGCACCTTGGTTGCATAAGGTGGCAGGAAGTGGTAAACTACCCTCAGGCTTGCCACAGCCCACTCCAGCAGTGGAGCGAAATGCAGAAGATTCAGGGAGTCTGCAAACAGCCTGTTCAGTTCAGCAGTGTTGAGTGGTGATTTGCTGCTTGGAATCATCAGGCCATGCTGCTGGTTTCATGTAAGTTTCAAAGGATAGCTTTCTTGTGTAAAACAATGCTGCTGCAATATGGGGACAGCTCACAATTTGAACTTGAGAGCTGCGGGGTTTTGGCAGGAGATCTTACCAGGCATACTGAGAAAAACTATTTTTCACTTATTTTGATCTATTGTATGAAACTTTCCCAAGTAAAGAGCATTTTTAAGCTTTTCTATTTCCACTTCTAAAAAGCACGTCCACCAATTTTATGTGTTCAAGATTTCCATCATATTTTGCCAAAAGTGTGGTGTTTTTCTGCTATATTATACAGCATCCCAATCCAAACTCAGTGAAAGGCAGCAGCTCACTGCATTTTTCATCATAATACCGTGTGACAAATGCACTTATCCTGCTTCCTGAGTAACAAGGCCTATTTCAAATTTTTAAAAATTACTGTCACTACAATTACATTTAACAATGTCTTTCTTGGCTAGTACTGGGAAAATACTGCAAGGAGAATTCACAAACATTAATTTGACTAAAAGCACACATTTGCTTTGACAGCATTTGCAAGGGTCATTGTTTGACTTGCTCAGATATTCAGACTGTATTTTTCTCTTTTTTTTTTCTTTTTTTTTTTTTTTTTTGTGAAATCACGTGTGGGAAAGCTATACCTGGGCAAACAGATAAGAAGGTTTATGAAATAACTCTTCACATAGCCATGAAACCTCTCATTCTCCTCCCTGATGAAAAAAAGGCTTACAGAATCATAGAATGATTTGAGTTGAAATAATTAAATATCATCTAGTTTCAACCCACCTGCCATGGACAGGGACACTTTCCATTAGACCAGGCTGCTCAAAGCCTCATCTGACCTGGCCATGAATACTTCCAGGAATGGGGCATCCATGACTTCTCTAAACAACCTGTTTCTGTGCCTCACCACCCAAAGTAAAAACATTCTTCCTAATAACTAAAGTAAACCTCCTCTCTTTCAATTTAAAGCCTTTTTCCTTTCACTACATGCCCTTGGAAGAAGTCCCTCTTCATCTTTCTTGTAGGCCCCCTTCAAGTACTGAAAGGCTGCTATAGGATTTCCACAGAGCCTTCTTTTCTCCAGGCCGAACAGCCCCAACTCACTCTCCAACTCACTCTCCTCACAGGGGAGGTGCTCCAGCCCTCTGATCATCCTCACGGCTCTCTTCTGGACTCAGCCTAATGTGTCCACACCTTTCTTGTGTTTGGGGCTCAGAACCTGACTCATCACTCCAGGTGGGGTTTCACAAGAGCAGGGCAGAGGATGACTCCTGGTCTCGACTTGCGGTCACTCTTCTTTTGATGCAGCCCAGGATACGTTTGGCTTTCTGGGCTTCAAGAGCACTTTGTTGCACCATGCTGAACTTCTCATCCACCAAGACCCCCAAGGCCTTCTCCTCAGGGCTGCTCTCAATCCATTCCTCACCCATTTTATGCTTGGGATTGCCCTGACTCAGGTGCAGCACCTTGTACTTGGCCTTGTTGGAGTTCATGGGGTTTGCACAGACCCAGCTCTAAAGCCTCCCAAAATCCCTCAGGATGGCCTCCCTTCCCTCCAGCCTGTCAGCCACAGCTTGCTGTGGTCAGCAAACCTGATGAAGCTGCAATCAATCCCACTGTCCACACTCCCAACCAAGGTGCTAAACCATGCCAGACCTGATGCCAGCCCCTGAGGAACACCACTCATCAATGGGCTCTGCTTGGACATCAGGCCCTTGACCACAACTCAACAGCTCATCACCCAGCCAATTCCTTACCCACTGAATGCTCCAGCTATCAGATCATCCTCTCTCCAGTTTTGAGACAAGGGTGTCATGTGGGACAGTGTCAAATGCTTTGCAGAAGTGCAGGTACATGCTGTCAGCTGCTCTTCCCTTTCTGACCAATGCTGAAACCCTGCCAGAGAAGGCCACCAAATTTCTTAGGTACAATTTACCCTTAGTAGAGTCCCAGTCATCTCTCATCAAGCAACTCTTAGATTTCCAATGCCTTAGCATAGTTTCTAGGAGGATCAGCTTTGTGATCTTGCTAGGAAACAAGCAAGGTGGGACTGACCAGCTTGTGAGTTTCCCAGGTTTTTCTTTTTCACTTTTTAAAACTGGGGGTTCAGTTTCCCCATTTCCAGTCAGTGAGAACTTCAATGGACTGCCACAACTTTTCAAATATAATGGATAGCAGCTCAACCACTTCATCCATCTGTTCCCTCAGAAATCAGGGTGTTCAGACATCAAATCAGCAAATAAAAACAATTCTGCCTGACAAAAAATACAGATCATCAAGTAGGTACACAAGCTTGTAAAAGAAAATAGTATAATAACCCCTTCATAAAGAATTACTTAGCCATTTGTCTGAAAGAGCTTTAAAATAAAGTTCCAATCTGCTTTAGTTAAGCACAAATTATTGAACTCAGTATGGGAGAAATTAGATGAATTCCTACTATATCTGCATCATAAAAAAGATTGGAGTAGATGATCTAATAGTCCCTTCCTGCCTAAAATCCTATCAATAAAAAGGAAAAGATGCTGCACTATTCACATTTTCAGCAAATAGAGAAAATAACCAATAGAAAGTAGGTTATTTTCCCCTCAGTCAAAAGAACGCTAAAAAAGAACATTCAGGTTTCTTGATTCCCACTCTAACAAAACCTCCTTGTAGAATCATAATTTTAGGAAGAAAGAGAGGGGGGAAAGGGTCCAAAAAGGCACTCACACAAAGCATTTGTTGAGCAATTTTGAATAATGAACAAATTACTGGGGAAAACCTGTTTGTGGATAATTCATGAACAGAAAAGAAGATGACATTGATCAAATAAATTATTTGCTGTAAATAGCTCATTCAACTCTGGCTTCAACACACGTTACCTATTAAGTCAAACAGAGCCCAACACCACAGCAATTATTTAGAAAGCACAATCTGGCCACTTGCAAACCTGTCCAGATTGCTTAAATTGTTTCTTTTTTTAGTTGATATGTCATCTTTCCCCTCTCTCAGTTAAGCCACTCTTGCCTACCTAAAATCCCACTCAACATTTTTCAGCTCTTTAAGCATATTTTCAAAATTGTAAAAAATAATATTTTACAGCTACACTGACCTAGGTAAAAAAATTTATTTTCTTTGCTAGGACTTGTTATGGATGCTGGCCTCAGAGGATGCAAGTCTTGACATTATAGGTAAATCCATTTCCAGTTTCTTTATTAACCTTCCGCTTTTTTTCCTAAAATGTCTAGATGTACATTTAGGTTTATATCCTGTAAATCAGGTCTGCCTTTTCTTTTCCACAGTTCAGGCAATTATTTGTATTAATATTGGGTTTCATTTCATTGAATTCAATAAATTCTGAATAATAATTTCTGCTTGATTAATTTCAGTCTCTAACTTATAGACCAATCAATTCTCTCTTGTGCTCTTTATCTCAAGTCTTATTTCCTGTATTCTGTAGTTCAGGCCACTTCTCCACAAACTGAATTATCTGTTTTGCAGTCTATTTCTGTTAATAAACATGAGCCACTTCACTTTTTACCCTTTCATATTATTGAACAGGATGGCAACAGAAGCAATCCAGATTTGTGAGTATGAGCACAAAACTCTTTAGAGCTTCAGGGATGAGCCAGCTTTGCTCTGTCAGCAAAAGAAACACAACCTCCTGTCCTGTGTACATTCATCCCAATAAAGTAAAGTCAAAGGGTCAGCGAAACTCTGCAAATTATCAGAAAATTGTGTCAGGCTCTATGACATTTTTATCCTTAATTTAAGTATTCAAGACCTTCATGAGGAAAGCTTCCTAATTCCATATGGATCTCACCTGATGTTTACAATGTTCCCTGGAACCACTTAAGATCTTCTATAGATGCTTTTACTTTTTGTATTCATCCTACTGGATATTTTCTAATTCACATTCTCACCTTCATCTAGATGTTTGGTTTCTCTGTCTTTCCTTATTCTCTTAACATGTGAATATCCTTTTGAAGGTGTCTGTCATCCTGTGATTCAATTTTCTTCAGTATTGGATGAAAACTTTCTAAGAGAGTTACATTGCTGCACCATATGGGTAGGACCAGTTTGCTGGAAAAGCAAGAGCTAGTAATCAAAACAGGTAAATCAGACCAAATAATTTTGCCCTGAGTTCTGTCTAGTGCAACCAAGGCTTTGCCTTGATAAAAGCTGTTAGCATCACAGGCATTATGTTCTGCATAAAAATGTATTTTCTATATTGTTTCTTATATTTGAAATACAGTTTATTTATCACAATTATACTTGAAAGTAAACCTTCAAAATATTTCTTCCTCTAAGTATATTTTTGTAAGAGCTCATATACACATACATATATACATACATACACACACAAGAAATACATAACAAATCTTGGAAACTGCTTCTTCCTTTTACTTTACTTGCTTGCTAACAGAAAAATCCAGATTGCACATAGGGAATTGAAGATGATTTTTCCTTATGGTACAATTTGATGGAGTTGAAGAAATTCTTTAAGTAACAAAAACCCCCAGGTTCACAATCTGCTAGTAAGTAGATAAGCAGATGAGAAGCTATCTGAGAAGGTGAGATTGCTCCATTGTATTACTGACTGCACCCTTCTAAACAATGTGACAGGTATCAGCAAGGCAAGTGCAAGATCCTAACCTAGTGCAGCATTTCAGTGTAAATTTAAGGGCTAAAATTTACATCAGGCTGAACATGTTACTGCTATGTCCTTTAGCATATGCACAATTCAGAAATCAGTGCAACTTCTGTGTCTAGAATTCTGTGGTGAGTTCTAGAGGTGATGACATAACATTTTCCTGAACTAAATTCAAGGGGAAGATGAAAAGGACATAAGATGGGGAAGGAGCTGGGCAGCACAAAGAAAAATTATTCCCAAGTATGAGGGGGTAACATGACCATGAAAAAAAAAAGTAAGAAATATGCTCAAGGCTGCACACTCTCAGAACAGAGAGCTGGGGGTTATTTTGCCATACAGAAGTAAACCTAAAGATCAGTGACACACAATAGTTATTCAGGTGACAATAAAGATGCCTGTGCTTAATGCAGCAGATAAAGCAAAAGGAGCAGAGGAATAAAGTGGACAGAAAAGGTGGCCAGACAGAAAAGACAAGCAGAAGCACAGCAAACAGGCTTGAGATGACATGGTTAGGAGACAGCAAGAGGAGACAGCATAAATCAGCTTGAGGATAGATAAAGAGAGGAACAAGTGCTTTGAGAGCAGTCAAAGGTCAGATCAGTGGATCTCAAAGCACATAACCAACTCATTAATTAAGCAGCTCCATACCCCTGGAATCTGGGTACAAAAACTTGATAGCCATTACAAAAATCACTAAAGATTGACAGAAAGTGGTTCAGTGACTTTCCACAAGGTCACTGAGCTGGGAACAAAATTCAAGCAGTACAAAACCTCCAGCAGCTGCTCCCAGCGCCAGCCCGTCCTTTGTGCTTTTGGAACAAGGGAATTCACTTTGTGAGTCCAACTGCAGTCATGATGATTCCAGCAATAAATAACCATTCAAAAACTTTTCTTGAGTGTTCAGCTGCAATAAATGTAACGAAAAAGGGCATTTTTACAGTTAGCAAAGGCTATCTTATTCCAAACTGGAGGAAGAGCTGGAAGATAACCAATCAATGGCATCATTTACAAGGGAGAGAGATGATAACGTAATTAAGTCACAGGTTCTGCAAAACTTCCAATGATTCATCTCAAAAGAACAGAATTTAGAAGAAAAATTGAAGAAGAAAAACAAAAGTTCCTAATTTGGTCCAACCAGGGAAAAATAATTAGAAGAAATAATGTCTTCTCATGTGACAATTTTTCAATTCCAATTTTTCAAATTATAGTATGAAAAAAATCCTTTTTTCTATATCAATTATAAGGTAACTCATTATGTTGCAACCTTGTCAATCAGATCTTGTAGATCAACAGATCCTTTTCAAGCCCTAATCAAAGTCCTGATCAAAAATTCAAATCCAATTATGGTTCAGAAATGAACCCCCCCCTTTTTTTGAGTGCAGTTTACTCCAAGGACTGTCCTAGACTCAGTTTAGGTCACACTCTTGAATAAATGCAAAGTAAGGGACACACAACAAAACAGATTATATGTGATTTATAAACATGGAATAAATTGATCTGTAATCATTCTTGGTTTTTCAAAATATTAGCTGTTTTGATTCTTTTTTTTCAGAAAACTAAATTTTCCAATTTTTCTTTATCTTCTTTTACTAGTTAGTATTTAAAGTCCTGCAAATAATACAGTATGGCAAGGAAAAAAATTGTTTTTTCTACATGAGAGAACTGCTCCTGTCCCAAAGAAGAAGGTGGAATAAAGGTTGAGCTGGTTTGGATTATTTTGTTGGGGATGGGTGTGTGGGTGTGGTAGCATTTTTAAAAGCATGAGAGTCTAGGCCTCACCTGAATTAGTAGGATTTTCTCTCAACTGCCATTCTTAACATTGCAATAAAATGTATTCCTGATTTTTTTTTTTTAATGTAAGTGGTCTGCAGACCATTTCTATGTTTATTTTTTTTATTTTTTGGAAATTTTTCCTACCTCCCCCCACCCAAATAGAACATCAGTAAGTTCCAGAGACTAGCTGGGTAAATAATATTTGTTTGGGGTTTTTTTAATTTTAAATTTATGAGCTCTAGTTTTTTATTGTACATCTCCTTGTACACAAGTCTATTCAAGAAGGGATAGTTTTCAATTTAATTTCAAGCAGAACCCCACAAAATAATTTATCTTTTTTACAATACATATTTTGTAGCACTGAAGGTTCACTTTCTCTTGAGTCCAAAAAAGAACCCAAAAAACCTCACCTTTGCATTGACCAAAAATATTCAAATAATTCATGGACTTTGAATAACTTTTGGGGAGAGGCTTCAAAAAATCATCCTTTGGATCTGCTCTCATTTCTAATCTTTCACAGGGCTAAAAAGACTAATGCATTCTTGAGGTATATGTGAAGATGAAAGGCAATATTGCCCTTGCCCAATGGACTTTTAAGAAGTTACTATTTGATTGGCATAGCCAGTTCTGATTACTGGATCCAGGGTAGATCAAGATATTCCAGATGCTCAGCCAACTATTCAGCCACATACCTATTTCCTGGATCTCAAGTCTTTTATAGGAGCACAGACACAAAAATGCACAATGGATCTCCAAACTTAAAAAAGCGTAGTCCTTCGTTGACGAGGGGGAAGTAAATTGCCAACATCCAAGTAATCCTAATGTCTCATGTAGTCACACAAGCAATTGATTCTCTGGAATTATCTAGCAGCGTTCTTATGCAAAATATAAAATAATTTAGAAAATAATATTAGGTGAATACAGCATTTGCCTACTCATACCAGGATTTCCCTGGCTGGAGGCCAGACAGATAAGCAAATCCACAGCTTTCACAAGAATGTGAAAAAGGACAAAATACCTCCTATTCTATCTAGGAAATTATTTCTGTTTCTTTGTCAGTAAAGCACAGTAAAACACACAATATAATTTATTGAAACATTGAAAGAATAACACAGAACAGCTCAATATAGCTAATACATTTTTTTCATGTATCCTTATTGGTAATCTTTAACATATTGTTTCCTACCCTACTTCTTAAAAAGTCATTCTTTTTAAAGTCTTTCCCTCCTTTTAGAAAGTGGTTAAATCTTTCCTTAAATCTAGATGTTACGAGGCTCCATAAATCTCGAAAAGACTTAAACATGTGTCTAAATTTAAACACAAGACTTTAGAGAATCAAGGTTTATATAAAAGACTGTAATCTACACCAGAAAATGTTCACTGCATTGAGTATACCTTTATTTTTTCTTCTACAAAAGTCTTCATTTCAAAATGTACAGGTAAGACACTCTATGTAGTATACAGTTAAAGTGGGGTTTTGTCCTGGTGTACCCAACCTGCTTCTATTTTTTTCTCAAAATCACTCTTCCAGCATTCTGCTCTTCTTCAAACCCTTCAAATGCATTAATCAAGCTGTCAGATTCACTTTAATACTTTTTCCAGGACAATTCTGATCTTAATTCTGGCCTGCAATACTTTTAAGGTATCCAATACAATACACAGTGCATTTGTAATCTTTGTTTATGGTTTTTCACCTTCCACTATGTTACAAAGAATAGCCCATTAATCATGTCAATCAAATGTGTATGATTCTCAAAGCTTTTTTACAATCCCTTTGCAAACTCCTTCAGTATTTATTAGCATGCAAACACACTCTTATAAATAGAAGTTATTTAAAATCTCTATGCAAAAGAAGATCCCAGTGTTTCAACCTCTGATTTTGTCCTAAAATGGAGAGAAGATTATTTGTTTCCTCATATCAAGAGTCTGAAAACCATGTCAATTTTCCATATGAGGCTAGGAACCACATGGCCCCTCTACTCCTGTGGTCCTGATCCTTGGTGCATTCCACACATCCCAGAATGCACACACAGATGCAGCAATGCCTGGGGAGAGAGAAGGACGAAAGAGGTGCCTGCTCCTTTCTGTTCCTCATCTAAAAGGCAGAATAATAAGGACCATAATCACTACTTCAAGTGGTGGATCTTCAAGTTGGAAAAATTAATTTTGTTGGTTTGTTTGTTTTTCGAGTTGTTTCTGTTCTTGGTTGTTAAAAGAATGAAGCAGTTTCAGATTAAATACAGCAAAGAGTAAAGGATTTTATTTCAGCTTTACCAGAAATTCTTTTTTAAAGATCAGTGAAAAAAATGTAAGATCAAATTGCTTTTCATGTGGAGGATTGCAAAATATTTTTGCCACCAAAAGAACACACAAAACTCTGGGCAGAATTTTCACCTCACTGGGTATCTTTTGATAAACTTTTCTGGCATTTATAGAATAACTGAGAAAGCATGCTGAAATCTTATTTGTATTCACAAGACATTCTGTGAGTTCTGAGGAGCCTGCCTGAACAAACTTGGGACAAGGAGGAAACAGAGCACATTGTCTCCTTGCTTGGAGATCTGCTTGGGAGCTGGGACTGGGACTTTTACAGGTGACTGATGACACGCAGTGACTGCTCTGGGAGGCTCAGCTGTGAAGGGAATGTGAGAGGTCAGTACTGAGTAAGTCCTTAGTAATGTCAGTCTCCTTTCAGGTATTTCCATGCAGTGTCTGAAACATGGGACATCCAATCCACCCAGTAGTGGATTGTCACTAGTAGTGACACAGGTCTTGGCTAATGGCCCATGACACCCTCCCAAAACTGTTTTCTAAGGTACTCATGTATGACTACAATAAGCAGTAGTAGAAGTTTGCAGTGACCTGCAAAAGATTTCAGACTTGAGTATAAAGGCACAAGAGAGCAAAAAGAACAGAGGAACAGCCTGAGGAAAGGGGCACAGGAGCTCAGGGATACCAGCACTGTCAGGCTCAAATGCCCCTAGGCCAAATCAACAGCCTATGTTGATTCTGAACCTGAGGAAAACTGACAGGCCAGGAACCAGACCACAAAAAAACACTACATTTATATTTGTCCTAAACTTTCTTTTACATTCTCATCCTTCGTTTTCAATCACATGCCAAATAAACCCCGTGCTGCATGAGAACACTGAAAGTGGCAATTGAAAGATGGGGGGTGGTTTTTCACCTTAAGGGATGTAAGGCACAAAAATGAACCTATGAGCCTTCCTGTATATTTCCTAGAGAATAAATTGCTCTTCTTTACTAATATGGACAGATCAGATAAAGCTATGTCTCCAAAGGGGCATAGCCCCATGTATCCTCACAGGCTGAGTGAAAACCTCATGTTTTGATACACTTAATACACTGCTCAAGGCCATCTAAGGACTTTGTGGGGATAGTTATCTATTTGCTTCTGTGTCTTTCCAGAGGCATGGTATAGGCATCCCATTCCAATAATTCTGCTATGTTCAATTGGGCTGTGCAAGGAAACTGCAGGAGATTTCCAAACACATGAGTGTGCAGCTGGTGTCAGCATGGAGAGGCTGAAATACAGGTGAGGACCAGCTGATCTGCAGCCAGGGTACATGACAGGTCCAGCACAGGCATCTGGCACTGTGGGAGGGGTGTAATTCACAGTCTCAGTTTGGCTCCTGCATGTAAAGCAGAAAGACCTGTGGTAATCTCACAGCAGTGAGATCAACATCAACATCACCAATGCTGGCATTGCATCTAAGGGCTGTCGCCACTCTGTTTAGTGAAACCTTTTTTAGGCAAACTGCAGTCTTAAGTAGGTAGCCTCACTTGTGAGTACTCTAGAAATGTTAATGGTGGTGAAGAAAACTGTGACAGATTTTGTGTGTACTTTGCTTAACACAGGCACACACACACAGAGTTATACAGTGCATCTCCTTATAGTCACACATACTCTTATTAGGAACTTTTCTTTTGTACTTTGCAAGCAGATCACTAAAAAACTCCTTTTATCCAATTTTCCCTGCAGAAGGATAAAACAGATTTTTTTATACCATGAATAAAGTGCAAATGCTTTTGGCAAGATGGTATTCAGGAGTCACAGCAGGACACGTAGGCTAAGGCGTAGAGTCCATAAATTTTCTGTGCTCCCTTTAGTTATCTGAGCTATGACTATTAGCAAACAACTATTAGTTTACCTGGTCTAAACCACATAAAGCCTAAAAATCAGGAAAACATGAGAACAATCCCGACATAAATTAGTTGATACATAACTGGGACGTTTTCATTGCAGCACTAATATCTATGTATTAATAGTTTACCAATGTGACAAATCCCTGACAAAGCCAATGTGCCTACCCATAGAAAGCTACATTTTGTCTTGACACATCAATGAAGCAAATTCAGTGAACTGAGTAACATAGGTATTCAATCTGTCATATTAGTTAACAAGCAAGTGCAGGATAAATTTGGTGGAATAGAAAAAGTTTCTACAACCACATTCCATTTGTAGTACTTCAAGTTTTGGAAGCTTTTAATTTTGAAATTTAATTAATAATTCATGCAGTTAGTGGGGCTCTAAAAAAAAATCCAACCCAAAACATACAGCAGACCATTGAACTATTAAACCAAACATGATATTTACTCATTTTTTGAACAATGATACCACCCAAAAGCCCCCAGCTAGTATCACACCACACTTTGCTTGGAACTATGCAAATAAAACAAAAAAGGTGTTCCCTTGACAAAAGTATATGGGAAATATTTCAGTGGATAAGAGGGAGTAACCAAATTTCACAGAATATATAAATTCAAAATGTCTCTTAAGCCCTCAGATCAGCTGAATGAAGTCTTGGTCTGAAGACAACAAAACAACCTAGTAAGTTTAACAAAAGCAGAATCTCACTCTTTTTGTTTGTTAAGCTATTTTAAAATGCAGGTCTGTAATGTCTACAGAGCCAGAGTTCAGAAGATCAAGGCTGTTGAGTTTTCTAAACCACAGAATACCCCAGAGTAAAGCCATGGGAAAGTATTGAAATACATCTGCAGAGAGCCTAACAAAAGTTTTCTCAGAACAAAAACTGCAACAATTGCATCTTCAATAGACTTCCAACCATGCTGGCAGAGAGGGTAAAACCTTCACCCTCTGACACTTTAAGGAACCTTAACAAAGCCTGGATGATGGATAAATAGGATGTCATAGCTCAGCTCTATCCTACCTGACACACCTCAGCACGCTGTGGTCAAGTGCACTTGCACAAACCCAGTCAGCAAATCTGCTGAAAGCCCCCCAGAAGACAGACTGCAGTTTAGTGCTCAAAAGATTTATCAAGAGCTCATTGTTGTAGCAAGAGTAACCAGTGGCAAAAAAACCATAAAACATGGATTTTGTTTGTTTACATTCATCGTGTCAGCTCACTCCTGTGTACTGCCAAGGCTGAACAGAATTTGCTATTTTAGTTTCACAGCTCTTGTAAATATAGCTGTCTTTTAATCCCTCAGCTATTTAATCCATAATGTGAGCTTGGTAACTGTGTCAAAACTCCAACGTATAAAAAGATTTTCAAAGATATCTGGATAACCAAAAATGAAAAAAAAGTCACATAGGAGATTCTGAACAGCATTTAAGGCAGACAAATTACCTAACTTCCTGGGGTTTAGGACATATCTGCACCTGGAATATGCTGTATATCTAAACACGCCAAGAAGCCAAGACTTGTTCTGGACACAAAAGCAGAATAGTCACTTCAGCAGCATAAAACACCAACGTTAATTAAAACAAATTTGGTTTCTATTTCATCGCTCCAGTAAAGCCTTATTGAAAAAGTCTCAGCAATCCCAGCAGGCACCTACCTGGGTCTTCATTCAATTCTATATTTTTAAAATTCTTCTCTATAGAATCTGAGCAATAAAAATCTAAACTTAGGAAATTTAGCTCACATATTTTAAAAACCCATGTATTTTGTGTTTATAGTACCCAGCAGTAAATATTATCTCAAATTTCTACAAATTCATTGCCTAGTTATAGATTTTTGCAGATTTTGTTAAAAAACATTCCCAGAATCATTTAGGTTGGAAAAGAAATCCAAGGTCATTGAGTCCAACCTTTCACCAATCACCACCTTATCAACTAAACCATGGTATCAAGTGCCACATCCAGTTGTTTCCTGAACCCAGGGATCATGTCTCCCCCACCTCCCTGTGCAGTCTATTCCAATGCTTAACAACAGTTTCCATGAAAAAATTCTTCCTGATATCCAACCTGAACCTCCCCTGACACAGCTTGAGACTGTGTGCTCTCATCCTGTCACTGGTTGCTTGGGAGAAAAGGCTGATTCCCTCCTGGAGGAGAGAAGAGAAGGGAGAGAGGAGAGGGAAGAAGAAAGGGATAGTTACTGGATTCAAACTCTAATAAAGTAGCTTAATGAAAAACAAGAAATTCAAGGACACAAGACATGCAAGCTTGATGTTGTACAACTCTTCACTGCATGGTGCGTTCCCTTGTGGAACAGAAAATAAGGAGAATGTGCATGCTCCTGAACATGGATATTCTCAGTGAGCCAGTGTTTTCATTCAGAGGATTTAAAACTCATACCAAACCCTAGTAAATTACAAGATTCTTTCAAAAGTCTGTACAACTGCCAGAATATGAGTTCTGTGGAATTGTAAATATGAAAGAAATGCCTTTGCTTTGCTGGGATCCAAATTCCTGCTTTCAATCTCTTTCTTCTTTGTAAGCATCACTTCACTGGTGAAGATGTTCAGTGCTTCTAAAACTTAGATAATTTAGATCTCAGTCCCTAGATATGAATTTAGAAGTCTAGTAATAACTCTATAGACGTGGGCTTTCTGGCCAATGGCCTAATGGCCTGGGTTGTTCTTTGATTTTTCCTTTGTACTTAACATAACATGGTGCAAAAAATGAGCCATTTCAAATCCATGTGTGTAAAATATTCATTGCAAAGGCCAAAGTCCAATACATGTTGGCTAGCCTGTATTTTCTTCTGCATATTTAAAGGTGACTCTGAGATTTAAAGGATTGGCATCATAACCTGGATCCCCAGATGAAAGGAACTCCAGCTATCTTGTTGGATAATTTTTCACATAATAAAATACATAGACTGTAGTAGTAAGTCTCAGACCTAGACAGAAACTTCATGATGTCCAGAGCAGAACATCTGCATCATTGTGATAACTGCAAGAGAACAGAAGAAGAAATCTCCTTATTTCCTCTATGCTGGCAAAAGCATCCACAGTGATGTTTTCAGCTACAAATACCATTGCTCTCCAACAGGGTTCCCTTATACCACCAACCTAAAAGGAAGAATAAATGATGCTCAAAATCATCAAGGCTATGCCAGTAGCTCCAAACTCCACTTACTCCTTCCTCCATCAGTCAGTGTTTCTAAACATCACTGTTGTCATTTTCTTCCAGTTCCCCTCAGCCCTCCAGGTTACAAGAGCAGTCAGCAGCGCTGCCTGCCTTGATAATTTATGGGTATGACTCTCTCTTACTGACAGCAGCCAATTGTACCATTAAAGGGCAATATGTTGCCATGGTAAAGAAAGAGTATCCAAATGTCTTATACACAATAAAGGCATTAATATGCAGCTATTGCCACTTGCACCTCTTAATTCTGACAGAGAAAAGCAAGGCTGCTAAAAGTAATTATGTTTTATTCCAATAGAGTGACATATTTCTTAAGAGACAGGAGTGTCAGAACAGTAGCTGGAACTCCAGTAGCAGGTGGGAAAGAGATAAATAGATATGCACAATCTCAAGAGAGGTTGCTATATCTGAAAGGAAAAGAATTTATTCTTTTATATATAACATATATAAAAACACAGTCTACATATTTTAGTCCCATATAAATAAAAATAAAGCAATAATAAAGACACTGTTGGGGTTTTTATTGTTATTGTTGTTGGTTATTATGCGTTTTAGCATGCAGATTTTTCAATAATCACATTTCAGTGGTATATGTCAAGGCAGGGATAAAATATTCCATATATGAAAAAGCACTCAATCTAAAACTCTGTTCAAACCCCAGAATCAAGCAGAGGTTATTTTTTACCTCCTCTGTGCCACTTTCACATTTCAGCATTTCAGCATTTTCACACTGCACTCAGAAAGCACATATTAAAACAAAACACAACACCAAAAAACCCAATTTCATCAACTACTTAGTTCCATTGCTGGTTAAAAAACAAAAAACCATACAGAAATAAAAAATGCATTGAGGAAAAAATTAAATTCAGGCATTAATAGCAGGCATGTTTACTTCAATTTGCAGAAATTCTTTTTACATGCTGACATTCAAAGACATTATTTTTCCCTTGATCTGCCTCAAAAAAAAGGCTCTTTCAAAGATAATTGCATATACTTCACATATTTCTTTAAATACCACTAATCTCTCCTTTATCTGCTATGATTGAATGTTATTTGTCTCCTGTTTTTTCCTCAAACTTTTATTTTAACATTCTCTAGAAGCATGAAGCGTCTTAATGAGATCTAGTTTGTCTAGAAAGTGGCTTATTCAGGGATAACTGTGGTTCATAAAGAACTCTCAAAACTGAGTATTTGGGACTATCTTACACTTTTAAAGAATACATTTCAAAGCAGAAAGAACGAATCTGTATCAAAAAACTAGCACCTTTTATTTCATAGTGTTGGTGTCACCATCTTATAAAACAGAATAAAATAGCAATTCTGAAAAGCTATTCCAAAATAAGTATTTGTTTTTCTATTTATATCCCTAACAACTAGAGCATTTTCAACCATTTGTTTAATTAAAGAAAAAAAGTGGTAAATAAGAAAGGGACGACATATATAAACATTAAAAATGTCATTTAACATAGCAAAATTTTCAGATTTAATAGTTTCAGGTGGCTAACAACTAAGTGTTAAGCTAAACTTAAGGCATCATTTAATATGGCCTTTGTAATATAGTACAAAGAACATACATAATGGAAAACACACACACAGAGCTGTCACAGCAAGTCTCAGCAGAACAAAATCATGCTCCAAAATCCCCTCAAAGTTTTTTCTTTTACAGAGATTTTTGTGTTTTCAACCTCCCCCTGCTGCTCTCCAAGTGAAATATATTTTAAAAGGTCATTCTTGGTGGTCAGAGTTAAAAATATTAACCCCTTATTCGAAAACATCCACATAAAACAGACCTAGAATACTTCAAAATGTATTGATATCAATGATGGGAAGTGTTTTGTAAAGTTCCAGAGAAATCCATAAACCCTTGAGTTTAGTTATGACTGTGTATCTGAAGGACCCTTTAAACCCATAATAAAGTATTCTATTTACTGGCTAATCTTTATCATACTTTACACAAGAGAATGATCTGATAAACTGTATTCTACTGGTGACAGTGTTAGGGGTTAAATAATCCTTCAATTTCCATTTTTTTTCTAAAAGTGAAAGCAAACTTACCCTGATTTTCTTTTGTCTTTTCACTGGTCAGACATGTAATCAGTTTTTCTAAATGCATTTATGCCAAAAATAAATGTGTTATTGAGCACCTGTTATTGCTGTTGTTGGTGGAACAGAAAATATTTTAAATTTAGTTTTAGACTGACTTCTAATTATTCCAGCTCCAAGCCACTGCTTTTATTTGCAAAAAATATATCAAGGGGGGGAAAGTATAGCCATTGTAATTACACAATAAAAGCAAATTTTACTGACAACTCTGAAAAATGAACCTTTTTATATTCATCTTTCAGAAAGTATTCTTTTAAATATGTTATCTGTGTACATCTAGATCTTTTAATGGCATGTGAAAAACATGCTTTAAGTGGCATGGTTTTTCAGATTTCTAAGGTTCTATTAACACCAGTTAAAACAGTTTTTGCCACAAAAATTTATATCATGTATAGCTGATATTTCTGATACATAGTACAACAATTCTGCATTTTAGACCTCGGCCCCAGCAAGTGCCCTATTAAATAAAACATTTACATGAATGCAGTCTTATTGAAGCTTTTTTTGTTGAGCATTCTTTTTTAGATGGCAGCATAGCTGGTCCTAAAAATTAACAGAATGAAAAAGAAAGAGTCAAGTTATAGACTGTGATAAAGCAACTGTAGTTTGGCCTTTAGAAAACATGTACAACTGCATTATTTATTTCAGTCTCCATGTTCACCTTTTGCTTTGTGTGGGGTAACACATCATCTCTCTCCCACTGCTATCAGTGCTTTCAATTTTAATCACAACTGGTGAATCCAAGGAGATAAAGCACTGGATTGGATTTCAAGAATAATATATGTCTTATCTTGCTGTCCTTTTTTTCTTAAAAGAGCAACCTACTGCTTTCCTGCTGGCACGTGCATCCCAGCACTCAACCAAAACCTCGAGGAGCCCTTGGCAGTGGGGCTGTCCCCCACTTTAAATGTCATCCAGGCTCCTGGAACAGGCTGCCAGCTTTAAATATTTCCATCATCCCTGGAAGTATTTAAAACATGAGATGCTTACAGTGCAGTGGTGGCAGCACTAAGTTAATGGTTTGACACGATGATCTTAGAGACCTTTTTCAACGCAAACAATTCTGCGCTCCTTCACACACCATCCTTAATTAACAAACAATTGTATGTTGAGCAACACTGCTTGAAAGTATTCCCTAATAGGTTTTCGTGGAAAACCCAGTCATGATTTTTGAGAAAATTTCCAAAATGTCTTTTTCAGAACAACGTAATAAATTTTGAAAACCACCTGCCCTCGCTGATTTTTTTTTTCATCAAAAGGCCAACCTCATGAAATAAGAAGTATTTAGACTTTTAAATGTCATCCAAATGTTTGCTGGAAGGGAGTTTTGAAAACCTTGTTCACATTTCTGATGGACTTCATTCTCTGTCATTGACTGTACATGAATCATCATTTGTAATATGAGAGACAAGCTGCCTGTCATGGGTTGTTAAGCCCATTTAGAAACCCCAATATAGAGGGAGATGTTGAAGAATTAGAAAGAATGTGCTCTAGATCTGTTATTTCACTGGCCTGCAATCTGCATAATCATTCAAGCAAGCATAAAGAGTCAGTTCTTTTAATTTTCTGCCATGTTTTTTCCTGTTTTTATCACAGGAAAACATCTGCTTTATTTACATGGCTGAATTGGCTGTAGTATCAAATTTTTATGCGAGTTAGTTGTTGTATTTTAATGAAAATTACCTTTTTCATTTCCCTCTCAAGACTATAGCTTTCCTCTGAGATTGCCAATAACAAATGTCTCCTGCAGTGACAAGAAAATGAACTGGAGTGTTTGGGAACTACACTTGCAGGTATTACAACATTTCAAAATTGGATTTGTTTGAAATCAGAACAGATGCACAAATTTAGAGATTACCCCCCAAAAAGTACTTTAAAATATGCACTATAATCTATTATTTACATTTTTATACTTCTGTTTCATTACAGTAAGCTCCAATTAATATTTCTGTGTAAAAATTTAACACATAAAGTAATGAATTTATGAACAGACAGCATTTTATTATTTACTGATCACCAGCATAGCTGTCTCCTAATAGCACCAAATAAAACAGAAATACTCAGGGTTAATACTCAGCCATAAAAAGCAGAACATATCCAGTTAGAGCTCCTAGAATAGAAAAGCTCAAATAAATTTGGTTTTATTTTGTAAAAAAAAATAGAACATTTCAATTTTGTTGCAATTTTTTCCCCTTCCAGGAAAGGGTTTCATTGCAGGCTAATCAAAATGAGGTTTTGCCTTGACCTCATTGCATTACTTTTTCTCCCTTTCATCTGTTCAATCTGAATACATAAATGCCAGGTCATCTTGATTTACTACTAAACATAATATCATTTGTACAAAAAAGGCAAATGATCAAGTCAAAGCAATTATCTTCATCATTCTTCAGCGGCACCTGGGATAGGGTGATGCATGTCCAAAAAATATGGATTAATTCAATCATTTTTTCTTCCAAAATAGAAGTATTTCATCAGGGCAAGTTAGCCTAATCTTAGGTAGAGTGAAAACAGAAATATAACAGCTTCCTCTGTTTCATGGTCAAAAATTGTTTTCCCAATTTGTATCTGTTAATGCCTACAGAACAAGAAATGTGACCTCATGTTTATATTTCTCCTCTTAATAAATGCTGTTTGATATTTTCAAAGGCATGCCGGGGATTGGAATATGCATTAATTCTGATTTTAAATATAGCCTAGAGCTCTTTAACAGCCTTAAAAATGCTAACTATTTTCTATAAGAAAACACAAAATCACGTCTGCTACTACATGTGCATACTCAAAAAAGCTGTATGATTTAATTTTTGCCTTGGAAAATAAAGCACAGTTATTAAAAACAAATTTCCATATATTAAATTATTTTCTATGGTTTAAAATTTGAAACAACCACAATCTTTTGGTTTTGGTGATCGTCCTGACATCACTTATTTTTGTTTGTTTTCCCCTGAATCCTTCCATGCAACCAACATTTACCTTATTTAAACGTAATAGTGCGCAAGTATTTTCATCTTATATGCAGCAGGCTATCCAATCTAGATTTAGTCACCCTGCAATCAGACATAAAAGTAAATGTAGTGGTACATCAACACTTGTAAAATGCTAAATATTAGCCTTGGAAAAGTTACCTACAAGGTTACAGAAGATCAGCCATTATGTTGCTTTTTAAATTCTTTGAGGTGATGTGCTGGTTCACCTTAGATAGCATAAAGAAACACTTTTATTATCAGCTCAGAGAGATGAAGCCTGAGAAGCCACTTATGACTGATTGATATGTAACAAATTATGAAGGAATCATCCACCTCACCAGATCAGAATGTAACAGGCACTTTGCAATCCATGTCCATATGCTGGGCTCACAGTGAATCTGTCATTGCACAAACAGGAGAATTTCTGTGTCAAAGAGGACTCCTGCAGTCCTGCTCCACCAGGTAGAAAACAGCCCCACCGAGTTAGTAATGTTTCTATTTCATGATTTTCCTCCTAGATTTTCACACTGGCTCATTGGAGGCTCTGAATTTAAGCTACAGTGAAAAATTTCATGAAGTCAAGGGCTTATGTTTATTTACTCCACTCCCTTGGTGGAGTCTCCAACACACTCCTAGAATTGCAGGAGACCTCTGAATCAGCAAGGCTGATTCAGAGCCAGAATTCCTAGAGCTGCAAGTGTGCAAGTCTAAGTTTTGATGGTGGCTGTTTGTCTAATTAGAACTTTTCATGAAAGAGAAAAACAAATCAAACTAATTTCACTGATTTCCAAAAGGAATCATCTCAGTGCTGCTGTGCAAAGCAGCACAAAGAAAAACGATAGGGAAATGAAGTGTATTAACCAGATTCAGGCAGAAGACAGCAGAGTGTAATTAGAAGGATTAAAGACAGCAAGAAAAATCACAGGAAATGCTGAAATGTGCAGTTAACCTTATACCTTACTGGAGAAAACCAGAACCTAAATCCCGAATCAAATTTTTGAATGTTTAGTAATACTTCAGTGATAATTTTACACATATAAATGAACTTAATTTCAACAAAGAAGAGCTCCACAAAACAAAGGCATCTACTTTTCCTAAGAAAAAATCCGCATTTGTTTGATTGGGATTTTTTTAGTCTCCCAGCTAAGCCTAAGACCTTCATAGACTGTAATAAGTCATAGTAAATCTGGCTCTACTCAGCTTGCACAACATGAAGGAATCACTGTCTAAAAGGCAAGATGTTCTTCAGCTGGCCTACAACTTAAAGCTTCTCTACTTTAAAATTGAACATGGAACATTTATTTTTGCTCTGAGTTGGAAAAAATCTGAAAATAATAGAATAGATCCCATGCAGAGGTAAAAGACTTGAACACTTTAAGGAATGGTTTGGGGGACATCTTACAGGAATGACAAAGTTTTACTAAAACTTGTCTTAGAGCAGAGAAAGGCATCAGGACAAGATGAAAAAAAATGTTTAAATGCAAATTTTTTGTGCATATCATATTAAGTATACTGATAGCTAATACTAAAAGTTCAAGTCAAGAGAAAATAAATCAGTTGTCAAAAGTTAATGCTTCAACTTTTTTCCTTTCAAAGTTTGTCAGCATAATTCATTTCTGCTAACATTTCAACTTCAATAAGAGCACAATCTTGATGAAAAACTGTCAAAAAGAAATCAGACAGTTCTTATAAAGATTATTACAAACCACAGTTCACACCTGTAACATTTTCCCTGCCAGCCAAAGTGCAAATTCCCTCACCAATGCACATTCATAGCACTGTGGCAATTTATAAAAAGAAAGTAATTATAATCAGAGGAAAAGAGCATATGGCTGATCTCAACAAAGGGATTAACATCTCCCACCTCAAAAATATCATTATCAAGAGATTCCAGATGAGGAAAAGTTAGTAATTAAGGATGTGTATCCTAAATATTTTTGTACAAAGGCAAATGAGTAGCAGCCATACACTCATTTAGTTGAGACTTAGCACAATAAAGTGGCTGCAAGCACATTAGGAATCAGAAAGTTGGAGAGACAGAGAGCAAACTTGGAAGATTTCTCAAAGTTAAATATTTGGGAGGCTGAGTTCAAAGGGAAATCACTCACCCAAGCAAAGCAAACCAGCCTTTGCACAGATCCTAGGCACAGTGGAGGGGAAGGAGCCCTTAGAGCTGCTTGGGCTGTGTTTGCACTCAGGCAGGGAGCAGCTACAGCAGGAATGATGTCCAGTTGGATGGGATGGACATTGCTACAGGATACTCATGGCAAACGTGTGGTCACCTTTCACATGCACTGGTATACCGACACAGGGATTTGGTCAGGTCTGGACAGTGCTATGGATACACCCAGCCCAGCTTCCTCTACAATACCTGCCCTGGAAACTTGAGGCTGATTGCTTGAGAGGACCAAAGAGTTCTTTCCTAAAGGGTAGCTTAGATCACTCTGCCACACTGCCCTGTAATTCCAGCATTCCTCAAAACCTGACAATTCCCATCCTCCTGGACTGCCCGTAGCCTAATCCACCTAAAAACCCACAAATGTATATATATATTCAGTGATAAGGTTTTAAATAGCATCTCAAATGTTTCTAAACCTTCATTACTCTTCAGCAAGTATCACTGTTACTTGCTTATATAACACCCACAGTAAAAATTACTCAGAAAAAAATTGGATCCCATTTTAAGTCATCACATATCCTTTCTTTTCTTTTCTTAGGTCTAATCCTCAGTGTACTCCAGTAAGACAGAAAGTTCCCTAAGGAGTAAGTGCACACAAATATCTCAGAAAAGTATTTATGATATTTAGGAATTCACACAGGCTATACTCTCCTTAGATTTCTCATGTAAGAATTATTTGTTCCCTTCCTTGGCTGGGGGATTCTGGCATGCAGTTGTATTCTCTGATTTTTCTGTTAGAAATGTTAGAAATCTGTGCATTTATGCAATATAAATAATGCAAAGCTGACTGAAACAGTCCGCTATTCTTTTTCTCTCCTGAGGAAGAAGATTCTATGTTTGCTTTTACAAATAGCTGCAGTGTGGGCAACAAAGGGTTAATGCACTTGCTTTCAGAAACTTTGATGAGACAATGAAGCAAGAAAGGGCTCAGCAGAAAGAGTCAAAAAATGTTTTAAACATACTCTGAGAATAAACTCATAACTCTGTAAAAATAGATATAGAACTCCACATGTTAAAAAAAAAAAAAAGACAAAATGAGAAAAATAAATTGTTGCTTTGGAGCATGTGCATAATTCAGAATAGAATTATGATACTTGTGGAAAAACAGAAATTCAACTAAAGCCAACTGAGATAGGATTTCCTTTGAAGTCTGTAATTCAGAGGGATATTTTCTTGTCATTCTGGATTTTTTTTTTTCCACATGTCAAATTTGGACATTTTAATATGTTACAAAATAATGAAGCGTACAGAGATTGGCAATTTTTGTGCAGGTATGCATGTTATGGATGACTCATATCAAGAAGCATTTCCAAAGTGATAGAGTTTACTATGATAAACTCACAGTGAAGGTCACATTAAATTGAAATGCGATAGCAAGACTACACTGTAGTTACAGCTACATTTACTGAACTTGCAGAAAACTGTGGCTCTGTGGTAGCTGTAGGCAGTCTGTCATAATGAAGACCCTGAATGGGAAAGACCAGGCAACATCCTTCTGTAAGGATAAAAATGTAGCCTCATCACAAGAGAGAATATGACCAGCACAAAGCCAAAGTATTTCAGAGACTTATCAATGTCTCTGCCTTTTAAAGATCCAACTAAGTTCAACCTGGAAAGATGACAGAGAGAAGTTGGGAGAGTGTGATACAAAGAGCTGGGAGGATGGGAGGGCACGACAGAGGCAACAGCCAGAAATCACCTGACAGGCACAGACCAGGCAATTTTGTGCACAACAAGGAGTAAGTGATGAAATTTCACTTCTCCTATTTATATTGCATAAATGCCCCACCACTGCAGAAATCTATTATCAAGGAACAGAACTGATCTATTCAGTCTCATATTTAAACTACAGGGAACAAAACTGCTGTGTGGATTTCTCCAGCTTAGACCCATGTCATATCTCACCCTAGGAGTTGTAACTTTACACGCGAGCCATGAATGAGTGGAAGGCAATGACAAAAAAAGAAACACAAAAACTCCATGATTTCAAGCTACGAGAAGTCTGTAAGAAATAAACATTCCCCTGTGTGTCAATGCAATAGAGAAAGGCAAAATCAACTTCTCCAGTAGGTGTAGATTAAAATTGTATTATTCACTTACAATCAGAATTTCATATATGTATTAAATATACAATGAATTACAGAAAGTTTCTTTGAAATCAGAGTGCAAGTCTATGATGTCTGAAGTTGAGTGTTCATGGTAACAGGTGAGTAAATTCACATCAGCACATCTGTATCTCCACAAGCCTTTCACATCCTAGAATTATTTTTACCAATACAATGCAACACATTCCAGGCATAGTCAGAGGTGTTTTGACACTCAGGGATATAGTGAAGTGCTCAATATTTAATTTTCTTTTGCTTGTGGGAGGGGAGGGGGTTTGTTTTGGGTTGGATCTTTGTCTGTTTTGGGGTTTTTTGGGGTTTTTTTTTTGTTTGTTTTGGGTTTTGTGTGTGTGTGTGCATGTTATCACCTTTTTTTGTTTTGTTGCTGTGTTTGGTGTTAGATTGTTTTGGGGTTGGTGGGGGTTTTTTGTTTTGTTGTTTTTGATTTGGTTTTTTTGCTGGTTTGGGTTTTTGTTTGGCTTTTTTTTGTTTTTTATTTCCCTAAAGTAGCCAAACAAGTAAGGTGCACACCTCACCATTGTAATTTCTAGCCCTCGACAATTTTTTAAAAAATTCCAACAGAATTTGCCTTTGACAACAATGACCTTAGAAGGTACAGCAGCCATCCAGTTTCCATGTTGCTCAGGGTCAGCTGCTGAAGTGTTCACAGGAAGAATGAATGGAGTTGAAACACAAAAAGTGGAAATTCAAATAAATATTCCTGGAAAATGTCCTGCCTTCCTCTGCTAGTTTTAATGTCAAACAATTATCAGCTGCTGACCATCATCATTTCTACTTTTGAAAGCAACTGAAAAGCACATAGCAAAAATTGTTTTGACTGAGAAGTAATATGATAATAATTGATTACCCTACACTCTGCCAGCCTTGTCTAAGCAGATAAAAACCTGCAGAATAAAAGTGATAGCACAAGGAACCAGAAAATCTACACCAGCTTCATAGAAGTGCATTGCTGGGCCCATATGCAGCCCCACAAGTGTTTTTAAGAATATGTCAACAAAGTAACTGATAAACAAGTGAAAGTTCCTAACTGAGACAGTTCATAGTTAGAAATCCCTGAAACTACTAGTTTACTTATAAATTGGACCATAATTCTTTACCACTGAGTATTAACAATGCATCACTCAAGCCCAGAATAATTTCTGTACCAAACTGAAGGGTTCTAAAGCTGACCCTATTTCCATTGTGCCAATATGCTGGAATCATTGCAGGCTTATTTATTTAAGTTTTGGTTGATACCAAGACTCTTGCAAACACACCAATGCCTTACAAAAGTAGGATTGGCCCAAATATTTTCCAGGACCCAATAAATATTTGGAGTGAGGAATCCTCATGATCTTTTTTTGTGCCCATTAAAGAAAGGTTTTTTTAACTAAATACCCATATACCACTCCCACAGAAAGGCCTGGTAAAATATTAGAACCACTTCAGCCAGAGAAAAACAAGATTATATATGCACAATGTTGTCTGCATTGGCAGAGAGCAGCTGAATTGCTCTGGATGAGATATAGTGATAGATCACCCAGCTGATGGCAGGGACCTAAGTGTCAATATCTTCCCTTAAAATAAAAGGCTTATGGCATTTCTTTTTTTTTTGAATGAGGGAAAAGTTATGAAGATAAATAACAACAAACTGTTTTTCTATTCTGTCTGCAGTGATTTACACAGTTCCTGCAATTCTCCCTGCTCTGCAGGGAATTTCTGCTAGGGAAATTCCTATTTGCTTTTTCCCTACCCTTATCTGGACACCTAACTTATGAGAGCTTAGAACTTTCCTTTGCATGGCAATGTATGCTGACAATTTACACAGCTTGACTCACATGGGAAACTGTAATTTGCCTTGGTACATGCACCCTTAAATTGTGGTTTGGAAAACATTAGCCTTTCAAACACAAACAAGCTGCAGAATTAAATCACATTGCTCAAGTATACACTATTTGAATATTAAATTATCTCTGAATGGAAAACAGACTTATCTGCAATAAGCAAAGACTCAAATATGATGTGCTAATAATACATTTCATAGGAGAAAATATGAGTGAAAATAAACACCCTATGGATTTACAGACAGTGATGAGTTGAGCTCATCTGAATTAAGAATGAGGTGTAATACAATTAAAATTAATAGGAAGTTGGTACAAGACTATTTTTCTTTTAATAATACTTGGAACTTCATTGCCTTTTCAAATTCCCAGAGTCTTTTCAGCTTGAAAAGTCACTCAAATAATGGCTTTATTCTGAATAAACCAGTGTGATTTGATACTATAAATACACCTGCTTAAACACCTGGACTGATTCTGCCAAGTCTTCTGCACGTGTTTACATTTCACAGACACAAATACTTTGACTCCACAAGACCTTAAAAATTAGGCACCTGCCTACATATAGACATCTTTGCAAAACTCCTCTGCAGAGTTTATGAATATTCATTTTCACATCCTTAGAGAGAAGGAAATTACACAAATGGGTTTCAGCATATGTGCTTAATTTTACATAAATAATCCAGTTAACTTCCCTGTTAATATTCATGTGCAAAAAGTTAAGTACACAGATATTTGACAGATGGGGACCTCTGTGATTGGCTTTCATCTGGATCCATTTATGTTTAAATTTAAATGTTGGCATATTTGCACCATTGCTCTGTGAAGAGTTGTCTTAGAAATGTGTGATGCGTTTGGTTCACAACAGTGAGGAGCATGCTTTAGACATAATTAATGTCTCTCCAGATTAAATAATTTATTTTATAAAATAAACCCATGGTTTAAGTGGAAACCAGGTTGAATTTTAAAGCTGAGCTTTTTTTTAAGTGTACCAAGGTGAACTTTAGAGCTGGACTTTTATTTCCATTTAGAAATTTAATCCTGTGTAGTACTAATGCAAATTCATCTAAAGTTCAACTGAATAACATAATGTATGTGAAATTTTGAAATTACACAAAATAAAATCAAGGATTCCTCCCCTCTTGCCCCCTCCAAAAAAGCAGTAGTTTTCTGAGGTTATAGTGAGGACGCCTACACAGGACAGCAATATTATTAAACCTCAAAAAAATACATGCTTGACCATTTCCACAACAGTGATATATGATTGTTCAAAAATGCTTTCCTTTTGCTTATTTTCTGCTGCAGCAGAAAATAAGCAAATAGTAATATTTTTTACAACAAAAAGGAGTCAAATTTCCTTTGCAGCATAAGAAACTAAATTACACTAGAGCCACAGCTAAAGAACAACAAAAATGGGACTCAAAACCTCATTCCATCTCATACTAGCAATTTAGTTTGTTCAACACCCTGTCAAACCCATTTGACATAAAATTCCAGGCTACTAAAAGCTGTTTTGTCCTCTAATTTGTTTGCATTTATTTTTATAGCCCTTACTGTTTTGATTCCTCTTATTGTACCTGGGAGGTAAGCTCCACCACATCACAGTTAAAGGAAAAATAAAAGCGTTGGGAAATATTTTAATGAACGACATTTCCCTTTGCAAGTAAACATCGTGGCATTCCAAATTCCATGCACATGCAAAATCAAAGTATTATGCTCCTCTTCCAAGCTTCCTAGAAGGTCTGAGCCTAGCTGCACAACACAGATGTGACATTTTCTCTCTCCCTTTTTTAGAGGTTGAAAAGATCACAAAAGGCAACCAAATCCCAGAACCACTAGATTTTTCTCCTGGGGCTAAAGGTACAAATGCTCTCAACAGCACAGACAGTTTAACAGCAAGTAAGACATCCATAGGGGAGGACACTTTCAAGAATTGTTCTGCCAGTGTGGAGATACAGAGTGGGGAGCATCAATGCCCCAGGTGGAAGCTCCTGCCTCCACAGCAGTGTTCTGGTGTTACCACAGTCTGTAGCTGGGTGACAGCAAATGGAGATGAAAACATCACAGCAGTGCTGCTGCATCACACCTTCTCCTCACTCTCCTGTAAAGTTTCCTAGTCTGAGGCAAGCACACAGAGATAAGGAGCCTGATAGGTACAAGGGTGTATGGCAAAGAAAACTTTCTTTTGTGGGTACAACTTTTTTCTGTTCCCATGTCGTGCTGCCCTTCCTCCCAGAGCTCTCTTCAGCAATGCAAGAAAAAGGAATGACTCAAGGCTTCTGAGACTAAGGCATTTTGCTTCCCTCGCTTGCCTTTCCCAGTGTATCAAAAATAATAATGCATGGACATCACTAGCTCAAGTTCACACTGCTACCAGGGTGGAAACACATTCCCTCCCAAGAAAATACTGGAAATCTCAGAGCATCTCTAACAAGTTGGGAATTCTTGGAGAGAAGAAGAAGCTTAGGCTGTCTGCAAAAGCCTCCTTGTCCTTGAAGTAAGGAACCAATTTGGGATCTTCATGGGAACATTATTACTTACAAGGTCACAAATAACCACCCTACACATAAAACAAAACTGCACAGGCGAGAATGCATACACTGTTATTTCAGCATTGTCCTATTACAGAACACTTCCTGTTTATGTTTGCATACAATTCCACATGCAGTAATTTTGCCCATGAAGACACATGCCTTATGAAAGATAAAGCAGTCATTATAAATCCATTTCATATTGATTGAAAAATACAATTTTCTGAGAGAGGAATCCTTGTGATGTTTCAAATGGAAAAGTAAATTATTACATGTTCAATATAACCATCACAAGTTTGTTGCGTTTTGTTGGGAATCTTTTTGTTTTGTTTTTGGTTGGTTTGTTTTTGATTTTTTTATTGTAACAAATATGTATTGATAGAAATGTTTGATGAGTTATTTGCCATGAATCATTGAAATTTTTGTGAGCAAAAATAAATAATATTATAAACAGGATAAACTATTAATTCTGTGAAGTTACACAAAACCAGAAATCCTTTCTGATATTTCCAGCCTCTACTGGACCCCAAGACAAGAATCTGTAAATTTGATACTTTCAGGCAGGAAGGATGGAAAATAGAGGCATTCTGATGATTTCAAAGTGGAATAGCACATCCAGTTTGAAACTCACCTAACTTTTAAGGCTTCAAATATCTTCGAAAGATAATTATGTGGGTTTTGTACCAAGTGTTTTCTGGAATCACAGCAGTTGTGACTGAACATTGCATTACCAAAAATATCTCAGAGCCTTGCACATTGAGCCTTGCACATTGAGCCTTGCACTTCTCCCACACACAAACACGATGCTTAATTTTGGTCACTAGATGAAAGAAATCCTTTACTTGCACCAGTCTAAGAGTTTTGCTTTCCTGTGGCATCAGGCTGCACTGCAATTTCTGCTGTGTGTCTGGGTGTGTTCCTGCTGAATTACATACTGAGCCCATGGTTGCCTGTCTTTGTTACCAGTCTTTCACATCTTTTACCTATCACCAGTTTTTTGCATTAGTTCTCAAATGTGTTCACTAAGTCTATGATTTGTTCTGCATTGCTAGCAGTAGTGCAAGAAAATGATGCTGTTTCACAATAATTGCATGTTTCCCCTGTTCTTTGAATAATTAGGTCCTGGTAGCTCCTTCAGATAAGAAACTACAAGAAAGCTTCTTGGGAAAAGGAAACACTCTTCTTCCAACAGGTGAAAAGGGGCTATCATCATCTTGAGGACAATCTGTGAACAAATCTGCCCACATAATGGCTCTTCACACATTAATAAAAGCAAGCAGTGAGAATCCTGCAGGCACAAAATATGCTGCCCACACCAGTAAACTACAAGGAGCTTCTGTTGTGTGCACCAAAAAGCTGCTTAAGAAAGATAGCCAGTTGCAGAAATGAGGTCTCTGTCACCTCAGGAGAGGTAAGGACAGAAGAAAAAAGTTTGTCTGTATCAAACTCAGGAATCCACAGCAACCCACGTTTAATGATTCAGAAAAATACTCAACTCTCCCCAGTAAATTCCACGTCCCACTGACCAAAGAAGAGACCGAAAAAAGAAACTTCAGGTTTTGCCAAACTTGCACTGCCAAGCTGCTACTCTTCTCTTTCCCATGATTATTCCTCCAGTTCTGTTAAAATGTCTGGTTCAGCAGGGAGAGAAGCAGAGGTAAGCTTTTTCAGAAGCAATTCTAACTGTCTGAATCACAAGAACTTATTCAGTATTTACTCTTTCCCACTGAGTAAAGCTTCTAAGGGTTGAGAAAACACATTTTTCAAAAAATCATTTGTCACTAAACTTAAACAAGACACTGCAGATAACTTGATATTTGTTTATATTTTAGCAATACCCTTTTCTTTTTTTTTTTTTTTTGGTAATTGGAATTTGAAACTGTAAATGTAAAGAATACAAAGCAAATCTTTTTCTTATTACAGTTTTCATGCTTCCCTGGACATAACATTGAGCAAGACACTTACATTTAAAGAATATTTTACTACAAAAGTAACCATTCCAGCCATAACTTGTAATGTGGGATAGCTAGGCAGGCAACTGAGGCTGAGTTTGAAAAGTGAGGTCACTGAGAAAGTAGATTTTCAATTTAAGTTTTAAAAGGAGTGGAGAAATAGAAAGTGTCACATTATTTTGACTAAGTTCTCTCCTGAACTAATGCTTTCAGAGACAATAGTTTAATTTTGAATTAAAATGGGTTTCTGAAGTGTTTCACATCTCCAGCACCAACTAAAGGCAACAGGAATCTCAGCAATGCCATAAAAAACTTGGTCACCATAAAATAAAAATAAAAAGTAGTCAAAAATTAAAGAAGACACTTTACACAGAAGACAAAGTTGTCACTTCACTTCTCCACTGTTCCAATATGTAGCTATGGGGAAAATTATGAACTTGAGCAGATAAGAAGAAGACTAAAAAGAATAAATTACATGTACTTCTTATTGTCTTTGACCATTGTGTTGCTCTAACTATAGTATAATGAACATTGATATGAATGTTGGGCTTATTTTCCTACATTGCCCTCTGGAAATGTAAACAACTTCTAGGGCTGAATTATTGCATTAGTTTTCAGCTTCAATATTATCCCCAAGTGTTACCAATATATACAAGCCTTCCACATACAAGCTTTCTTTTTTTAGCAACTGACTGATGCAATACTTTCAACTTCACAGCTTACATGTGTAAATGGTTTGAATATTCACAGAAAGCAGGGGATCCAGTTACAGAAATCTAATTGACATCACAATCAGCTTGGTATGAATGCCTTGTGTATGTGTGTGTGTGTGTGTGTGTGTGTGTATTTATTTATTTATTTATATATACCGACACACACACACACACACATATGTATATGTATATATATATGTGTGTATACATATGTATATATAGATATGTGTGTATATATATGTATATATGTGTGTGTGTGTGTGTGTGTGTATATACACACACATATATATATACATATATATATATACACACATATATATATATATATACATATATACATATATATACATATATATATAAAACAACCCTTGCAGTCCTAGGGGAGTTATAGTCACCACATGTGTAATCTATTGTCAGCACCACACTTCTGCACTGACCCATGAGCTCAGGCTGTCTGGGCCAGACATCCACAACCTCAGATTTGAAGGGTTTTATGCTAGTTCTCTACAGATCACGTATACTTAATTCTCCAATGATTGCTTATAACAATAAAAAACTGAAACCCGCACAGCTTATTGCAAGTATCTGACAATGTCTCCCGGGAGTTTGGGATATTTCCACCCCTCCCAAGTTATCACAAGCAGCAGCATTTCACTAATGGAAAACGATGAGGGTTTCTCACCAGGGATCACTACACCCAGCTGTGCAGAGAGCAGATACAGAAATGCTGCCTAAATAAGCCAACATGGCCACATAAGCTAACCACCATTAGAAATGGAGACAGAGATCATAAACTGTGCTTTGCATCATTTTGCCATTCCTGCCTACATTAGTAACTCACAGAGATGAGGCCCTTAAATACACTCAGCTCCCCTGGTGGGAAGGAACAGGATGCAATGTTCAGTCCTCACCTGTACATCTTCCTCCAAACTGTGTATTTGTGTGTCCAGTGGGATGATATTTTTTGATTTGGCTGTCAGGAAATAGAACTTCATATTATGCTCCTGTCTTTTCTTTCTTAGCTAGTAGAGTACAGTGAATAAAGGTTATTCTGTCTTTTTTTTTTTAATTGTTTTTTGAATCTAGGCATTTTTCATAAAACCAGACTTCTCCATTATTCATAGGAAGCATTTTGTTGTCAAGGCTCGCATTGTGTTTTAGAACTATCAGTTTGAGGACAAGCATTTATATTCATTCTGACTCTCATCCTGCCTCTATCTGGAGATATCCAAAACCCACCTGGATGTGATCCTGTACAACCTGCTCTAAGTGAATCTGCTTTACCAGGAGTTCCAGGATAGGTGATCTTGTCGTTCCTCCCCACCCCAGTAATAGATATAATATATTTATATAATGTACATAACCAGTAATTCTGTGGTTGTATATATCTTCAGACACCCCAAAGACAAGGAATGTGTAAGAGTCAATAGGACATACCAATTAAAGTACACCTACTTCCTCATTTTTAGCATTCATCTCTGGTTGACAAAAAAGTACCCTGCACTGAATAAGGAGGACAAAATATATACTTGAAATGAAAAGTAGCAATTAAAAAAAGAAAACAAAATGAAAACAACAAAACATTACATGCTTGCCAGTAGAATATCCAAGCAAACATTGCTCTTTACCTGTGAGTGAAATTATCACAACTTGTTACCTTCCCTGTGTGGAGCACAGCTGGCATCAGACCATCCAGTCCCAGTGGATGCTTCAAACAGACAGCCAAGCCCCAGTTCCACTGAACTTTTTAAAAACCTCATGGACATAACATTCAGTAACATCTCAAAAGTTATGACTGCTTTTGAGGAAAGTTTAGTTCTTCAAGTTCTTAACAGTTTATCCTTGTAAAATAGCTACCATTAGTACTGATTACAACAGGTGATTTGCCAAGTCTCTTAATTTTAATGTCCGTGCTGTGTATTCTATGAAACATTTTGAATTTCTGCTGGGCAATGATCACCATGAACATTTTGAATGCTTATTCCGCTTTGCTGTAAATATGAATAAAGGAAGTGTTTATCTTAATATTGTAGTCTGTAGTTTATTAAGTATGGATTTTGTTTAGTCAAGAGACATCGATAATAATTATACAATTCTTAAGGTATATATAAATCTGCAAACATTTATATCAACACCTGTTCATATGTTCTCATTTTTCCTGTACAGTAGTTTCCTGTACTGCCAGCAATACCTTAAAAAAAACTTGATAGAATTTTAAAACAGTTTGTGATATTTCACAACGTACTTTTTTACTTTTTATGTGACCAGGTAGTTCTCAAATACTTTCACAGGTACATGAACCTGCACTGGTGAAAAACCTCTCTGAGGTTTTCTAAGGGCCCCATCAGTAAAGAAACACTGCTCACAAGTCCAGGCTTCCGTATGCCATAAATATCCAGTCTCATAATTTTCTTTCTTGCCCAAGGGCTTCCCTTGTGAATGATCAAAGCAGCAAAGATCACAAAATTTCACGTGTCTAGTTGGACCTTAAAGAATGGGAAAAACAAAAACCTTTCAAACAAAGATAAGTCCAGTTTTTCAGTATACAGACAAATCTCCCATTTTAACAGAGGAAGCTGACATTCAGCAGCTCATATTCAACATGCCTGTCCTTGCAACAGAGGGGATTTTAGATGAAAGTGCTCAGACTGAGTGTTAATCCTAGATCCACAATGCTCTGGAACAAAAATATCTTGCAGTATAGTCAGAATAATTACTTGGACTCTATTGGAATGCATCTAATTGTGATTGTTCCCTTCAGACATCAAAAACAAAATCATAAATGTAGATGGAATAAATACAACCTAGAGTGCAGACCATCAATAGTCCCAGGTTAAAGAAGAAGGAAAAAAAGGGAAAATAAAAGAAAAGTAGAGTTAGAACAACTTGCTTTGACTTAATATTACCCCTCGAAAACCTTTCTTCATGCCAGTAACAAGGTAAAAACTGCTCACAGAATGGTGAAAAATCTTCAGCCATCACTGTCAGCAAGTCCATAAACTAGGATAACAAGGAAACAAAGTAAAGTCAGAGCAGAAAAAGGTAATTGTCAAGGAACAAATTTTCATCACATCAAAATTAGACATTCTGAACAGAGTTAGTTACAGAGTTGCTGTTTTTATCAGACCTTTAGAAGCCATTCTACCAAATAATTCTTATGCTTCACAGCTTTTTCCTGTCAATCAAAGATAGGGGAAAATAATCAAGTAATACAAAATGTTCCAAAAATGTTACAAAATTCAAGTATGCCTCATAGCTACCCCTCCAACTATCGAGTTTCCCAGTGTTATTAGTTTTTAAAATAAAGATGAATTTTTTACATAATATCTTTAGCTATTTTGCGCCATTCATCCCTGACTCCACCTCTTGAAACAAGGTGAAAGTGAATTTAATTATTTTTGCCTTGACACAGTATATGAAGACTCTATCCCAGTTTTTCTTATTCCATAAATTTCCTTGCCTTGTATTTTCTCATGAACATTAATGGATTTACTGACTTCTTTCTCCTCCTAGCTACTAACAGTGCATTTGCTCTTTTTTTCAGTTTCAAATGCCTTCTTTGCCAGTCCAGCTGACATGCAGAGCTCAAGTGAGGCAAGTGAGACTTGAAAGAGCACAATAATCATAGGAAACAAAGGACAGATGGAGCCTCTTCCAAACTGCACCTTTAGATGTTGTTTCCAGTACTACACATGAAAAACTACAGCCATAAAGGACATTTTCAGCAGTAAATATAAAAGATTTTTCGTTCCATGTGTATAACATAACAGACCATGAAAGGCATTATAATTTTCTAATTGCATGAAGAAAGCAGTCCTTGAATGCTGAGTTAGTAAACATCACATTTCAGGGCACGTACTGCTGGCAACTGTTCTATGGAAAGAAACAGAAGGATCTGCTACCTTGGGCTAATCAACACTCCTTATTTCTTATTCACATCCTCCTCACATTATCTTGATCTTAGTCACTGTGTCCCCCAAGACAGCATATCTCTTGGATATGACTTCTCATCTTTCCACACATTACCAAAACTTCCCATATATTTTCAATCCTTACACAAAATCTGAGTTCTCACTTTCTGCCTTCTTTTTTAACTTGACCAAAGTAGCACAGCCTGACACGTGAGCACACTGCCTTTTATACACAGGGAGTCAGGCCAGGCCACACTTGCACTGGAGAGGAATTAGGCTCTGAACCTGGAGCAAATCCTACAGTTTTTAAAAGCACTGAAGAGCTGATATAACTCTCCTTAAGGTGCAGGCAGCAGATTTACTGAAGTCAGGGGACACTGGTGCTCACACATGTATATAGATTGAGTCAGTCATGATGTGACAAAGGGATGACTTTGAACAGTAGAACTTCACTGTCCCAACACTGTCTTGAGGAATTATAATGAAATCTGACAAGAAATAATTAGTACCAGAGGTAAGAGAATTACTTTCTCATATCCAGCAAATACAGTTCTTTCTTCACTTTTTCTACTTTCATATTCAATGCAAAGGAAGAGCATCTTTGTGTTACTCCCAACTTACACCAGGGGATACATCAAAATCAGGTCCAATGGGAAGAGAAATTGCCTCTCTTAAAAGGTGATTTGCTGCTCTTACCAGAGCAAATACAATGCACTTTTAGCAAACAGCTGCTCTATGACTCTTCAATCACAGCTTGGAGATGCAAGGATATGTTTCCTGTGGAGCTTAGAAATAAGAGTTACTTTTAGCTGATACTTGTCAGCAAGCTATTCCCAATCCCTCCCTTGCAGAACACCTCTAAAGGCAAATAATGGGCAAGCTATGCAAAAGGACTTCAGTATCCAGGAAAAAAAAAAAAAAGAAAAAAATGAAAAAAATGCCAATTTTAATGATGTCTGTATAACAGATACATGACAAAATTCTGGGGTTTTACCAAAGTTGATCTGCTTCCTACTTATCTTCTGAATACTGCTATAGAAATAATCCCTCCCTTTACTCATCAGTACTTGCTCACTGTTACTCACCAAGATTTGGTTCTTCCTGTCTATAAATACAATGTTCACTGACATGGGAACCCTTTGAGAGAAATTAGGGAACCCCACAAATCAGAAAATAGGGAGCCACACAAACCACAGAGTATTACTTATATCAACATCTTTTCTTTAACCTTTATAAATCTGTAAGATCCCAGCACTAATCATCAAGACTTGGGTGAACAGTGACTGATAAGATTTCCCTGCTGTGAGAGCAAGAGAAGCCAAAATTCACAAAAAGTTCCTGCTGAATCCTGGCAGGCCTTCAAAGACCCTGTGATAAAATCCTGCACAGCAAAAGGAGTCTCGGAAAGAATTAACTCAGAAACAAAGCAATCAAGTTAGAGAAAGATGTAAGATCTGTACAGGACACCCTTCCCAAAGTGTATAACAAGAAAAAGAGAAAAGAAAACAATTTAAAAAAAATAGCAACAAAACATATTACTGCCCCACACCACCAGAGCATACTGGCTAAAAGATAAACTGTTGGAACACCAATAAGAGACTGGTTAAAGGTCTGCTGTAAACAAGCAGAATAATTTATGCATTAAAAAACTGAAAGAACTTGGTAAGGAAAGAGGAATAAAAGAGATATAACGCCTATACCACAAGAAAGAATGAAATCTGTAAAAAGTTCATGTATAAAACTTTGACTGAACTTATGCACCTTTGGGTTTCACACACCAGTAGTTATTTCTATGCTCATATAACTCACAAATTAAACTTTTATTAAGTGCATTGAGAACTTTCTATTTTTGCACATTCCAGACACTTCAGACTTTCCATAACTGTCATCCAGAGAAGTCTCACTCCGAAGTACAGTGAGAGAAAAATGTGCACTGTCTGTAGATATATAATACATGATGGCTGATCGTTTTTACCACATTTATCTTGGAATTCTGGTGACATGAACAAACCACTTGAGTCTTACTTTACAGGAGTTTTATGACCAATGCATAACCCCTTGGTTTAACCTGCTAATGACAATAATTAGCAAGCAAAAATATTGCTGTTCTTTTGCCCTTGAATCTAGAGTGATAACTTGCCACCTTGTGACTGAATGCACAATATCCTTCATATAACATGCAGCCAGCCAAACACATCCTAAAAATCCTCCCTCTAAAACATCCCAAGTAATTTTATGTCAGTATTACTTACAAACTCTCTGAAAAATTGAATTTTCCTAACACTGCCCGTAACTATTTGCTATGGACTATAACGGATTTCAGAAAGACAGAGAACAAAGCATTCATATAATATTTCATAGAAGATGCAAAGTATCAGCCTATACAGATTTTTTTTTTTTTTTGAGGTGATCCAAAGTATCTAGTTATGTATACATTTATGTGCAGGTCCACTCCTGCTTTTGCACTTCTAGTTATAAAGTAGTTATTATTGAATATCAAATATCCAAAGTTGCAAGCTAAGAACTTGTCTTATGTATTCATTCCCTTGAACTATGCAATCCATTGCAGTTTATTCAGATTTCTGACCACTGACAGGAGAATAATTTGTTATACTTCAAAGCCATTTTATCAAAGCATTGAAATGTAGTTTTCAAAAAGACTGTCAGCAGTGTAATGTGTTTGTCAAGCCACATGTTTTTGAAAGTATTTCAATAAACTCTCAATATATTTCTACATTAGACATTGAGAAATCAAAGGTTGATTTCAATGTATTTAAGATACATTGAAAGTGTCTGTTGTGAAGATTTAGCTGAAGTTTCTACATTGTTTTAACACAGAATTTTCTAAAGAGACATATTTTTCTCCTTCATAACATCAAAATGTAGATTTCACAAAGACATGGGATCAAATTCTTTCAAACTTCAGAAGCACATACCTACACTGGATGCAAAGAAACAAAATTGATTATCTGGGGATAGTAGTACACAGACACTCCTGTGCAGAGTAGATCTGTCTGAATAACAAAAAATTATTCCCTAGTAATTTATTTAGCAGCTGACAAGGGGGAATAGAACAGATTTTTTAGATGAATATTATTGAGCCATATATAAAACTGGTCATATAGTGAAAATATGCATTCATAGATAATTTCATCATCAATTGAGTAAAACAACTTGGACTGAATTTCTGTTCATGAATTTTCTGTTCAGAAGTTGTGCTATTCCTTTTGTTCTCTGAGCTACATGATTTCTACCAAGAAACAAGCAAACCAAAGCAAAATAATTTTCAAAATCTAAGGCTTACACAATCAGAAATGTTAGCAGGTCTTCGTAAAATCTACCTCCATTTATATGTTAAAAATTTAAAATTTTGATAAAAATGAACAAACATAAAATCCCATGAGAGCACAGTGCCAAACAATTCCTTTCAGCGCCTGGGGTAACAAACACTGTGCTTTTAAACCCAGCCTCTGCAGGGTTAGCACATGCCCTGGCCTTTGAACAAAATGTTCCTAAATTCACAATGTTCACAGCCACAGCACAAAGAATTGTAAAGACTCTTGCTGCAAAGTCTTTTAAGCACACAAAACAAGGTGCTGCATGGCTTCTGGCACAGGAAGATATAAAAGTCATTCGTGAGTGACTGTCACACCTTGTGAGAAAACACAAAGCAGCACAGACTTCAAACCAGTAAATGAAACAGAGACCAAACACTCAAAATGTTTTTTGCTGGTCAATAGAGACCTGCTGTGACCTGAAGCTCATGGATAGCTTTCAACTGGCTTCTGGATCTACTACCAGTGCTGGAGTAAATCAGAACAAAGTAGATTTCCAGTAATTTCAGAAGAATGCTGGTCCCAGTGCCAGTGAAGCTTTGGACTGCTCGGTTCTTTCGGAGGAAGAACTGGAGCTTGCAGAGGTGCCTCCTTCCAGCAGAAGGGACAAAGAGCAGCAAATATGAGCACTGTGTGGTTGAACAGGCTCTAAATTCTGAAGAACAGGGGGCAGGCTTGTTACACACTTTGGGGAAGTCCACATCACCACACAGGCAGAGCACAAGAAGCTGGTGGGACTCCCTTCACTTCAATGAGTTTGGCATTAGCCCAAAGTCTCACTCTTAATATTCACTGAGTTCACAAAAAGATAGGTGGAAGGAGATACATCACACCTGATATTCACCATTAAAAGGTTATTTGGGGCCCTTCTATAAGCTAAGACACAGTTTAAAATGCATTTATAGCCTTCCTAAGACAAATGATAGTTGACTTACGCCTGCAAATTATTCTTGCTTTATCCTGATTAGTACAGCCCAGTGCTTAATTTCTGGGTAAGATTAGGCCAAGCAGGCCCTTTGATGGCAAAGTGTCTCTTTGACCTGCTTTTATTTTTTGGTTTGTTTGCTTTTTTGGATTTTTTTTTTTTTTTTTGAGGGGGCGGGCTGTTATTTTTGTTTGTTTTTTCTTGTTTACTTTGAGGCTTTTTTCTTGTTTGTTTTGTTGTTGTTGTTGGCTTTTTACGTAAAATATGTTATGTTATTGAAAGCAGCAGCTTGGTAGTTTGATTCTTGACGGAAAATAATTTATACCTTTCTATATGAATGGAGGTAGACAAACAGATATAAAATCACATGCACACAGGGAAAGGAGTTCCAGTTCAGGCCAACTTAGGAAATTCCTGTCTATGCAAGTGTTGATTTGAGATAAAATATTTTTTTGCAATATTCCTATATACAACTCTTGTTTAGATGCAGTTACAGCAATCTTACTGCACTTTTGATGACATAACTGCTTTGGTTTAGCAACTCAATGTAAATTACTTTAATGGTAGTGATTCTAGCAGGTATAAAGTGCTTTTACTAGAAAGTGCAAGTATTTTAACCTTATCACATAAAAGACAGTATCAGAGAAATAGGAGGAAAAAAATGTGTATCTCAGTAGGTAAAAGATAATCTGGGTTCATTCATGGGGTTACTTCCTTCCATTTTTCTTTTGTGACTTATACTTAATGATAATATTTCTGAGAAGCGCATCTTACTCCCTTTCTTTTCTTTCATACTGGAGGAAAATCACAACCATAATTCTCTTGCATGAAAGTTTGAGAGAAAATGTAGAAGTTTCTCCAAATAAAGGCTGAAACAGCCAAACCAACAGCTATAGTTATGAAAGACCTGGGTTTTCAAAAAAAGACCCTTTTTTTCCTTCCCTTAAACAAGCAGACTGGCAGAAATTCAATTAAGCATTACCTTACAAATGCCCATACATGAAAGGTCTAATTGGAGTGGTAAAAGAAGCCAGCTGCCTGTTGTTCTGCAGGTGTTACTGCTGGAGCAACACCAGCTGGAGGAGACCAGAAACAGCCCCACACAGCACTTCACATGCCAGCACAGACAACTTTTGACCAGAAGACCTTACCCTGGAAAACAGAAAGATGTACTCTTCTGGAGTCTCTTAATAGCCACAACCTTTGCCAATTTTGGGCCTATTCTTGGGCCTTTGAAATAATTACTTGTACCAACAAAATAGCTTCAGGGGGAAAAAGAAAAGCAGCTCCCCAATTAGAAGAAACAGCAGCAGCAGATCCAGGGTTCTTGGTCCTTACAAACCTCAGCACATGAGAGCTGACAGGAGCAAGGAAGCACAGGGCTCCTGCCTCCCACCTGGGCTGGGGCTGCCCACACCCTCTGGGGCTACAGGAGCCCTGCCTCAAACCCAAGGAACAGCAAGGGTAAGAAAAAACCACAGCTGCCTTTCCCAGAGGCAGGACAGGGTTACAGAATCCACTCCAGAGATGCAGGAGATGGTTCTCAGTCAGAATAAAACCCTACTTTCTCAATTCCCTGTAGGCTAAGGATAAAACCCTTGTTCTTCTCCCCTCTCTTCAGAGGCAGGTTTACACTGGAGACATTTTGTGGGGTTCCTATGCATGAGGAACTGAATCAAACCAAAGCTTATCCCAAGATCAGCATATTTCCTTATTTACCACATAGCTTTCCCACCTTCATCTCCATGTAAAGCATGCACTCTCCAGAAGACAGCTAGCAATGAACTCCTTAGTAAAGTGCACACTACATTAGACCATAATACAAAGGTAACTTTTTCAGTAATAAAAGTAGTCCAGCTTGCTTCAAGAGCAAGAGGCACATCTCTGAGAGAAGAAAAATCACAGGTCCACAAATACAGCAAATGCATTTCTGTGGCTTTCTCTTTTCATTCTTTTTGCACACAAGTTGATGAAAGCTAAGGGCAGCATTCAGCCATACACACCTCAGTACTCCAGCCCACCCTTCCCTTCAGAGAACTGTAAAATTCAATTGCTCATCAACAATGCAACAAAGCCTTACAAAACACTCTTCTGGAGGTATGCACCAAAGAATTGCAAAAGCAATCAAGCTAGACATCTGCTAGAAGAGCAGCAATTAAGAGCCTAGCAGATATTAATGATACAGATAATATAGCCCCTCTCTCAAGTGAGCCCAGCAAGGCAGAGAGAACAAATATACCACTGAAATCAATTCTTTATTCAACAGATGTTTATAAATCACAAACAGACTGATGATTATGTGTACTTTGTTCTTTTCAAAATGGAGATTTTTTTTTTACCTCTCCTTCTTTTGTTTCCTTTTTGCCAAGGGGGTACAAAGAGCCCAACTCTATCTACTCCTTATTGTGAGATATCTGTGTACTTGCAAAAGGCTGAAAACAACTTGTTTAAGAGCTAAAGAGAAACAGAGCCAACAAACACAAGCTGAAACTCCATGGCAGTTCAAAATTCAGTTTTGATTTATGTTTTTCTAATTGCTCAGGTACTGAGGCTTTAATGCAGAGATAAATTTCAGGCAGAAATATGCTCACCGCTTTGAAAAGATACATAAATATTTTATCATCAAGATGTTTATAAAGAGAGTACCTGCTGAAGTAAGAGTACAGAATATTTCTGTAGTCCCTCTACTTATGGTTAGGAAAAAGGCAAGAATCAACTCCCACACTTCACTCACTCTCTCTCACTATTCTCACATCCTAGTTTAGAGTCAATGTGCCTCTTTTCTTTCACTCACCACATCTCAAATTATTTTTTGATTTGATGGACAAGCACAGTAACCAGAACCTCTCTATTTGCAACAAAGACCTGCTAGAGAGAAACCCTTGTGGCCCTGCTAGAGAGAACACCATGGGTTACTGTCTATAAGGTTAATAGCCACGTGTTCCATGGGGTCAGTGGTGGGAGACAGGGACAACACCCACACAGCAAAGCTTCATGTGACAAACAGTCTTGAGTTTACTCCTCCAGCTCCTTTTATAGGAGCTCCAGCCACACATGTGATTCCTTGAGATCTTAACCCCATCCAGCTCTCTGGGCAATGATACATCTGCATTTAGAACTGAATTATATTGGCTGAGACTACCTGTGTAGGTTGAATCCAACCTATCCTTGCTAGCCCAGTGACTCCAATGCCACAGCTGTCCATCAGGCTCTATGTTGCTATTTCCCTGGCTGTGACTCACACCTATTACTTTTCCATATACCATGATGAGCTTGTGAAATCCTATATATAGAAAATGGATAGTTCATTTTAAACTCTACAGTAAGTATCCAGCAATGCCCTTCCCTCTGGCTTTTCTCAATCACTGTTTCCTTACAGTCTGTCATTGTTGGAAATGTTTGTGTATTATAATTCCAAGTAGATAAAGTCAAAATAGCTTCACCAATTTTTAAATGTAAAGCTTTTTCTTCTGTGCCATATTTTCCAGAGAGCTGTAACCTTTCATAGCCCCTCATGGATTCCTTTTGGACTTGCCCTTCACAAGAGAGGTAGCTGCACCTTCTCTGAGGCACAACAAACCGCGTGCTTTTCCTCAGCACAATAATCAGGGGCCTTACAGTCAAATTTCAGGAGATTTAGGTTTAGAAAAACACCTCTTCGTCCTGTAAGTAAGGGAAGATGCAATTAATTATTAGGCTGTGTTGTAGCCTCACTGAAGTACATGTCAAGCAAAATACAGTTTCTGCCTGCTTTGGACAGCCAAACCAGGGCAGAAAAATTCCTGCCAGGCTCAACCAGTCAAGGTGTATGGAATGGGGGCACCCATGGAGCTGTTCCTTTGTGTCCCCTTTGCCATCTTTTCCTCTATAAACTATTTTCAGATTAGTTTTAGTTTTGTCAGCTGGCCAAAGGCAAAGAAAGTCCTGGAAAGTTCTAGATGAAAAGATTTTTAACAAAACTAATTTTAAAAAGAGGGGTTAAAAGGTTTTGGGCAGCAAGTTTCTCTGTATCCATTTACTAACATATTCTTTATGCATCTAGAAAGAAGCATTTATGTTTCTTTAATGAGTCATGAAACCAAACTTAAAAAGTAGCAGATTATTATGACTGGCAAGGAGAGAAGATGAAAAGGAACTTTACTAATGTTTTTACATTCTTTTAGATATCTTCAAAGGTAAAAAAGCTGAAAATAGGAAGAGAAAGGTACTTGGAATCTCTGGTAATAAGAATACTTTCAAGTCTTCTGTTATGCAAGTATTTCAAGTGTCACACAATATTTCCTCACAGATGTTTTTATTAGACTTTTTTCCAAAAGTAAAGCAAGCTGTAGCTCTTCATCTCAGACCAGAATAGCCAGCCTGAAGTGTTTGCTTTCTTGTCATAAAGAAGCTCTTGGCCCCATTTTTAGTATCCAGTATTTTCTCCGTTTTTTAAGTTACACTGCACATATTGGCATTAATTAATTCCATGGCAAATCATAGAGTTATTCTGAGTTATTTTGCTGTCAGTAGAAGCAGAACAATAGAAACATTGAAAGAGAAACTGCAGTTTGGGTCTGTCCTGAAGTACCTGGGACTTGCACAATGGAGGGAGATACTGGGGGAAAGAAATCAGCAGAAAAACACTTTTAGAAGAACAAAAACTATCTCTGTCATTAAAACAAATAACTCCCTCCTGTACCTCATCCTACCACCTAGAAAAGGTAAGACCAGGGATCTTTTAGGTGGACATAACTCAGAACTAGACATTAACTTTTTTACAAAGGAGGAAAGGGGCACAGAGGAGAAAAGAACACAGGGCTGGGGGAGCCAGTTTCGAGTGAGGTAAGGGACGGCAGCTGGTCAGATCATGGTGAGCATCCTGGGAAGGGGCAATTTTGGGCGGAGGCATGTCTTAGGGCAGCTCCCTGTCAGCATGTGTGGTGCTGAGGCTTTAGGATTTCTCTTTCTCTCCAGAGCAGTTACTGCTGAGGGAGTGTCTGATGAAAACCATCTGGGAAAAAGGATTTGCTTTCCTGATGCCCACAGCTGCCAGGAAAAAACAGAGGGGTGTGTTCCACCTGACCAGAACCCTTACCAGCCTACCTTTAAACTTGGTTTATAATTATGTCTAAGCGTGTTTCACCAATTCAGTATAATTCTAGCCCCTGGCACCCTGAGAAGGGCACAGCTGGAGCAATAATGAATGATGCACAGGCATCATTCAGCCAGGTCAGCTCCTGCCAGGCAAGGGACCTCACTAAAATCTGGTCACCAATGTAATGGCCTGGTCATCACTTCAGTGCAGAGAAAGCAGAGCAGGTTTTGCCTCTCAGTGTGCAGGGATACCCCATGTAATTAATAATGGGAACTAAAGCACTGGATGGAATTTATATTAAAATACCAATGCCAGCTAAATGCCTGTCTCCCACAGAGAATGCAATACTGTTGCTTGAAATGTCAGCAGAAGAGTATCCAGGGGCCACAGTAGCTTCAGAAGAATCATAGAATGGTTTGGGCTAAAAGAGACTTCAAAGACCATCTTGTTCCAAACCCCTTACCATGGGCAGGGACACCTTCCACTAGATCAAGTTACTCAGAGTCCCGTCCAACCTGGCCTTGAACACTTCCAGGCATGAGGCATCCACAGCTTCTCTGGGCAACCTGTTCCAGTGCCTCACCACCCTCACAGTCAAGAACTTCTACTCAGTGTCTAATCTAAACTACCCTCCTTCAATTTAACACCCTTCCTTCCTGTCCCATCACCCTTGGAAAAAAATCCCTCTCCAGCTCTCTTGCAAATCTCTCGTAAATTTTAGGTATTAATGCAAGGAACAACAAAATGAGCAGATATCAACTTGTAATATATAAATATTTCTTAATTGTACTTCAAAACTAAAAACACAAAGGAAAGGAAGAAAGATTTTTGGGGTTGAAGAGAAGGAGCATTGCTTCTTCAGACATCTAATATTTCTCTGAGTTTTACTTAACTGGTTTCTGACAAGATATGCCCTGCCCCAACCTTACAAAAAGTGGTTGAAAAATATTTTTTAAATGCCTGCAACCAGTAAATAAGAAGGAGAAGTAAATGATCACAAATGCCTTGATTTATGACACCAGAGACTGAAAAAAAAAAAAAAAAGAAGAAAAACTCTAGGGAAATCTATCATTTTATATCACAGGTAAAATAAATCCTTCCCATGCAATGCTGAGACCCCATTAACCCAAAACATTGCAGAGAGCTGAGAGCATGACACCATTGTCTTTACAGAGGTCATCTCTAAGGTATACCAGGTGTGAGATATTGCATAGTTTGCAACATAAAATAGAAATGGACTACTCTCATAAGGAAAAGCAGTTTTCTTCTGTACCTATTTTTGCCTCACATTTACAAAATTCCATTAAACAAAGTCCAAAGACTCTCAGGAGACTGGCTGAATAGTATTAAATGCAAAAAAAAAAAAAAATTTAATCTTAAGATTTGTGAGACTTCAAAGTTACAAACACTCTGTAAAGCATAGGTCTGCATACTATCTTTAATTTATATGCATACGTTTATCGCAGTCAAGTTTGCAAAAACCTGAAAGCAGATGTAAGGCATGGAAGAAGAATTTGCCTGAAGTGCTCACGGTTCTGTGGTCTGTTTCAAATCAAACTTGCTTTCCTTTGATTTATCAAAACCAAAAATAGACTGATGTCATCTGATTTCTAGTTTCTTGTTTTCCTGCCACTCCTCTGCCAAAAATTCCTGTACACCACTCTTATCCAGGGTTGCACTGATGCTTGTAGACATCTAAGCCTTCTCCTAGAACATTCAAGGGCCATATGTTCCCAAATCTCAGTAGAGAGAGCTGAAGAATTTGTGGAGCAAGAGCACAGTTTAAACATAGGAAAATAAACACACTAAGCAATAAGACTTAAAGCATGACATTAAAACTCAACAGGGTTCTGTATGAGTCAGAGCTATGTATTCGAACACAAGCAAGACATGCTCTCTCCTTCTACTGCTGTTCTTTTCGCACAGGTTTTTTTACATTTAAAGTAGCATCAGCAGAGCAATAATTTTGCATTTTATAAATTAGATCAATTTTTGTGGCACAACAGGCATCATAGAAGGGTGACAACGATAGAGCTAGAAATCACAGGCAAGAAAAATGCTCAAAGCCTTTCCCATATGCACAGGAGGCAAATTATCTATTTTTTACAACAAATAGCTCAAGATCACACTAAGAAGCATCTAGTTATTACCTGCTTGTTTATGTCAGTGCCTCTTATGTAAGTGCAAGTCACATGTATTGCAAAAACTTTCATTGCAGCAGAAAATATACAAATATGCAAATACTTTAAAGCCCCAGAGGGGCCAATAACACTGTCCAAGCAATCAGTCTTAAAGAACATAGACTTCAAGCCAGAGTTATCTGAACAAATAGTTCTCCAGCAGTCTTATATTTTAACAGCATGGTAACATTTTCAGACATCTGGTTTCTTTCCTACTTGTGAGCAGTCACCAAACCTATGAAAGGAATGAGGAACAGAAAGAACCTGGGCAGCCAACAACAGGTACTTGCCTCCAGCTGGGGAGGGGTGGACAAACAGCAGCATAAAGATGGACAGTCTTGAGTTTGATTGCTTATCTAAGAACAAAGAGAGCAGAGTTCAGTCCCTGGCTCAGCCACAAAGTATTCAATACCTTCACATCAGATTCCTGCATGAGCCAGCAGGAATCTGATATGAAGGTATTGAATTATTCTGAGGGAAATAAATTTAAAAATATCCAGAAAAAATGCTATGTTAAATTCTGTATGTATAGAAGACTATAACATCCACACCTATTTTGTACATAAGGCACATACATTTTTCCATGAGTTTGTTTTTATTTCCACTCATGCCAAAGGAAAATTCATTCAAATCTCCTATTACCTTATAAGCATCTTAATTACTGATAAAAAGAGTAAGAAGAGATGCAAGAAACTCCTCTTTCTTCTCTCTGGGGATGATATCTATCAATTTCCTTTGCTTTTCTACAAAGTGTCAGTAAAATAGTGTTTGCTCTTTTGGAAAATAATTGGGGAGTGGAAGCAAAAGAGAGCAGTCAATCTGAAAAAAGTGGGGGTTTACTTACCCACTTGGTTTTGGTTTAGATTTATCAACACAACCATCTGAACTAAAAAAAAAGTTAAGTAAAAAACTCCCTATCACCAAAACACAAATATAACTAACAGTGTAGTTCATAGAATCTGATATATATTATAACATTTTCCTGTTTTTTAGATATAATACAACAGAAAAAAATAAAGCTTTGAGGCTAAAGCACAATGCAAAGGGAGAAACAGGGGTGTAAGAACATGCACAAGGCTGAGTAACTTCGGAGAAAATGTTTACCCTCTCCATTACTTCATTTTTGTCTAACAGACACAGAACAGTATGCCCTTACAATCCCAATTGCTCCCCCGGTGAACATAAAAAGTTGGCAGAAAGAATGGCTGGTGTACCACTTCTGGCTCCTTCACCCTCTGCCATTGATAAATGGTTGTTTCTGCCATCTGCATTTATCCATATATAATCAACATCAGTTCTTCTGTTTTCCAGCGTGAAGTATGATTAGACAAGTATTGGGTTTTTTTCACAAAAAACTGTTCCGGCCAGTTCTTTGTATGGGGAACTCAAAATTCTGAACAGCCCTCAGAAATCATGTGCAATGACCTCATGACATCCAGACATTTAATCAGAGATGCAATTCAAGTGAGGTGCTGGCAAAGAACATGGATTTCTTTTGCAGGACTACTCAATGCACCTTCAGCTATCATTTTCCATCTCATCTTCCCTCCACAGTTTCCAGAACTTGGGAGAGTAGACAGAGGAGCTGGAGTGGTGTTGGAAAGAAATGGGGGTGGAATGGGGCTGAACAAAGATACCAGGAGATCTCCATCAAGGGCCAAGTTTTTCCCTTCCTCCCATAAATGCACAACAGCTATTTACTAAATAAAAGAGGTTGGATTTCTTGATACCAAAATCATGCCAGCACAGATGTGCCAAGGTAGAGGATTAAAGGAAGGCTTGCAACAGACCCACAAGGGATTGAGTGGCTTCAGAAAGCCATGATGCAGCCCAAGAGCCCTGGGCACATAAATCTCTGTCAGGGCTGCTGTGCTTGCACACAAGTGGGGATCCCCCAAGCTCAGAATTGGGTCCAGTCCTGTTCAGTGCCTTTATTGATGATCCACCCCAATATCTACTTTCTGGGCTGAATAGGATGTCCAACAGAGACCCACAGAGCACCTGGGGAGAGCACCTACCAAGACCTCAAGGGTGCCAACTCTCAGCCTGTCACTTTACAGCCTTACAAGGGCAAAAGAATATGCCAATGTAATCTTTCAGCTGGTTTTAGACCATCTTTCCCAAAAATCTAATTACTCCTTCCATAGAAGGTGTGCCACAGCAGTCTCCTTCTCCAGTCTTTTCAAAACAAATTGAAATTTCGATACCCAATCACCACAGATTTTGAGGGGTGAGGAGAGTAGAAGGGAATTCACTAAGGTGCTCCCCCTGTTTCCCTTAAAGTCAACAGCAGCACTGGGAACTCGCATCCATAGCGATTCAAGCCAAGGAGAGATCAATAAATTCAGATGACATGTCTGCAGGTAACTGAGCTTCTCACATCCCCACTCCCCTCTGCCCCCCAAAAAATGAATATATGTAGTGAAAGCACAGTTCTGAGACCCCTTTTTCCCATAAGGCTCAACAGATGTTGGCTTATGGATGGTTTGCCTGCACATACTACCATTAGCTGTATATTTTACCAGTGCAAGCAGAGAGGGAAAGAGAACAAAAATTATCTATTCTAAGGAAATAAAGAAGTTTTCTCTCAGCCACATCTCAAAATGCTTTTCCATTTTTTCTCCTCTTACTGTTTATGAGAATTTCAGCTAAAGTCTTGACTAGAAGATGAAATTGTATAATTTCCATTTCAGTGAATGCAAAGCTTTTATTTTTACAAATCCTCATGTTTTCCCATTAGGCCTCTGTAAGGAGAAAGAAGAGTTGTGATATCATGCATATATACAATATGATGTGCATGAAGTACATCAAAAAACAAAATTAAAATCTCCAAGACAGATGTAATAAGAGTTTTGCAGTAAAATTTATCAAAATTAACATACTAGTTCTAATTTATTCTATTTCATGCACTTAAATTTATTAACTTCATGCCTTATGTTGGCTACAGAGTGTGGCTCTGCATTCCTGAGTCAGCTGACAATGAACAGTTAAGTTCCAATAAATTGGAAAGGTGAAGTAGGGTAAGCCTAACTAATGGAAGAAAATGATGCCAGTGCAAATCCAATACACCACAGTAAAGCAGCAGCAGCACAAAAATATTCCACCATATGTTTCAAGGGCTGGCTGAAACTTCCTGCAGAAAGCTTTGATGTTTCCTCTGTAATTGAGAATGTCAATACTTCCAGGGTAGAGAACTTGCTTCTGTCGATTAAATACTTGATTTTCAGACTCCACACAGGGAGAATGTCTGCTTCCTCAAATTCACTCCTCACCAGCCCACATTATGTTGTTTTAGAGTATGTAAGACAGGGGATGTGCCACTAGTACTTCTGTAGTTTTTTAACAGTGTGGCTTTAGAGTGAAGGGCAAAATTGGTGTATGGCAATTTTGTAATTCAGAAGCCATCTGCACTCTCTTCCCAACAGTGCAAGTGGAAATTTGTGTAAGAATCAGATGGATTCCAAACATTTTGGCAAACTGAAAAAGGCACAACTATAAAAATTATACACAAAGGAAGGCCTCATCCATGGTGAAACAGCAGTACACCCCATAACAGAAGCTTGTGGGAAGATCCACAGAAAAACAAGACCTAGAGGCACTGAAAAGAAACAAAACTCCGGGGGACAACTGGCTCCATCTCCCTGCTCAGTCCAAAGCTGCAATTTACAGTTTTTGGGGATAGCATGCCCTTTTTCAGAGGAGCAAAAAAAGGGAAAACTGACAATGCTTGATCATCACAAAATAAATAAGTTTAATGCTTCTCTCATCTGCTACCATGTTTTCCCCTTGCAATCAAGCTGCAGAGTAGAATTTGGGGAGTAAATCCACATTAAGGCACTGAAACAAAGAGCAGTCTGATTTTACAGAAGTTGCAAAGCACACAGGACCTCCTAACCAAGAAAATAGGGACTTCTTTTTTTCTCCTCCTGCCTTACCTGGGTTTTTTTTTAAGTTCAGGAGAAAGTACTTTCAAAGCAGCTCTGATCTCCACTTTGATCTGCATCATTAAGCAGCCCCATGTCAAGAACACTTCCAAATGAAATTTGGGTGGCAGATTCACACCAGCACCACACCTAATGCTCTGTATCTTTGAATGGCCATTCTGTGCACAGCCCAAAGCTGAAAGCAGTCTAAGGCAAACATCCCAGGAAATATGTACACCCTGCATAACCTGTCCTCAGTGTTGTTTTGCTGACATTGTTGCAAACCACCTGCAGCAAACCTTCATGCAGAGTACAGGTCTCTACTTCTCCTCTGCTCCCCACTAAGCGATGGATGGGATGTGTCCTAATTTTGCAGCTCCATGACAGATGGGAAAAGTCTGAATTAAAGTGAACTCTGTGAAGATCTGTGTCTAATGCTTGTGATATTAAAGACAAAAAGCCCACTCCTTACATATGTTAACATAGTTCTACTTTGCACTGTTAAAAATAGAGTTAGTCTGACTTGAGGGATCTGAACTTGGTCATACTGTGCACACACACTAATTTCTTTTTTTTTTGTCAAATTAAAAAGTTTTCTATCTGTGCTACTATATTTCTGTCGTAAAAGATCAAGGGACAGCTACACTCTGAGGATTAAAAGTAAAACTGTCTTGAGGCAGAAAATCAGTTAATGTTACCAAGACAGTCCAACTTTATTCAGAAGCCCCTGAGGCACTACAATAGAAGAGTTTCCCCCCTGAACTCCTTACTACATAAACAGATGTCCAGGAAAATGGTGAGAATTGAGCCAGGAGAAGGAGAAAAAAAAAAAAGGAAAAAGATACAGCCATAACCTCCTCATCCTTCAGGAGGAGAGCCCAGAATATCTCAGTGCTGCTGGTCAATATGCCTCATGAACCATGGCATATAAAAGTAATCTGTATGCCCCTCCTCTCTAAACCCAAATTCTCCTTCTCATCCCACCATCCCACTCACTTGCAATAAAAATTAAAGCACTATGCTAGATTCACATCATAGTGGCAAATGTTGAAACAAGAAAATCAGTGACTTCCTGATAAATTACAAACCCATCTTCTCCTTTGCTTCAGTTTGCAGAGCTTGGGGCAGAGGCATCTGATTCACTTTATAGGATCTGATGTACTGAGCACCATTCCCACGCCCTGGGGCAGCACCAAGCAGTTCTGTACCTGTCTTGGTTAGGTTGCAGATCCACAGACACTCCAAGATAAATTTTACACAAATCAAAACCAATATTTTAATAGACACCTAATCAGGTCTTTGCTTGTTTTTTTTTTACTTCACATCATGAAAATGGATTACGAAGAAAAGGTAATAACCTGGATAACTACATCTGTTGAAATCTTCGGCAAGATTTAGGTCACAAGAAAAAAAAAACATCTTTTTTTCTCTGCCATGAATAACATTTTGGCAAAGTGAAAAAAAAAATTGCAAATGCTAATCTAGCAAAACTTGTCACACATTGCCATGGCTTAGCTTCAGCCAGCAACCAAGCATCACACAGCCTTTCATTCATTCTCCTCCAGTTGGGATGGGCAAAAAATTGGAAGAGTAAAGGTAAGGAAGCTTGTGGGCAAAGACAATTTAATAGGGTAAAGCAAAAGCTGGGCACTCAACCAAAGCAAAACAAGGAATTCATTCACTGCTTCCTGTGGATAGGCAGGAGTTCAGCCATTCCCAGGAAAGCAGGACTCCGTCAGCCACGACTTTGGAACACAAGTGCTAAAATTTTGAATTTCACCTTCTTATCCAGTTTTACATGCAGAACATGACTCCACACAGTGTGGGATCTCCCTGTGGTCACTTGGGGTCAGCTGTCCTGGCTGTGTCCCCTGCCAGCTCCTCGTGCACCCCCAGCCCACTCAATGGTGGTGTGAGAGGCAGGAAAGCCCTTGGCTCTGTAAGCACTGCTGGGCAGCAGCTAAACCAGCCCTGTGTTCCAGCACAAATCCCAGACACAGCCCCACATTAGTCACTGCAAAATTCTACCCCAGTCAGAACTAGCACTCACGGGAACAATTTAAGTGGTACAAAGTATATCACCAAATTCGACTACACAAGGACTTGCACAATCTGGTTTTTGCTTTCTAATAAAGACTGCCAGGGCATCAAAGGCAGAGAATAGATAGAAAGAAAAGGCCAAGTCACAATTTACACATTTCCCCACCTGTTAAAACACTCTACTGTGTTAAGATATTGCCATTTTCCTACCGTTATTTAACCTTGGAATATTTGATAGCTAGCCTCTAAAAACTCATGTTCTTACAGTATTTCATCTTGCTGGTTTCATTAAGATAGGATTATAATTCCAGATCCCATAGCTGCAACTAAAGCAGAAAGACTCTATATATGCACAACTCCCCCTAAATACTACTGATATTTTGATTTATATTTTCAGTATTTCACACGATTTTTAATGGCATAAAATTGAATATTTTTATTGAACAGTAATTTTGTTCATAGGTTGAAGCAATTTAGAAAGGAAACTAGATGTAGATTGTTAAGAAAACTAGTGGCTATTGGAGTTTTTTGCATGTATATATACATGCACCTATGTATGTATATTTTATCCTGTGGTGAATTTTGACATTGATTTTGACATTAATTTATTTCTTGCTAATTTTTGCAACAGACTGCTTCATATAGTGCCAACATAATTCCAGCCTAAACTCTGGAAAGTAAAAAAGTACTAGGTGTACTTCACATTAGAGAGCTCATATAATGCATATTAACAAAGTATACCTAAATTTATATCATGTTTACATCCAAGTTTATGTCACATTTAGTTGAAAATTTCTGTTTCTTTTCTAATGTCATACATTAACAGCTAATAAGGGCCTGAACCCCCCTTACTTTGCATTAGGCATAACAGTATTTCTTCAGAGCTCACCCACAGAGAAACTTCAAACAATAGCTTTGGAGAAGGGAGCGCACTTCCTCCAGCTCTGCATGCACTGGTGAGCACCCTATCAGAAGGCAGATGAATCAGAGGCTGCTTCTGACAGTTTTTTACCTTGTTAATGATGTATTTAAAACCAGATCTGGACCATTAATGCATTTCACATTGAGCGAAGAAATACTCTGTAGAGAAGGACTTTCAAGTAATGTCTAATTTAAGTTGCAAACTGAACAAAAAAGTAGACAGGAGAGTTGCTGGCTGGAGATCTTGACTTCTCTGCAGTACCTTTTTATGCTTTAGCTCTGCAGAAATTAAAGGACTGATACAAGAGCTACTGGATAAAATGCACTTTTTATATAAGCAGGTGTCAGCCTTGATGACAATAAGGATCCCTTCTGGTCTGAAATCTTTGGAACCAATAACAACAGAAGGAGACATGGTTTCACAGAGGGTACCACTAAAACAATAATTTTTTCTTTCACTGTTGTACAAAACAATCACCAAACAAAATTGCCTTAGCATAAAACTTGATTTGAACAGCTCTTTCAGCAATGTAATACATAATACCCAGAAGAATTCTCCTAAAAACAGCAAGCAGATTTTTATCAGCTAAGTTATAAACAAATTTGGATGCAGAAAGATGCAATCCACCAGTTTGCTCAAAATGTGATTTTACTTTATTTGTTCAGGGTTCAAAAATGTTCTGTCAATATTTTTTCATTTCATGCCTCTCACTACAAATATGGAGACCAAGAAAGGAAGGGAGACTTGAGAGTCTGGAGAATAATACACAGCCATACTTAGTTACCCACAGCTACTGCCACCATTTGCCCAGGAATTTCTGCAGAGAAGTTTTAGGGTTGATAGGCACGGAGAATGACTAAAAATAAGAGGGGCAGGAGCAGGGCTCTATGAAGGACAAGGGCTGGTAGCTCTCAGATTAGTCAGTTGACTAGATTTGGATTACCTGCACATCTCTGTGTAGCTTCTCCAGACACCCACACTGCAAGACATGACAGGCAATAAACCCAAATTAACCACAAAGGTGGCATGGGAAGGAGAGACTCCCTGTCTCCCACAGGCTTATCAACTACAAGCTCCTAAGTGGTAGAAAAAAGCCATCACAAGACCAGCAGGCTGGAGGTGCTGGTCCAGTAATCAGTTTGTCTTGTATTAATTACCAATACCAAAATCCTGTCCAGAGAACGTGGACACGTGCATCCTGCTCCTGGGGGCAGGCAGCTGAACAGGCTACTCAGTCTCACACTCTCCTACACATTTCACTGCAAGCACTTAGGTGCAGAAGCACAAACAACTGAAATCAGTTTTGTTGTACAATAAAATCATCTTCCCCTTCTATGATGTCTGCTACATTGCTGACACCGTAGCGAAACAATTTCTTAGAGTCCAAAGAGCAAAACATGTCTTGGAGACCCTGAATTCTGTTTGGAACAAGAATCTTCAGCAAAAGTGTAAAAGAAAATCTTAGAAATTATGCAAGGAAGACTTTCTATAGTGTATATTTTAATGTGGGAATAATTGACATTACAAAAAAACCCAAAACAGTCCATTCTCATAAAAATACCAAGGAGTTTTGGAAACTAAAGTATTGAAAGAAATTCTAGATGACTTCCTAGGGACATTCTACTTTGTCTAACTCTCTCAGCAATCAGTTTTCCAAGCCAGAGAAGAATGCAGACTAGGAACTCCAGATAACCTTGTTTATATACTCTGCAATAAAATCTGCCTATTACAACTCAAAACAGAAGGGCATATTAACACAACAGTAGTCAAATCTGGTTTTCGTTATGCTCTTCTACTCTTTCTGCTTCTATGTTTAAAACTCTCTCATCTTATTCCTCACATCTAATATTAAACTTACTGTCTCCTGTTTATTGCTTTGTCCTTTGTATTTTATGAACAATTTGGTTTAAAGCCCTTATTAGAAGTGTTTCCCATTTGTTAAGGGACAGAGAAGCTTTTTTCTAAATTGCTTCCATAATTTGTATCTGAACTATTGTCAAATCTGTAAAGAAACAGATTGATTTTTCTTTCACAGTTTTCAGGCCATCAACATGGAGAATATATCAGAGCTGGATTTTCCACCACTTAAAAATCTTTATAATGTCTGATACTTTTTAATTATAAACGTTTTTGTAAAATTCCAAAATTCCTTATGAATATGAAGGAATATAGTGGGTGGGTGTTGGATAACAACTCCAAAACTATGTCTTGATACACTAAAATGTTTCACTTCAATACATTGTTTTACATTCATTTTCACACACTCAATATAAACAACTCACGTATCTTCATTTCTGTTACTTACACTGCTTCCAGAATAGAGTAATAAAGCAATATATAAAATCCATTTACATTTTTTACAAAAGTAATTTCTGAAAGTGGAACTGCTATCATAGGTAATTGTTAGCAAAAAGTAACTTAGAAGATGTGAAAGCAGAGACACAGACCATTTATGCCTACTAGAAAGACACATGTAGCTTCAACAAAATCTGAGGGCCACCATTAAAATTAGCAATGCATCCCACTGCAAAAACAAAACAAATCACCAAATATGGAATTCCTATTTCATAAACAATATTTTAACATAACCCTGAAGAACAAACATGAGACTATTTAACAATATAAATCCCTTAGCTAATCAGGCCCCAGTGAAATACTATTTTTTTAAAATCTCTAACCATCATGTTCAGGACTAGACAACAGAAAACAAGAAACGAGTACATGAGACCAAAAGAAGTGAATAGCTCACAGACGGACAAAGACAGCCTGCAGCCAAGGACCTGGAAAACATGGGCTGAAGTCTCTGCTCTCCTACAGACTTTGCATGACTCTGGTCAGTCACCTCACACACAGCCTTGCAGTGCAGCTGAGACAATCTGTCAGGGGTGAAATTTCCCAACACATTCTCTGCTGAAATAGGGGACATTCTGACCTTCCTCAGCAACAACCACTTGGGGCACATTTTTGTTCAATTTCTTCTCCAGCACAGAGGCTCACCTGAGCACTGTTAAGGTGGGCAAGGAAAAATCCCTGCTGAAAACTGCTCAAAGCTTTGTTGCAGAGTTAATTGTCCCCTGGTTTAGGGGCCTTTGGCACAGGAGTCATCAGGCAGTGCTGGCACAAGGGAAATGGTGACAGCACACAACTGATCCTCCTTTTCACAGGCAGAATGGAGCTACCACAGTGCACCCTCCAGGGCCAGCATCCATCTCCTCCTCCTGAGATTTTCATCCTCTAATGTCCTCTTCTCCAGCCACTGTCACCTCATATCTTTCATCTCAGCTGCTCACATGGCAGCAAGAGGTGTGATGTCAGCCAAGAAGAGTCAGATTATTGTAGAAAATGAAATAGAAAGCATTTAGTTCCTCTGTTCATTTTGTCCGGAATGCATCATTGAATTCCTCACAGGCAGCCTGGCTGGGGTGGGGGGGGCAACAGTAACTATTAATTGTGTCTTGGGAGGGCACATCAAGGCTGGGTGCACCACAAGTTTTACTTCTTCAAGCTGGTTTATCGCCAATCTTGGAATAAGAAAAATAGAAGGAATAAAACCATAAATAAGAGACCCATAAAAAGAAGGTAGTAGCACCTCCAATTTTTTGAGATGTTATGAGGATAAATACATTAGGGATTATGAGATATTCAAAAGCTATAGTAATAGGGGAGATAGAGATAGCTAAGATAGATAAACTGCTATAAAAATGCAGAAAGACTTTTAAAAGAAACATCCAGCTATGTAGAGAGCACAGTACTTTTGTAGTTACTATTTATGTACCATCTGTGAACAAGGAAAGTATTTAAATCAGTTTTTTTCAAACTTGAGCTGGGCAAATAATGTGAAATAGTTTCTTGTAAACCATCATCCAGATGTAATATTTTCTTGATTGCCTCCCTGTTTTGTTGACCCATTTTACATATATACTATAACACAAGAATATGTTTCTTTGTCTGAACAGTCAAATGTATGGAAGGAACATGCATTTCCCAAGATTTTGATAACTCCTCTGTGGGTTTGGGAGTGCAAAAAAGTACCACCTGACATAGGACATCAATCCCAGGGAGCAAATAGCAAGTAGGGTGTAGGAAATAACTAACATAATAGTTATTAGATAGCTGCATGCACCCAGACAGACAGGCAGCCAAAACACGTTCTGTCTAAACTATTCTCATGATAAATTTTTTAGCAACAAAGGCTTCTGTTCATGTGAGTTTCTACACAGGTAATTCATTATCTGGATAAAAGGACCATATTCATCGAGTTGCTTGCTTCAAATAGATTTTCTCCAGCTCAGAGACAATAGCACCAACAATACTATGAGACTATAAAGACACAGTAAAATGCTATAAAACCGAACCTTGATTTGCTTGTGTTGCTGCTGTGCTGTTCATATGGCTTAAGCAGCTCAGTGACAGTGTGTCTTGTGGGAAATAGGAAACAGTTAAGGTGAAGGGAGATACAAATCCTGCTCACTTAAATTACTTGGGTATTTTTACAGGGGTTGTTCAATTGGAAAGCATCCCTACTCCATGGAAGGGAATTCTCAGAGGGTTTCTCTTTATGAGGTAAAATAGAGGTGGAATGACAAAAATGAGAAATTATCTCTTCATAGGTAAGAGTAAAAACCATATAATATTATGTTTCAGTAATGGGCTAAGTATGTTTAAATTCCAGGAAACCTTTATGTTTGATGCTTCTATTTTCACAGATTAACACACAACTGCAAAAATCCCCAGAGCTTCATTTCTGCTCTCTGGATATCTTAAGCCATCATTTTAACAATAGAGAATATCATCCAATGGGAAAGAAAAATATATAGAAATAAAAAGGGTCTCTGCCTCATTAAATTCCTTGTGAGGGGCCCTACAACAAGTGCCATTCTCTGACTCAATGATCAGACCACTATCTTTCAAAAAATTTGGTTTATGGTTTAGGTTTGTTGGTTGTGGGGTTTTTTGCTTGAATTATGAACAAGGTTACTCAATACAAACACAGATTGTTCAGCTGGATGAGCTAAACATAAAGTGGTTTTAGAGATTCACATTGTAATTCTTCCTCTCTCCCCACACAGCTTCATTAGATTGGCCAGGGCTGGTTGGTAAGTGCTTCCTTGTAATTCCCATTTTGTCAGCACTACAGTATCACTGCAGCGTCTGCCACAAAGAGACAAAAAAATGAGTGGGAAGGAGTCGTCGAATAAAAAAGTTCTTAAAGACTGTAAATCACCATAGTATGGAGAATATGGTGAGAGCAATCATTAAAAACATATCAATCAGTGGGAGCAGTTTTGTTAAGAGAGAGGATCACGAAAAGAAAACAGAAATTGATTATGTTGAAGGTCTTGAGCACTATACAGACAAATACCTCTAAAAATGGACCTGAAGCACTGTGTGAGGTGGCCCAGAGGTCTAGCCCAGCATGAATTTCTTCAGACACTGCTCATAATTGGGCTTTTTCTTTTCACTGTAAAGGAAAGATGTCGATTTCCCAATTCTATTCAGAGCCCTGGCTCTCATCACAAAAGAAAGGCTTGTATTATATCATGCACTTGCTGAACTGGACCATCCTCAGGGCCCTTATGTGCCTGCTAGACAGATGGTACATCCCTCAGCTGCTTGAATATGAAAACTCAAAGAGTTCCTAAAAACACCAGAGAAATAAAGAAACAGTCGAAAGGAAGTGAGAGGGCAGAAAAGATCAAAAGGGCTGAGCAGCAGACAGTTTCAAGGTATTTTCTTAATCAACAAATCCATACATGCTGGAGGGGGAGCCCTGCACCACTCAGCTCTTGTTGTGTAACTGAGGATGCCTCTTATTCTTGTACTTTGCAGTACAACTTTACAGCACAAGGAGAAACAGAAACTATGTGATGTTGAGGAAATTCATAAGTCCCAGGCAAGACAAGAGCTATATTTTATATTATATTATATATATATATAATATATATAATATATACTATATATAATTTTATATAAATATTATATATAATTTTATATATAATATAAAATTATATATAGATAATATATTATACAATATAATAAATATATAATTATATAAATATGTATAATATGTATAATTATATTATATATATAAAACTATATATATTTATAAAATTGTATATTTATTATATATATATATATATATATATATATATATATATAATTTGTTTAGGTCACCACAAATGTGAATAGTCTACAACAGCAAAAGCTTTCCCAGTGTTTTTGGAAGACATCCTTTCAAAGGTTTTTAGTCTTACTGTAATAACCCTTTCTTTTTTTTCAGTATCCTAGTACAGGTTTATGTCTAATATTACTTGCAGCTCTTCTGAAATCTGGGTGTCAATTCTCTTCAACAGGAGGGATTTTCAGCTCATCTCAGCAGGTATGTAGAAACCCTAACTAGAAAAAATAGAGAGCCTATGTTTAAAGCAGAAAATGACAGTTTTAATATTTTTAAGGACTATATTTACACCCACTGAAAAACCTACAGTTCAGGAAAAAAGCTGGTAACCTGAAATGCAGTTGATAGAGAGGAAGATTCTTTTGAGATTTGTTTGAGATTAGTTTGGATTTGTTCCAATTTTTACAGCAAGCCATTAGCATTTCATTGGATAAATGGAACCTCTCAGGCCAGGGCTGTTCCTCAGGACAATGGTGTCCCAAAGAGAAGCAAAAAAACCCCACTATTTTTCCTGAAGAGGCTTCAGGGAACATTCCCTGATTCAAAAGCAAAACCTTTTATCGAGCAGCAGCCTGCAGCTGATTCCTTTTGAGTCTGCCCATAGCTGCATGGGCACCCCTTCACACACTGCTTTCATTCTCCATTAGACCCCAGAGATCTTAAAAACCATGTCACTGCTGGATTGGGTTTTTTTTTTTAATTGTTGAGACTGATAGTGGAACACAAATCATCCAAATGGGCTTTACCAGAGCTGCTCTGCTACAGTTAGCATAATGTACATAAATATCGACCACTCCTTGGTTTTCTATTTGTCTGGATTTTTTTTTTTGATGTATTATCACACAAATAATCAAAAGATCCCTGAAGATCTGCATCTCTTCTCCCTGGTATAATCAATCCTTGCATAAAGATAGCCAGCACCTGAAAGCGACAGCAATACTTGCAGCCTGTGAAGCTGAACAGTAGATTCAATCCTCCGGGTGGAACCACATGGAATATTATAGGCAAAATTTTCCTATTCCTTTCACATTTTCCTCTAAAGGTATATACAAACACTAGGGAAAAAAGATTAGGAAAGTGGTATGGAGTACAAGGATTTTGAGCAGGGAGAAAACTTTTGCATGTTGAAAAATCTCTACAGAGATCTAGACAGTTAGCAAAAAATGAAAAAACAAGGCACAAGATTTGGATAATGCAGTTTTGGAAGTGTCTGATCAAAGACATGGGAGTAAAAATGAACGCACACTGAGAAATCATAGAGCAACAAACTATATTAGTCTATTCGGTTACATGACAGTGATAATTGATGTAAAATAAGCAGATACATTAATGACAGTCACAGGGGAACAGAAACTGAATTTATAAATAGATTTAGTCTGCTAAATAAACAAAGGGAAACAATCAGCAATGATTACAAACAGCTTATTTAAGCAGTCTTTAATATGCTCAATGGCTTGGAGATGACAAGCCTTTTTAAAAGTGATAAAAATCAGCCTCTCCATTTGGGGAATAGTTAAGAACCATAGATAATACCCTGAGGTTTGGGTCCCATAGTAGTAAAATGGAATTTATCAATAATGTTAATTTTCCCCTCTAAGTATTAGTTAACATTCACCTTCCAGTAAAAGCAACAGCCATTGACCCCAATAGGGGATTTTTCTTTTGCTCCTCCAGTAGGTCTTCTGGTGAGGATAATATTCTACTTCTGTAATTTCTGAAGTTGTGAGCTTAAGCTTCTAGGCAAAGATTTGCCATAACACACAACCTGCTAGAGGTGAAGTATTATAAACAGAACTCTGAATGATGCAGTGAAGGAATTATGCTGTCACTTGCTGTTTTTACTCAAAAATGTTTCCTCTGTTCTCTCATGCATTTACCTGTCTCTGCCACCTAGGGCAATCAGATGGGGCTATCACAGATAAACATCAGTACAAACAGGATCAGCTCACCAGCAGGGAAGAGAGTGCCTCAAACACACCACCAGGCTTCAGGCAGCAGAGCATTTGGCATCCCATCACTCAGCCTGACCTGTCTCCGTGGCTCAGTCCATCCACAGCCTCTTTTCTGTGATTGCTCCTGATGCATTCAGACTACACACAAAAATAACTTGTGGAAGTGCAGTCCAGCTCAATTCTAGATAATGCAGTAGGGAAAAGAAGTGGAAAAAAAATGCCTCAAAATTCAGACAAACAAGGGAAAAGAACTCCTAGAGAATAAGTTAGAAGTGTTGTGGTGTGTAGTTATTGCTTTAACCCCTACCCTGAAATCAACTGTCAGAGGATCTATGTCCATTTAGCCTGCCCCCAGTATGATCAGGCTTCCACCTCTGAACAACTTAAGCAACCCTCTCCAAGCATTCTAGCTCTGGAAAAGCCAGCCAACAGAAAATGTGCATTTCTTGCAGCTCCTATGGGGATTTATTCAAAAAAACTTCCTAGTGTGAGCTAACTAGTGGGAAAGAGCAGGGGAGAAAGTGGAAGTGTCCCATGACTGCTGCTTGGGCTCCAGGGCTGAGGAACATAGCAGAACATCAGGCTTACTTCAAAATGCTTTACTTTCCAACCTTCCATAAAATTCCTGCTACAACACTGTCATACCCAATTATTAAAAACATTTCTTCTATTTCTGCACAGTTTCATCACACTAATCCTTTCCTACAAGTGATATCCTACCCTTGAACACACTGAGAAGGACTCTTTTCCAAGAAACCAGATTTTCTTAGAGTGAATTAAGATAGGATAAAAGCTGATGCATACTGTGTTTGACCAACAGAGAAGAACCATTCCAGCATCCCATGGCAACCCTCACAAAAGACTATCCAGGCAAGCTGACTGTGATAATGCCAGAAAGCAGTCAAAAGTGGCAGAACCTGGCAAGAAGGGACAAAAGAAACCACCACTGAAGACAGAACAGCTGAAGGGGGAAATTTTCTATTAGCCCAAACCAGAAATATGATCTTAATTGTTTCAATGCTCCCTGTATATTCAAATGTGCTGTGGGATTCACAATATCTGAACCAGAGAGAAGCAGTGAGAGAAGCAGAGAAGAAAATGATCAAACAATTCTTATCTCCTTTGCTGTGCCTGTGTTGTGCCGAAGTGGAATGCAATATGGAGATTGTTTACCCAAAGTGATGGTGTTTTCTTTCCTTGGCCTGTCAGGGCCAAGCACATGTCCAGACTGTCAGACAGTCACAAGGTTTTGTTAGTTGAGTGCTTGTGCAGTTTCAGTTTAGATGTAGTATAACATAGTGTAATACAGTATAGAATAATATAGTATATTAAAGTAATTAGCCTTCTGATATCATGGAGTCAGAGGCATCATTCCTCCCTGCCACAGGGGTCACCTTGAATCCAATAATGTGCCACTCTTGCTCTGCCTGGATGCTCAAATACTCAGTTTGAACAAGAGGAGCACAGGCTCTGAAAACAAGCAAGAAAACTTTGGCAGCCTTCCTCATTAATTCTACCTTCCCCTTTGTCTGCACAAGGCCTTTGGAGAGCTGAGCCTCAGGGTCACTACCCCACCACCACCCCACGTCCCCTCATTGCAGGGTGTGCTTACTCCTTCCACTCTGCCTCCCTCTTCAGAGCCTACAGGGGCACCACAAGGACTGAAACTGAAAGTTCAGGGAGAAATATGACAGAGAAAAAGCAGGGAGGGAAAGCAACAAAGAAAAAGAAGAGAGCACTGACAGAGCTCAGAAAAGACTTTGACTAAAAGCAGTAGCAGCTGGATTCGGAAATCCCAAAAAAAACCCCAGCAAAAGGGTCACTCTACCTGATTCAAGTACTGCAAAAATGACATTTATTTCCTGCTACTGAAGAACGAGTTTAATGAGCACTCCAGAAGAAGTGTTTCCTATCACCCCTAAGTTTTTTGCTCATTCCTCCACACAGCGATGGGCTTGGTACATCCTCTTCCACTCTCCCCCTGCTCTCCAGCCTAGTGGTTCACAGTCTCCCTCCCACTGCCCTGCATGCCACGGGCTCCACCCCCAGCAGAGATTGCAGGTGTGGGCTGAGAGATTCTGGGTCCTTTCCTCAGTGTGGGGTCACCTGCACCCCACAGCCCTGCCTTTTAGCAGAATACACAGTGCTCACTCCTAACTGCCTGCTATTCAGACAACATGAAAGGGTCAATCACCTTTTTTAAAGGCACTGTGGTGAGCCAGAGCAAGAGAGGAGAGAAGGATTGGTGCAAAATATTACCATGCGACAAGCCTAGAAAGTTCAGATGCTGGAGGAGGACTTGGACAAGGAGGGGTAATTGGGGATATCACAGCCAAGCAAAGGTACAGCTCTGAGAAGAATTAACCTGTGATGCAAATACAATGAACACAATTTGCTTTAGTTCTCCAGATCAATCTAACCTGAGCAGACAACTACTGTGGTTGCACTGTAATTGCTGTCACAATCTCTAGCGCACCTAGAAAGAACAGAGGAAAAATTAAACAAGTGAGCAAATGACAGAAGAGGTGAAGATAACACAGCAAGTTCTGTTTCATGATTAATCTCTGCAGTCCTTTCTTGAATGTTTTTGGGTGTCTTTTAGTCGGATGAATGAACATTAATATCTCAATGCATTTACTAAAATTGCTGAAATGCTTCCATACTAATGTTGTGTAACTATTTGTCTTCATTTACTAATGCCAGCAGACTTGCACAAAGACTCCAGAGACAAGGAAAAAACTTGGTGTGGGACATGCCAGCAGAACATCCATTTACTTCAAGTGATGTTTCTATGGGTTGATACCACAATAGCCACAAGACAAACCTGTATCACAAAGCAAGGCAGAAGGGGAAGGAGAATGTTTATCTGTCTACTCTTTGCAACAATATTAAGCATTGCTGTATTTCTGTCTCCTGCTAAAGAGGCACCTCTGACTCCTCATCTCATTGGAAAACATGACATTTCAAAAATACTTGATTTTTGATAGTTATATATGCAGTACTGCTCTGTAAGTACAGTTATTAAGGTGCTAACCACAACACTGTTGCAACACCATATTAAATTAATCCCTTTATGTACCTCCCAGAGCTTCTGGCAATATCTTGCCAATACCTGAGGGTTACAGGAGATATGTTACCCATTAATCATCTGCATAGTTTTGTATGTACCACTTAGAGGGATGCAGTAAATACAGACCAGAAAGAGTATGGAGGTTGAAGTCAGCTGTAATTCACTTGCCATTCCTAACAGATCTATCAAAGTGCCTCTTTGAGAGTGACTCCTGTCCAGAGACATGAGACAGATAGGACACTGCTGTGGAAAAAAGGGTTGTTTAAAGTTCAAGAGAAAAATGAACACTCGGTCATGAAGTAATCTTGTAATGATCCACACAGTCCTGGACAATATTTATGTGAATTCCTACATGGATTGGCCATGATATTTGAGATTATGTTTGTGAATACAAGAATGGTGTCACAAGATTCTAGTAAGGTGGTAATACCTCTGTGGTACTGTATTTTAGAAAGGGAAAGAGACAAAAAAACCAACAAAAAACCAACAAAACCAAAGTGACTTCAACAGTAGAGAAGAGTGAGAATATACAGAATATGTGTGAGCCCTGCAGACAAGAGCAGTGAAGGAGGAGAAGGAAGTGTCCCAGGTGCCAGAGCCCTGTAGCCCATGGTGCAGACAATGGTGAGGCAGCCCATGGAGGTCAATGGAAGTGTAGAGATCGCCTGCAGCCCATGCTGGAAGCAGGAGGATGCCCAAAAGAGCCTGTAACTCTGTGGAAAACCCATGCTGGAGCAGGATTGCTGGCAGGACCTGTACAGCCATGGACAGAGGAGCCCATGCTGGAGCAGGCACCTGCCAGGACCTGTACAGCCATGGAGAGAGGTGCCCATGCTGCAGCAGGTTTGCACCAGGACCTGTACAGGTTTGCTGGCAGGACCTGTGAGCCCACAGGGGTCCCACATTGGAGCGCTGCACCCCATGGATGGGGCTCACAATGGAGCAGCTCTCTGAGAACTGCAGCCCATGAGAAGGACTGACAACGGAGAAATCTGTGGAAGACTGTCCTGCATGGGATGGATCCCACGCTACAGAGAAGGGGAAGAGTGTGAGGAAGGATCAGCAGAGAAAACATTAAAGTTAAGCCCAGTAAGAAATAAGGGGTGGGGGGAGATATTTTAAGAGTTAGTTCTTATTTCTCATTATCCTATTCTGATTTGATTGGTAATAAATTAAACTAATTTATTCAAGTCATCTGTTTTGCCTGAGACAGTAATGGGTTAAGGATCCCTCCCTGTTCCTTATCTCAACCCATGAGCCCTCCGTTCTATTTTCTCTTTTCCTTGTCTAGTGTAGGAAGGGAGTGACAGAGTGGCTTTTGTAGGGCCCTGCCATCCAGCCAGGGTCAACTCACTAGCAGAACACATAACAGCTGTTTTGTACTTATGCTTCATACCTTTGTTGAACATTTAGTAATCTTTTCTAATCATCTAGGAAACTTTAATACACAAAGTTCCCACACAAACAATGGACTCACTACAAGTCCCATTCCTGACAATAAATGTGAAGATGATTTTGCTATCCAGTAAAGAGAGAAGAAATCCTCTGGTTGAAATTATTAGAGGTCATGCTGAGGTTGGATAAGTGCCCTGTCAAATGAAGTTACTAAATTAAATAGATAAGCATTGTCAATAGTCACTGCCAAATTTGAAATTAACAGCCTAGTTTACCATTATTAACAATGTTGCCATTATAAAACCACAAATATACTATTGCTCACAGTCAGAGATAATCAGGACTGTATTAAAACCAGCATTTGAACCAGACACAGAAGACTGCACAAGTTCCACACCTGCAAATTGCCCAGAACAAGTTCTGGGTCTCTGAACATCGTTCAGGTGACAAGGGGGGAAAACATCAAGTTCCCATCCTTGCCCCCAGTCACTTGCAGTAAGCAGGCTGGCCCATCTCCTCTTCTAGGGCTGATTTCTTATGATAAAATAAAATTATTATTATTACCATTTTATGTCTACATTAGTCTAAAATTTGTATGGGGGTGGAGAAAATAATTTAGATAGCACACCTGCCAATTTTCCACACTTATAGTACCCGTGCCTCTCGAAGAAAAGCGGATTGAGATCCTTCACAATCATCACCCAGAAAGTGGGCTCTAGCATCAGGCAGAAGGAAAATCATGCTCTATTTACATAATGTATAATTTTGTAATATATGGCATACTCTTATTGCAACATTATATCAATTATTTACCAAAAAAAGCTTTAATAAATTTAACTATGTTGCTCCCACTTACCAACTGCTTTAGAATAATGTAAAACTCATTTCCTGATGCACTGAAATTATTCTGAACTGTGCATGCTGGCAAACACAAAAACCTTTTTACTCCCCATTTGCAAAATGACATCTACTCTATTTCCATCTTTGTTTTCAGACTCAAGATTACTTTAGCATCTTATTTCTTAATGTGTCAAATAGCTTCATCAAAAACCAGAGTAACACTTACTCCTCAAACCTCATAGATTCAAAGTTACAAAAGCTACACATAATATTTTAAAAAGTTGCATATTAGACAAAAGAAATCATATAACCTTTATTCCCTTCCCTTGTAGAAACATCCCCTCTGCTAAAAATCCTGCAAACATTGGTAAGAAATGAAGGGAGAAAGCCTGATGGATTTGTTATTACAGTACACCTGCTGCATGGCTACAGTGAAAGGCAGCTTTCCATTAATAGCTGAATTTTCTACCAACTCCCTCTTTCTATTGGTGTAAGATCACTCTTGTTCTGGTCTCAGGCACGCGAATACAAAGAGACAATAAAAGCCATCAGTGCTGTTGCAACCTTTAGCAGTCTGAAAAACTAAAAGCCAAAAAATATGGAGAAAAGGGTGTTTTCTTTATGTCCTTTACAATCATTCTACACATCAGAATCAAATGCAAGAAAGAGACCTTGGAGAATACTTTCAAATAAGCATGTTAATACAGACCCACTGGCATTTATTTCATCACAGATTTCTGCCACAGCTTCACACTCTGCTTTTTGCCTTCCAATTCTCTCATCTGGGAAAGGCTTATTCACCTGCTTATTTTAGAATACAAAGGAAAATACTGCATACTCAGAATTAAATATGTATGAATGTGATCAGAAGCCAAGGGTTTGCTTTTTAAAATCATAAGCAAGGTCAATAAAACATACTACTAAAATTAAGTACAGTGTCCTGCCCTAGACACGTGACCATTCCTAGAGAGTCCAACATTTGTAATTTTCATTTTTTGAAGTGATCTATTTTTTATCATTTCCTATTTATTTATTCAGACAGTATTTCCACAGGTTTTCCTCTTTATTATTGTTTTGCAAAACTGAAGGGGCAAAGAGCAAACCAGCTCTGGCAGCACTGACAGAGTGAAATGAAAGGCTGTTGCAGGCCCCAGGTCAGAGTGCTGGAAACGAGAGTGTAGACTGAAACTAAATTCAGGATGTAATGAAGAGGTAAAAAAACAGACTTAGCATGCCAGGAGGGTGGTGGGAATGTCAGCAGAGAGGGCTGTGTGTGGAGGTGAAGGATGGGTAAGGAACCCAGATACAGAGGCTTTTGACAAGTAGCAGAACTCAGAACTGTATGCAAGCAAAGAAAATGGGACAAAGGGAATTTCTCAGCGTACCAGAACCTGAGTGAAAGAACAGGTTGGGTGGAGTTGACAGAGGAGGATTAAGACAAGGAAAAGGTGGAAAGAGACAGCCTAGGTGTATAAGCTCAAAACACTGCAGAAAGGACAAAGTGCTCAGCTGTGGCATGCAGCTGGCTAAAGGCCTCAGGAGCAGGAAGCAGCAAAAGAGCAAGGTGGCAAGAAACAGCCTGTGACAGGGAATTGATGACTGACAGTGACAGACAGCAGAAGGAGCCAAGTCAAAAAAAAATTGATGCTTCTTTAAAGGATTAGTTTGATCCATGAGCATAAAAAACCATATTGCTTGCAATTGCATGGTTATCATAAGGCATCACTGCTCAGCAGAAGCATTCCTGTATGATGCAAGAGTATTTGCACACTTAAATATATTTGCATTTCTTTAACTTCTATTCTGGATGTCCCAGTACTTATAAAATTCTAGTTTAAGACAATTATGCCACATCTCTAACACCCATTTCTACCATTACCACTTCTGTTGGTGATGCTTTCCATCAGATGAACTCAGGGCTCATTTACAAACTGGGTCAGCACCATTATCTCCATTTTACAGATGAAAAATGAAGGTGCTGTAGATCAGTCTGCATTATTAATGTCAACTCTCAACCCTTAATTTATTTTACTGTCATTTTCCTTGAAATATTCATTTTTACTTCTGCACTAAGAGTATTTTTGTCATGTATTTCTAATGCTTGTCAAAAGTACCTGGAGCATAGTAGAGGCCATTTTTAGCATTCTCATTCTCTAAATAACATAATAAAGTTGCACAGTGCCAAACTCCCACACTACCCAAAAGAAATCCACTCTCCCCTGAACTTACCTCTCTGGCTGAACATGTTCCACCTCAACTGCAGCACCTCTAGGGAAAGCTCCTTTGTGTTCCCCCAATTCAACTTGTTCTCACATCCACATTTTTTCCCCATAGTCCACACAGCTTGAAAAATGCAAAAATATCATGCTAGGTACTCCATTCAATTTCTATGACAGGCACTACATCCTGCATTTGAAGCCTCCATTCTCCAGCACCTAAAGAGAACACACTGATTATGCACTTTTTGCAGATGTATCTGTTATATTCTGAAAGACTTTCAGAAAAGAAGCTGGGATATCTCAGCTGCTTCCTTGGGAATATTCATATGGACTTTTCAGTGTTTTGAGAAAGGCAAATGATATGGGCCTGCCCTTAAACCCAAGGATGGCAATGTACCAAGCTCTCTTCTCCTTCCCATTCTTCTTTTTTTCTCAAATTCTAACCTTTTATAAGAGGTTTCTCTCTTCTGAGGTCAGAGAGGTTGGGCTCAATGACCTGAATGCACAGCAACACAACAACTGAACTTTCCCTTAGGAGGAGCTTGAGGCCTGGCTCCCTCTCTCAAAGAGCACCTGCACTCTTCTACTCCTACAGGTACCTTATTTTGCTGCTGCTGGACAGAATACAAGATCTAGCCTCAACCTTGAAACAAAGATCAGTGAGCTCCCCCCAAAGCCCTGCAGATGCAGATCAAATGCTAACAGGGAGGAGTTAATGCCAGACAGCATTGCTGCCAACAGCATGGCTTTCTAACAAACCACAATCTGATGGTGACAGTCAAAACCTTTCTAAAACTCTGAGACTTCTTCCCAGCTTTCCTTCTTTCACATAATCCAATAATTTTTAAAAAGTTTCAATTGAAGCAGTTGCTAGGAAGACCACAAGGCTTTGCTCTATGCACATATCCAATGTTACCTGCCAATCCTTACAACAAATGATGCTCACTGCCTATTCCTTTACTTGTTGGGATTACTGATTCCTCTGAGACAAGGACACCAACCTACCTCCACATAAAAATGCTCCTCTTGCACAAAAATTAACATTAAAAAATAAAGTGATGATGCTATTTTATTGTTGTCAAGTCCAAATTACAAATGTTGGACTCTCTAGGAATGGTCACATGTCTAGGGCAGGACACTGTACTTAATTTTAGTAATATGTTTTATTGACCTTGCTTATGATTTTAAAAAGCAAACCCTTGGTTCCTAATCACATTCATACATATTTAATTCTGAGTATGCAGTACATTCCTTTGGATTCTAAGAAAAGTGTTCTCAGTGACTGCATTGCAGACCTTTACCATTACAGGATGTCCTGTTCCTGAAGAGCCACCCCACAGGGAAGTAATGAAGTGGTTAAACAAAACAAACTCAAAAAAAAAAAAAAATCATCAGGCAGAATATTTAAAATACTTATCCAAAAATTAAAACATAAATTCACAAGGCATGAAAAAGACCTGATCTTTTTCCACAGGCTTCTTGCTTAGCTGCACATTTAGTAACACTTCACAGAATTGGCAGAGACTGAACTCTAACAGGAAAACTCATCTTCTTTCAGGTTTCAAGGTCTAGAGATATTAGAGCCACTTCCAGAAAATGAAGCTGATAAAATGTCCATTTGTTGGGGTTTTTTTCAACTGGTGTAATTGTCAGAAACAGATTCATTTGGTTGAGATTTTCAACGATACAGAAACTAGACTTCAACCTGAAGTTCAGCCTGAGGCTCACTTACCCATGCAGTAAATGTTTAATCTAATGGAAATAAGAAAATCATGCAGCATCAAGAAAATGGTGCTTCTTTAGAGAGTGTGGGTGTATGACTGTTGAACAGGAAAGCAGAGGTCATTTAATTATATTTTCTTCTTTCCTCTTCTCTAGCATTTACTGTCTCTTGTCTAAGTGCACTCTAGGTCTTGACAACTAAATGAACAGATGCTATCCTGTTCGTAGGTTTGTTTTTAAGAATGTTCTTTCCAGGAGAAGAGCTTTCTAAAGACATATGGTAAGCGAAATATATTTAAAGATTTTTCTCAGCTGGCTTCATCTGTACAGGAGTATACTTCTCAGGTGAGATGCTCAGAAAACCCACCATTAAGTTATCAGTGTTAAAATCACCAGGTGAAAGGCACAACATACCCCAGAAAGGGTGAAAGGGAAAAAAAAATTCTCTCTCCTTGTTAGTCCTAGAAATCTGATCATGATTGTAATTGATTTTTATAGTGATATGACACTGCACTAGCTGCAGACCATTGTAATATCAGCCATGTTGATTTAAATCCTACAAATCCTAACAGAAAAGGACAGGTTGCAGAGCAGGCCAATGCATGAGGCAGCAGCATGTGACAGATGATCAGGAGTCTGGCTGATCACAGTGGGTCACCTGTGACACCAAAAGGCTTGCCAAAATGCACAGGCTTTACCACAGTGCCTTTCAGCAAAAAAAGCCTAGCCTGCCAAAATAACAATACCTCAGCATTCTACCTGCTCCTGACAGTGGTGCTGAAGAATGCCACAGCCCTTCTCCTTCTCTGAGGAACATCCTTTGCAGATCATTTAATCATGAGAGAATACAAATTCTGATCCTTAACAGCTGAATAAATATTTCATTATTTTTGCAGCAGCAAGCTAAACATAAAAGCAAAGTATGTTAGCCATGCATAAGTAGGTAGGATCAAATACTCAGAATTGTGTTTGGTTCTCAATCTTAACAAAAGGATTTTTAGCAGACGACTAAGCACACTAAGTGGCACAGTCAGTCAGATAAAATTAAACAAGCAGACTTGCGTCAGCAACATTAGGCCCTTAGCTATGTGTGAAGAACAATATTAGAAGTGACAGGGGAACAAGTTCCACGCAGCAAGCAAAACCTGAAGACTTCTTGCTGCATCAGCAAGGGATGAGAGTAGACACCCAAACACACATCTCCCACCTTTTGTTTGTTTCATCCTTTAGCGAGAAATCAACTCTAACATTGCAAACCCAAGCAACATGCAGATAGCAAGCCATACATCACCACCCAGAGCACAGGCACCGAGTGAAAAATAATCTGCTTGCAGCAGCCTGCTTGTACATACTGAAACACCACATAAATTTGAACTCAACTGATCACAGACACAGGAAAGGCTTCAAAAAGTAAAGCAAACTCATAATGAAGAATTTCCAGTACAGATAGCTCAAATTCCATTTTGCCTTGGACCTTTTTTCCAGAGCTTCCACAACTCCATCAGACTAACCACAACACATTTTCTTTTCCTTAAGGAATGGTAAACATCTTATTAGGACCCTAGAAAATGTATACACAAGTTAAGTCTTACATACCAAGAGCAAGGTAGAAGATGGCAAGATTGTCGTGCTCCTCTCATGACCTGACCTGAACCTTGCCAGCAGCTCATGACTCCACTTACCAGATTAATTGGTGGGTTTATCTGCTGACCAGGTACTGCTGCTGCACAGGATTTCAAGAGAGCAATCCTTAGCACCCCATCCTTCAAGCAATCCTAAGCACCCCATCCTCACAGAAAGTTTATTAACCAGCCAAGTGTCCAGCAGTACCTGCATCTCCTGCCTCATCAGATACCACCCCACACATCAGATATTAGGCCATTTGAAAAACCTGCTCCTTCCTTCAGATCTTGTGCCTTTTCCCTGGTGGTAATACTGATGCCTAAGGCCGCTATAGGCTACACTAACCCAAGCTGAAATCATGGCTGTGAAGCAGAAGTGATCTTGTGAAATCATGAAAAGCCTGTCCTACATAAGAGGTCAGACTAAAACTAAAGATTATAAGATGACTTTTCTTAGCATTTCTGCAAAATTGCCTCATTTTGAAATTCCTGCAGTCTTGATGCCTTCAATGGTGGCACTGCATATACAGCATACACACAAAGCAGCACCTCATTTTGCCTTCCTTTTTCAAGTATAACAGGAAATTTCATGTTATCAGAGCATGTTAGGAGACAAGAAAAGGGGAACAAGGTAGCTTGGTGATTTACCAGCTAGCAGCTCACTTTCCATTCTGACAAGCTCAACATTTCTTTGTCATGATTCTGTTCTTCCTGTATCCAGCTAAGAGTTTCCAAAAACTTTGGAGAGAGAAGGGTAATGAACCACATATCAGTTTTTCTCTTTTGCTATTAACACATGTAAGGACAAGGGGAGAAAGGGAGAAGGAAGGACTAATTAGAAAGATGAGAATTTTAATTTTTTTCCCTCTTCAAATTTTCATGTCAATGTATCCCAGAATATCCTGAGTTGGAAGGGATTTACAATGATCTTTGAAGTCCAGCTCCTGGACCTGAACAGAACACCCCAGGAATCAAACCATGTGCCTGAGAGCATTGTCCAAAAGCTTCTTGAACCCTCCCAGGCTTGGTGTTGTCACCATTTATTGGGGAGCCTGTTCCAGTGCCCAGCCATCCTCTGGGTTAAGAACATTTTTTTACTATCCAACCTAAACCTCCCCTAACACAACTTCAAGCCATTCCCTTGGGTCCTGTCACTGGATACATGATTCAATTTATTTATTACATCAAAGGGAGAGGAAGTGGCTATTTTTTATTAATTTATTAATTTTTTAAGTGAAAAAAATATTATTACTACTTACCAAAACAGATGATCTCAATGATTTTCTATAGGTTACATTAGGTAGACCAAGGATAGAACAAGGGTATAAGCTAAATTCACTTAACCAAGGATCAATACCTTCTCTCCTGCACAATACTCTCTTGATACTTACAGAGAACACATTTTTCTTTCCTGAGATATTTCCAATTTTGCAACTCCCCAAAGACCCATATGTTTTTTGCAACTGACCAAGATTTCCAATTTTGAAGGAGTTTAAGTGTGGAAGTGTTCACTTTACAGATTTTTTTTTGCCAGAAAATTATAAATTATTCTGATATTTTCACCCACCAAGTCTGATCTTTTCTTGTTCAGACCTAAAGATGAGCAACCAAAAAGCAGTCAGTTTCTTTGTGATCAATTCAAAAACAATTGAAGCACAACTAAAATGATCAATGTAAAGAATATGCTGTAACACAATTACTGAAGAATGCAATTATGGATCACTAAACCTTTTAAAGGAAGTTCAATCTAAGTTAGAAAATTCCATAACTCTAAGTGTATCTCCATATTAATCTTGCTTACAGCCTAGTAGACGTCATTAACAGGAATCAAGCTGCCACAGTATTCAGCTGAAAAGAAAGAGAAGCTTTAGGCACAGATTCAGATGAGCTTATGTGCATGGTGAAAGAAAAGCTTCTGTACTCAGGCATGAGGTTCCTTGCATGCAGGAATTTGCATTTCACCTTGTTTCATATCTTCTCTGCGCTCAATCCTCTAGCCTGTCCTGGTCTTCCCAAATGGCAAATCAAGACTGCAGCATATCAGTCACTCATTTCAGGTTTGTATCATCTGCAAATGTGGAGAAGTCCAAGTCCTCTCTCCCATGACCCAGATCACTGAGGAAGATAAACAGCTTTGGACCGACCATCAACACTTGGGATACTTCACTAGCAATTGGCTTCTAGCTACATTTTGTGTCTCTGACCATAGAAATCTGAGCCCACCAGCTCAGCTGGTTTCCAATCCTCCTCTCTGTCCAGTTGCATATCCTGTAACATCATTTCAAGGCCAGCTTGAATAAGACCTTGAGCAACCTGGTTTTGTGGGAGGTGTTCCTGCCCATGGCAGAGGGGGCTGGGAATAGGTGATCTTCAAGAGCCCTTCCAACTCTTGACATCTCATGATTCTATGATCATCCATTTCCATGAGGAGGCTTCTAAATATCTTTCTAAAGACAGGTTAAATAACATCTACTTCTCCCCCACTGGGCCTCTCATTTCTTCACAAAAGGCTGTAACTTCCCCTCCATAAATCCATGCTGGTAACTTCTGTTCACCCTTTTGTCATTCATAGAGTTATTCCATTGTTCTCCAAGGATGGAAGTCAAGCTGATCAGTCCATAGTTGCCTGGATCTTCCTTCTTGCCCTTCTAGTAGGGTGTGATACCTGCTATCTCCCAGCCCTCAGTCGTCTCCTGATCACTGTGACTTTTTAAATGCTGCCACATCACTCAGCCCTCTCAGCATGCATGGGGGCATCCTGTTCTAAGGACCTGTACATGACCAGTTCAAGCATTCCCTAACCTGATCCAGCTGATCTTAGGCTGTCTTCCTAGCTATAGACTTTTCTTCTAGTCTCAAGAACCTGGGATTCCTGAAAGATAAATCTTATCATTAAAGACCAAGCTGAAGGAGATATTGGTTACCTTCAGACCTTTAAGTGTCCTTTGTTACCAGAGCCTCTACCCTGTTAAGGGCAGAGTTTTCCCTCAGCTTCTTTTTGCTGCTGACATACTGGTTTTATGCCACTCTTTGCAACCCCTCATCAGACTCATCTCCAGGTGGACTTTGGTTTTCCTAATCCCATCCTTGGCAGATTGAACAGTTACTCTACCTACCTACTATCTTGGCCACCTAACCCTGCTCCTGCTTCTTGCACCCTTCTTTCTGTGCCCAAGTTTTGCCATGAGCTCCTTACTTACCCAAGCAGACCTCCTGCCACCTCCTGATTGATTTCATGCTCTTGGAGATGGACCTCTCTTGAGCTTTTGAACTTAAGAGCTCTGGAGCTTTTTGAGTCCATTTTCTCCATCTGGCTGGAGTTAAAGGAGATGCAAAGGAATTAGAAATACCATCCTGAGAATGACATGAACTGGGAGCAGGCCAAAGGCAGAGTAGCAGAGGAGAGCACACAATCTATTATGGTCCCTCTATGGCTGGCACAGAATGCAAAGCACAGTGCACTTTCAGTGCAAATACTCTGATGTTGCTCTAATATTATACCTAAGAGCTGTCAGTTGTCCCAGCACACAAAGGTGGATTGCAGCTCTCCTTCTTTCTTGTTACCTTACATTCTGGTTCAAAGAGAACAACTGAGAGTTGGGGTCTCGGGAGCCAAAAGTCACACTCCCTTTTCTGACCCAAGGCAAGGGGAGGCTCTCCTCATACTTTTAAGCTATTCAACAGCTCTCTTCCTGAATTACTGAGTGTGACTTGACTTCCTGATCCTTGAGAGAGACCCTTGCTATTTCTCACTATGGTTTCTCTGACCTGCCATGCCTTAGTCTCTCACTGCAGCTTATTCCATTAAAGGTCCAACTTTGCTTCACTGTCACTTCAAGTTCCATTTCCACACTTCTAAAATAATTTAAAAGAATTTACTCAAAGATGTTATCAAAAGGTAAAACATCAAAGGCCAACATTAATGAACTTGTAACAATCTCATGCTGCATCACGTGTTAAGCAAAGCCATGGCCTGTTTAGCACTAGAAAGGTTATTATTAGCAAAAGTTTAAACAGGAGCTTGCTTTGTTTGCCTGTGAAAAAGCACTTATTGAACTCACCAAGCCTCATGCTCCAGGACACCTCCTGCTCACTTATCAGCTGTCTGCAGCTGTACTCCAGGTCTCACTTGCTGCCATAGAGAGGAGAGGAACTGGCCACAGCAAAAGAAATCCCCCCAAGGGCCATCCCAGCACACCATGGCCTCTGACGGAGCCCAGGACCCCAGCACACTGCACACCACACACCTGACGAGGCACAGCCTGCTTTGGGCTCATCACACCCACCACAAACACTGCAAGCCTCCCCTGTCGACTGAGTCAAAACATGGGTTGTCCCATATCAGCATCCAGATAATCCAAGAAGTCTGATATCTGTGGTTCTTGGCCCAAGCAGTTGGCTGATGTTCAAACCTCTACATCCATTAGAACACAGTTCAATCACTGAAAACAAATTAACATCTGCAAATCAGTTTATTAACTGTAAACATGCCCAAAACATCCACCCATCTTTCAAGTACAGCAGAAGCAAAGGCTTGGCAGCTTCCTACCTCAGAAACCTCAGGAGTCTCTCACAAACTCTGTTTGAAAGAACTCCTTCAGCTCCTGTCAAAGCAAAAATCACACTTGCTCTGTCTACATGCACAGCCTGAAATCACAAATCCATGCCCTGCTATTGCAGCCAAGGATGCTCCTCAGTACTTATGTCTTGAATAAAACTGTTATAGGTACCCACCACCGTAGGCTGTCTTTATTTGCAGCTCTTTTCACTACTGGTAAAACAGCTTTTTTACTTCTCTGGAGTCATCAAAGGGTTCTTTTTCAGGCTCTTTAGAGCAATCTATCATCTCCAGCTGCCAGTTATTAGTACCTTCCAGGCTGTTTTTATTTCTTCTACAATGAGGCAAATTAGGAAAATATATATACTTACATGCACATATACATAAATTAGGCAAAAATATATATATACACATACATATATATGTATGCATTTGTTAACAAGGAAGCAAAGGCCTTGTTTGTCAGGCTGTTAGACAAAGCAAAGAGAATTTTTTTTCCAATGGAAATGCTTTGAAAAAAAATCAGAAAGTGGCTTGAAATCAATATAACTTCCTCAGTCAATCCTGCAATAAATCCAAACCAAGGAAGATAACTGCAGACAAACTGAGTAAAAATTAACTCTCTTAAGAGCTGAAAAGCTACACAACACTTGAGCATGGCAAGAAAAACACTGACCAAATGTTTCAATTATGAATAACAATTTTTAAAAATCTCTACCCTGCTGAGCAATCTTATCAGTTTCCAGCCCCTGGTTTCCCACTCTAGGCTTTGCTCTGGGTCTGCACCCCAGCCATCCCAGAGCTTATTTCTGAGGCAAGTAGCTGTGTAACCCCACAGATCTCAACAGACGAAGGGCATGGAGGGAGGAGTCACTGTCACAAGAGTCCTGCCACAGGAGACTGAATCAGAAGAAACAGTCATGAGACCAAATACTCTTGACCAGACCAGGCATCAGTGGTGTCCAGGATTCTCACTTCTCCCACATCTCTTGATTATTAGATCCTAAAAGACAGAACTTATTTTGAAGAAGGTCAAGCAAAGTTACACCATCACCTCTCTCCCTGCCGCCTGGAGAACCTTTCCTCAGGGGGGAACAATTCATTCTCTACAACTACCTGAAAGGAGGTTGTAGTGAGGTGGCTGTGGGTCTCTCCCTCCAGTTGGCAGGATGTGAGAAAATGGCCTCAAGCTGTACCTATATGGGAGGTTTAGATCTGTAATGAGGAAAATTTTCTTCTCTGGAAGGGTCAACAGATATCAGAATGAGCTGCCCAGGGAAGTGATGGAATTGCCATCCCTAGAATTGTTCAAAGGGCAGGTGGGTGTTGCACTTGGAGATCCGGCTTAGTGGGGAACACCACTGTGTTAGATTAGCAGTTAGACTCAGTAATCTTGGGGGCCTTCTCCAACCTCAATTTCCCCAGGCACCCAGTTTGAGGGCAAAACTTGTGTGCAGTATTGTTGGGATACTGTTAAGTAGAGAGAATGAAGTTCAGCATCCCAATTAAGAGGGAGAGCTCACATCTGTAGAGCAAGCCATTCAGCAAGAATTTTTTTTCCTTCCTCAAAACATACAGATTAACCAAATGGAAGGGGAGGAAAAAAGCAATGGGAAGATCACACACCTTCATCACAAATTACTTTCCTTTTATTTAATTCTGATTTTTCTTTCTGTTTCTTAAAGGGGTGCTTTTTCTGGCTAAACAGATGCATCACATCTTGCCCAAAGTTTTCTCTTAAAGCTTGACAAGGAGCCTAGTGAACAATTACGGCATGTAAAGGAAGGATACTTCATTAGGAGCAAAGGGAAAGCACAAAAAACAAAGACATCCCAATTTTCTTCTGACATTAAAGGAAATGCTTTGGTACACCTTGTACAGATAGGTACAAACCCTAGCAGTTCTTCTCTCTATTGTCTCACATCAGAAACATTCCAAGCTACCATAGAATTCAAGTCTTAATCAGTCACTGATTTATCCTTTTTTCAAGTTGAGTCTTATTTTTAGTTGACTCATAACACATTCTTTTTCTTCTGAAAAAAATGTAGCTAAAAGAAACAAACTCAGTTTTCAGAAGGTGCTCTATCCCCTCTCCAAAAAGACTCTGTCCTTAAACTCTACAGAACAGGCTACATAAGAACCATGTCTCCTTTAAACTGATTTGTCTGAAAGAAGGTAAAAAAAGGAGCTCCAATGTGCCTTTTCAAAAAGACACATCAACAAACATTTTACTGCCAGCCAAAAGAAAACTCCATCCATGAAAGCTACAAATGAATTTCACATACAACCACAACCCAGCAGTTGTTCCCAGGTCTTGCTTAATGGCATTCTCTGTCCTGCTGGGGCCACTGCATGGGATACATCACCAAGAGATCAATATGGTCTTCCTTCCCAGCATATCTCTACTAATACAAGTCTTGAAAATAGTGGATATACCAAGTGGATTCTATAATGACGGATAACACTGTAACCTTCACCACGCACCTCAGGCCTCACACATCACTTTTGCCACCCAACACCAACATTTTAATCCACAGGATCAGCAAATATACACCATATGCAACGTGAGATCAATATTGGTAGCCCTTCTATCTCCAGAAGGCAAACACTTCAAGATATAATTCCACTTCAGAATCAAAAGCCAGGCCAGAGAGACAGGAAAAAGTGAATTCCACAGCTTTGCAATTTGTGAAGGATCTACTGGCCCATTTTAAAATACAACACAGGGAAATAAAAAAAAATTAAAATAAAAAAAGGACAAAGTACAGAAAGTTCAGAGCACCTTCCCTGGGTGGTGGTGATCTGGGCTGATGTACCCAAAAGCCTACCTATTCCTTAGGAAAGTCTCAAATTAATGTCTCAAATCATGTTTTTAAATGCTGCCATGTCTCCATAGCAGCCACTAATCTAGCTGCCCTGGGGAAGTAAATCTTTAAGGGAAGAGGCAAACATATTTGTATTAAACATGGAAACTTCTCTCAATGACAAGTGCGTTGCCTGAGATACAACATGTAAACAGACATGCCAACACCTTATTGTCAAAATGCTGTTTGGAAAGAAAAGAGCAAACTATGTGGAAAGAAGCCAGAAAGAGCAAGCTGATTGCCTGAAAGGCACAGCACTGCAGGAAAGGAAGAGAATAATGCTTTGTGAGATGATATCATCCCCTACACTTCCCATGCAAGAGTATCTTTATTTCACAGTCAGCAAATTCCCCACCAATGACAAAAATTTTGAATACTCAAAAGAGCAAATACAAGAAATCATATTACCTTGGGAGCAGACAAACAAGTACCTGAACTTCATGGTCTGCTCCAGAGGAAATCAAACCCCGCAGCCAAGCACCCAGATGCAGTAACCCTGGCAGAGGATGTACATTGCAAGCTGTGCACAGCCTCCCAAGCCAGTGACATGTTTGACAGGAGAATACAAGTTGGCAACATTGCTTAACCTGCATTTCAAGGGCAGAGCTGGAATTGCAGTTGCACAGAGTGCAAACACAGGTCATCAAAGGGAATTCTTCTATACCTTCTCCTGAAGGAGGCCAGCCAATCATCTTCCCTTTTCAAGTGCAGGTCTCTATAACCATGCTCCCTGGGAAACATGAGAGTAGAAAGTGGCTAAATAAACAGCTCTGCACCTTGTATTGTCTTAACAGAATATCAATAAGGACAATCTGGAGAATTATTTTATCCTTTAGAGTCCTTTTTGCAACAAATAAGGTTAATAAAGAAGTAGAACCTCAACCTGTCTCTGTTCCATGGGAGCACATTTCCACAATTATCAGTACTGATCAGTCCAAAAGAAGACAGTCATCTTTTATGGAAAAGCATGACCTGTCTCTTAATGTCCTATTTCTATACCTGATATCTCTGGTTGCTCAGTTCAGCTGTTACAAAGTAGCAGCAACTATTGCACAGGCAAAAACCAAAGCATCTTGATTCCCTGCAATTCTAGAAAACCCTTCTATCCATACAGGAAGAAAATTACTCCAGGAGATATGTTTCACAAAAACAGAACAGTAGGAAAACCCTGCCAGAAGGTAAGGTTCAGAGGCCCCAGCTATCCAGCATGAATAGCCTGATTTTCAGAGCTGTTGAGCCCTTTCTTTCCTCCTAAGAAAATTTTGACCACTAATTTCTTCTGAGGGGAAAAAACAGATAAGGTCCAAAACAAATGAAAATATCAGCTAATACTTCAAGCACCACCCCTGATGCCTGGGAAATGGTGGCTGCATACCCTGCTGTGTCAGCTTGAAAGAGTGACACCACCCAAGCATTTAGAGCAGAGGTAACACTCACTGGCTTTACTTGCAACAGCCTTGCAGTATTTGCAACTAACAGGACGAGATTTTTCCTCCCCTTTGGGAAAAGGGTCAGATGTAAACCATTAAGACTGATGATCTCATTGTTCACAGAGAACAGATTGAAGTGAAGGCAGAATTAGGAGAGAGGTAACTGAGGGCAGGTACACTAGACATGTACAGTTGGACACCAAGTATAAAACCAAAATTTTTATCAGCGCCCAAATAAAGAACTATAGAGCAGGTATGGGCACAGCATGAAGAGAAACTCAGAGGTAGGAGTCTCAAGCCTAAAGTGTTTCTTGAAATAACATGAAATTATGTTCCTTGCCACAGAACATTATGGATGCATTTCCACTGGTCAGAAAAAGCCTGGACACAATTACAGAAGAAAATGCTGCTGACAACTAGTAATACAAATCACCTCTTCTTGGTTCAGGATGCCCCCATGTCCCCAATTCCTCTGCCTGGGAGAGAATTCTGGGAAATTACTGCTAAATGCCAGGCCTGCTCCTGTACCTTCTGTTGGACCTTAGTGGCCCTCATCAGAGAGAGGACATTAACTTAAATGGGCTTGCATCTGACAAGACCATTCTCAGGAGGAACCAGGCTATTCTAGCACACGGGTCTGGACTATTCAAAGGATGCAGATATGGTACAGTGAAGCAGGCACAGAGTCAAAGCCCCTGGCTCTGTCTGACAGAGCATCCAGTACTGCTGAAGATTCCTTACAAAAAGAACTAACAGCATTATCAAAGAGATTAATACTCAGCTAGTAACAAGGGGAGCCGAATACCAATGGTAAAACAACATCTCATCTATTTTTAATATTAGCACTCCTCTTAGCAGTATGAAACAGGGATGAAGAAAGGAAGTAGAAAGGAAAAATAGGGAGGAATATCTTACCTGCTAACCTCTTCACATCTTCAAACTAGCCTGTAAGTGGCAAAGGAAACATAAATCAATTACAGGAGTAAGTGTCACAGATATGTATTAAAGGTTAGGTCAAAAAAAATCCTGACACCAAAAGAAATGTGGAATGAAGAAAAAAAAATCCAATACTGTTTGAATAATTCCTCAAAACAACCTATGGAATATCTTTAACAATTTTTGCTTGCATGTAAAAGCATTGAATCTATTCATTCATTTTTGAAACATACCACCAATTATATATTGGCCAAGTATCTAATCATTCAAAGCATGACAATTCCAAAATGATAAAGAACATTGTTGCTGTTGTTATGATGATCTATTCTTGCTGCTTCTCACATTTTTCTCTTTCTTCACATAGTGATGATACAGATGAAACAGACCACCATTGTAAATCACACAACTACAAAATGCATTCTCTCTCCCACCCCAGTCTTTTAAGTGTTTCAATTCAAGGTTTAATGCAAAAAAACAAAAAAAAAGTTGTAAGAGCCTATTGTTAACTCTTAGTACAATGAGCTTGGGAACAAAGTAAGTACAGTGAATATCCAAATGTGAATATTCAAAACGAGGCACTTAAGTCCATAAATACCATTCAAATATGAATTGCAATATCCAAAATGAAGTCCCTCTTCTTCACTCAAGTGTCCTTTGAAAACAGCTTCTGATCCTATTCAGAGGAAATGTCTGAAGTGTTGACCTCAATATCTGTTTTCACCTCCTTAATACACCTTACCTTTTTTCCTTGTCTGTTGTGCTTTGGATTTTTTCCTAGTGAATTGGGATTTTATTATTGAATAATGATGAAGACCTTGATCACTTTCTAAAAATTGTCTGTCAAGTGCACACAACTGGCAGGCAACAAATGCAACTTTGTTACTCAGAGCATAAATCAGTTTTGCTGGATAGTGTGAAGCCAGAGGAAATGTGTTTTTAATACTTTCATGATCTAATTGCTGTTGCCTGCAGTAGAAGAGTGGACTTAATTATCCATGTCTTTTCCACGTATATTCCTATGCCCTGAACTTAGCATGTAGATGATCAGACTCACTGAGGAACCACAGAAATGCAGAAAGCTTATCCTAAACCATCTATCATGATGGTTCTTACATTAGCTGTAGCATTCTTCATTCCCACTTCCTTTGCAAACATTATTAATCTGCTTTCATAAGACAGCTATGCTTAGGATGCTTGCCTTGTTTTTGCAAGCACAAATAGCTCATACAAAGTCTGAATGGTGAATATAGTGTCATTCCCTGAATTTTCAGAATAACTTATCTGAAGATAAAATAAGGCTCAAGTTGTCAAAGTTTTAACTTGGCACCCTTCAGTTTATGCAAACATCATACTTCAGGGAAAAGAATCATGAACACATCATGAAGAAGAATCACAAAATAATTCTCACAAACAAATGCACCTGATGCTGCTACCACTATGGCAGGATAGTTAAAACCAGCAGATTTTTACAAGTTCATGAAAGTATACATGCATACATACATATGGAAACATACATAGAATAGTCAAACACTTAACAAAAAAAACCCCAAAAAATAGCTTTTCCTTAAACCAGATTATCACCACCTGAAGAGGGTAAAAGAAAATCTATTACATAAAATAATAATAGGGCTAGCAAAGATCTATTGCTTAAGTCATTAAAAAAGAAAACAATTAGCAATTAACAGCACAGACTTTGACCAGAGAAGGCAGTTGTCTCTGCTGTTTCCTCTCCTTCAAAGGAAAACACACCCCAAATAGCCCACCTTCTGTATCTTCCTTCTGTCCTCTATAGAGTTTTGTCACAAGAGCATGTGGACTCAAGGTCTGCTCAACCCAGTGTCTTCTGCCCACCTGTAGAAATATCAGAGCCTTTGAAACTGAAGGGCCAAGTAGGGATGGATGCTTCTCCAGTACCACTCTTCCTTCTGTTCAGCAGAGACCTTATGGGCTGCCCAGGATTTTTGCATTTAAATTCCCTGAACAGACTTTCCTTCTCAAACTGATCCAATCACTTCTGTGACCATGCAAACTGTGGCACCTCTTGGTGCACTCTAAGTGTGTGCTGTGTGAGGAGGTGCCTCATATTCGGTTCAATCTGCCACCAGTGAGTTATATTTCTTGCCATGTTGAGAAACACTGAGCAATCACTCCTCATTCACCATTTCTGTGACTCTTACACCTTCTCCAGTCACCTCAAGGGTTTGTTTTGCATGTAACAGCTAATTTCTACCCTTTATTTCCACAGCAGCAATGACCCAAGGGCCTGTTTTAGTCAGGGACAATGTCTAGCATCAGGGGCAAAGGCTGAGCTGGCAACAGCAGGAAGGACACTGTCCATGGATGGCTCCTAGCTGTGAAGTAACACACACACAAAATTAATGCATGGTCTAAGACCAAGGCCTTTAAATTCAGACAGACCTTATGTGTCACCTGCAGTGATCTTTCCTGCAGGAAAATGCAGTAATATTGGGTTTAAATGCTATTTTGTAAAATAAATTATTTTGATTAGGGTGTGATTAACTATTTGCTCTTCATCTTTTTACATTGATATTACCACCCTGTTTTCTTCAGGACTCTATAGTACACGTTTACATGGAACGAGAAAAATAGGCAGACTAAGGTAAATTTCTGCAGCTTTTGCTTTTTACCTGTAGTGAAATTTTACAAATCCCTTGATGAAATGCAAGGTCACACTAAGTGGTGTCTACTGTCATTTTCAGAGGAGAGTCAACAGTTCCTAGGACACTAGTGCTCTTCAGCCCCTCTCACTCCTGCTGGACAAAGAACAGAAGCGGAAGTGGCATAAAAACTCTCTCTAACAGGTATTATTCAGAAACAAATCTTTTCTTTCTGTGCTTTTGAAAATAGGACTTAAATACTTGGGACATCCATCAACAAATCTACTGGAGACAAATCAGTTTTTCCTCCACTGCTTCTGGAAGAAAATCAAATAGGAGCTGGTTTCCTTTCCTCCTTACACTGATGTACCCTTTAGCCACACAGAAAGCCAAAAAAGTCCCCACAACTCTGTCAGCATCACAGCTCATTTTCAAGTTACAGAGAGGGCCTAGATGATGGTGAAGGCAAATAAAACCCCATGCTACTAAAGAAGTTTCAACAGAGAACATCTCACAGTGTAATTTGATGAAGCACAAAGAGATGGTACATATTTAGCTGTGGTAACAGTGGTTTTCCCCCTTTACTCTGCCCTTTTCCCAGCACTAACTTGCTTTCCCTTCCTTTACATCCTCACATCACTGGAGTAATTCTGGGTTCATCTTAAAAGGCCTTGAGGCTGTGAGCAAACTGGATGGGCTTGATCACCATTGATCATTCAAATCAGGCAGCAAAGTAGAACCAGCTGGGGCTGGAACCAGCCAGAGAGGAAGACCATGCTCAAACTGTGCCACAGCATCACAATTTCCCTTCTGAAGGCATTCATCACTCCCTTCCCCTTACTTAACAGAAGGCATGTCATCTGGAATGATGCTGAACTATGTCTGGCAGAAAATAAAAGAAGAAAAAGCTAACATTTTGTGTTTGTGCAAGTGCTTCTGCTGGCATTTGGACCACTGCCAGCCTATTCAGTGCAAGCTTGCAGAGGGTTATGGTGCTGTCTGGGCATTTGATGAAAACTGTAGATCCTCAGAACAGAGGCTTTTAGGTGTGAATTGTGTGTGCTGAATTGTAATGCAGAGTTGCACTGACATTTGGAGCAGAAAACTGGATTTCTCAGAATTTGATTCCTTTTTTCCTCCCCACCTAAACAGGGATCTTCTGATGTCCCATTAATATTCTATTCTTTGAAAAATTACTTATGTAAGGAGGATGAATGTTACAAATTCACTCCTCTGTAATAGCTACTCTCTCACTTTGAGGAAAAAAGTCCAGGCTGGATGAAAGTAATCTCATTCTTTTTTAAATTTTGTGTTAGAACATATAGGCAGCATTATCATTTGAACTACACCTACAACGCATGTGAAATTTCTAAAACCCTCACAGATGTAAATGTTTTTCCCCTCTTCAGATGTTATAAATAGAAAATAATTCTCTCTTCTGCTATTCCTAGCATAAAGCCTCTGAGAACTGGTGTCAGATGCAAAGAACTGCAAACCAGCCCCAGACAAAACACACAGCAGCTACCAGCTGCCTAAGGAGACTGATAATACAAGACTTTACACTTCACAGTCCCTCAGGTTTGAACCTGCCCTGGGTGTGTGACACACTTCAATGAAACAGAACAGCCGCAACACATTTCGACACGGGAGAAAAGAAGATAGAAAACAGTTGATCTGCACAGAAGGAGCAGCTCCAAAGCCTGCATAGCTGGACAGAGTCAATGTCAGACTTTAAATGCTTGACACAAAGAATTCAAAGCTAACATTTTGCCATTCAAATAAGAGTTCACCTTTACAACCCAAAGTATATTTTACGGCAAAGGATTACAGGTGTACACAGGAAGAAAGCCTTGGTTTAAGGTGTGCATTGGTAGGACCAGGCAATAGGAGTGCAAAGTGCTCAAGTGAGAATTCATAAGGAGATATGAAATCCTAGGAGCCCAGGCTGATTTAGGTTCAGAAGCATAAAAACCACCAAAGGATATGTTTTAGAAGAAGCACCAGATATTTAGCAGACAATTCTGGACTGAATATTCATTCATGTGTTTAGGAAACAGTAGAAAAATTGGTACATTGTACCACAGATATTCCATAGATATCCCAAGTATTAAGGGAAGAAACAAGAGGAACATAAACCACTTCTGCTCACTCCCTCACATATTCCAACCTCTAATTGTAATTAGAGGCATCTCAAATTCATACGTACTTTTAATAAAAGTGATGGTAAAGGTACTGTAAAGCAAGGAGTTCCTGTACAGCACCACCACTGTAAACTCCTCACTTGTTGGGGAACCTGGAATTTTGTCCTTTGAGCTGCCAGAAAGTTATTTGCACTTACACTAGGGGCCCAGAAGAGATGTACCACTACTGAGTCTCCTTGTGATTAAAATTGAATAGCTTGAGATCAAGAGAGCTTTGACATCATATCTAATTAGATACAGTAATTACAAAAGAAAACAGCAGCAATTGTCTCACAGCATGACAGACACACTGAACACTTTAGTGTGGGGTGCTCAGTTCAATTCTCAGCAGTGCTGCAGCTCATGGCCACTGGTGCCTGCTTAAGTCACCAAATGAAGTTTGACATCACCGACCTAGATCTCAGTGTCAGGAAAGGATTTATAAATTAAAACTAGAATCTAGCAGACTTGCCTAATAGGCTGGAGAGATCAGTGCTGATCATAACACAATTTCAGCTGTCGAATGTGCACACCCAGAGCTGTCAGGAAGGGTACCTGTGGAAGAGGAACTATACACATTCTAAAGCACCTGGAAACAGACAGGACAAATACCATTTGGGGGTTCAAGATTCCTGTGTTTCAGACTGAAAGAGAACATTACTGCAAGCTACAGAAGACCAAGTGTTTCAAAATCCTAAAAACAAGAGAAATAATTATGATCAAACCTCTGTGAGAAAATAGGAAGAGAATAAGCAATTGCAAAATGTGCAGATAATTCAAGTGCAGTTGAAGACTATTCTAAAGTGATTAGACTGTAAGTCAATACTTCTGAGACAAAGTCATTTTAGAGGTGATGAAAAATACTTCTTCCTGCACAGTAGAGAGGTTTCTATCAACACCTAGATGTGGCCCAGAAGCATCACAGCATTTAGACATCTCACAATTTTGTAAATACCATAAATATAAAAAGGACAGAGATATCCTTTCATTCAAAAATTACATTATGCCGAGAATATAACCAACCAGAAATGTCTCAATTAAAAAAATAAAATTTTGGAAATGCTCCCTCATTGAAATGTTCCTAGTGTAAATAAAATTTCCATCTCACATTCAGGAAATTGTCATGGTTTAACCACACATGTATCTCAACAGTTTAGAAATTTGCACAGGGTGATTTTGAGCCAAAAATTTTATTTATTTTTTAAGAGAGTTCAAGTCAAAACAGATTGGCCTGACCCAAATCTGGGGTTTATGTCTAATTGTTTTTAAAACAAACAATTTGCTCCAACTCATGACAGGAAAAACCCCAAACATCCAGAATTAACACAGCAAAATCAGAACAATTCTCTATTGCAAAGATGATGTGCATTTCCACTGACTGATGTATATGTATTCTTATTTGTTCATGAGTCAAGGTCCTCCTTGAAGACATTTTGGCTTCAAAGAGAAAGTAGAGCATGAAGCTTTGGACAGCACTTTCTCTCCAGAAAACTGAGAAGCAAACTCTACTAGGCAGGTAAAAGAGGCTGGGATATCACCTGCAGGAACTTAAAGACAGGATAATTTTTTGGGGAATCTGAGGAGTTGTGTCTTAACAGAATCTTACACGTTCCCTCTTCTGAGCTTTCCTGTGTTTAGACATCTCTGATCTTTTATGACTCTTCTGGTACAACTCAAGTGTAGGAGACCATTTTGCAACACTGGAAAGGAGAATGAAAAGGCCATGAGGCTTCTGGCTGTTCTCTCTGTCCGTTTAAGACACCACTGCCTCCACCCCAAATCAGTAACAGGGAGAGCTATTTTCCATCCTGCTCCCACTTAGATGAGCAAAGGTACAGCCAGAGTTTTTTCTGCAGTGAGTGAAAGAGCTGCAAAAATCATTGATTCTATTCTGGGCTCCCACCACCCCCTATTGACCTTCCCTTCCTTACTGATCACTATAATAATGATATTTCCCTCAAATTTTTTACCATCTGGCAATCAATGACCCAAATCTACAATCAGTTTTGCCTTTGATTGTGCAGGAAGAAACAAAAGGTCAATTACAGCCAAAATACAGAACTGGTCCAGAAGAGAAGTAAAGTCTCATTGTACAAAGCCCAACCTTAGATTTTGTATAAGCCTCACCAGACATCTGACAAAACTCAGGTGCCATTTTTCCCTTGCAGACCCATAACATTTGTCAGAGTTAAGTGGATTCTGTCCAAGATCTAGCATTTACATGCTATGACAAGAAATAACTGGAGAATAATTTGCATCTGTGATTTACACAAGAGTACAACTTTGCTTTTTAGGATCAGGTGACGTTAGCAGGGTGGCTGTAGGGAAAAAATACAAACCATGTGAGCTAGGAACATGAACCAAAATCTGAAGAGAACAATTGTTGGAGTACACTATTCATCTCTGCAGAGTCACTTTTTCCTCATTAAAAAAATTAAACTTTGAACCAGTCAGCCTGCCTTCAGCTGCTTGTTCCCAGAACAGCTATCTAAAAGGAGACAAAATAGGATGAGAAGGTAAATACAGGCAGTAGAATCTCTTTCTTGTCTCTGTTACACAAAAAATGCCAGAGTTACTGTACCTCAGATTCATTCCCTAAAAATAAATTACTTTCCAAAGTGCTCTTGAAAGAAGACCCAGGTCAGTATATCCACCAAAATATAACAAAAACATATTCTGTATCTGCTGCCTCAACACCAGCTGCTTAGAGCCTCAGCTGCTTAAAAGAAAACTTACTCTTTACATTTCTGGCAGAGTTGCTGCAAACCTATCTGTCAGAGAACAAAGCTGGAGAAGAAGTAAATGATATACACATGAAACAAGAAAATTCAATTTCCTCATTAAAATTAATATTAGATAGAAATTGCCACTTTTAAAAGTCCTATAACCCTAAGGAAATCTCAGCATGCTTTTGGTCTAGCAGAAATAAATTCATACTTTGAACATTCTAATGACTAATATTTTTTTTAACTCATCACCAGACAAGTTACTTTCCTTACTGGTGCCCACCTGCCACTACAAGGTGAGTGGATGAGCCCAATAGGTTGCTGTTGTGCAGCTAGAATAATGTAACCACCTTTCCTTTCCCTGGATTTTTGAAGCACTTCTCCATTGATTTTCAAGAGTGTTTCCTATTTAGGATAGCCATTTTCCCTTTCTGTACAGATGGGTAAAGACTGAAAAAAGAACTGAAGGCCTAGGCATGAAGTCAAAAGCAGAATTTAGAACCTGTACATTCTTTTGTCTTTAAATCAATTCTCAGATGCTGGAACCCACCACCTTGGTTTTACTGAAATGTTTTTTTGTAAAATACACAATTGTATTTGTTTCATTTTATTCAGTTTTTCAATTTTCATATATAAGGGTAAAAGCAGAAAAGTAATTCTTAAGCAGAAAGCAGGAAGATTTTTTTTCTTAAAAACATTTTTAATAATTTGAGAGTAAAGAGTTCACCACCAAAAAGCTGTTCTTGTGGATTATCATAATACCACATATGAAGAAGCTAGAGAAACTTCACTGTCTGTGTGACAATTACCCATACCTTTCCTTTATGCCTCAAATAAATTGCTTCTGGAACCATATTTTCTTCAGCTCTCCCATCCAGGTTTCATGTAAAGTCTTCACTAAGCCAACACGAGAAATTCCAAGCCAACTCTAGGCAAAAAGGAAGCAGATTTCAAGCACAACTAAGATGACAAGGACACCTGACTTATTTTATTTTGGACTGACCAGATATTTGAATATCCTGCGGCTGAAGAGAAAAGCTCAAACGTCCTTTTTAATGCCAAATTTTGGAGCCTCAGGGAATCAATCCCCTGCTGTTCTTCGCAGACTAAACAAGTTCTCAGCAGTACAGTCCAAGTGACAGAAACTGTAGACAAAGGCCTTTTTGGTAAGCCTTGTTTCAAGCACACAATGTCACAGATGCTCATTTATGAAACAAATCCACCCTGACAGTTGTCCCACACCACAGCAGCGTGAGTTGCAGCCACCCAGCTCAGTGCCAGAGCAGCTCCCAGTGAAACGTGCAGTGACACACCAGAGACGCGCTGTCCTGCTTTGCCCTCTTGCTCTCTGCTTTCAAACTGCTTTAAAAGAACGTGCATAAGGGAGGAGTATGAGGTACGAGCTGCTGGTTACCACCAGGGACAGCTGATATCAGGACACTGGGATTTTATCTTCAACTTTGTCTTGCCCTCTCAGGTTTAGGTTTAAGCCCAGACAAAGGCAGAATTTCTGCCCCTAAAAGCATTCAGAAGACAAGTGAGAAGGTGCTTTAGTCTGCATCCCATGTAGAATTTTAACTGTTTAATAGAAAATCAGATTATTTACTTCTAAAAGTTGTGATGGACATTAGCCAGCTGTGATTCACTTGGCCTCAGATAGAAAGTTTAACAACTTTACAGCCTGTTCAGCATTGTGAGCCTACCAAATATTAGGGGCCCATCATTTTCTGTTCCCCTGGAAGCAGCAAAGCAGTTCTTCTACAGAAGCCTAAGCATATCAAACTGCAGACATCCCCCATTGCTCTTCATTGTTCCTCACATTGTTAATTACAAAAATGACATAGCAAAATACATTCATGTTATTTGTTTTTAAAAACTCTATTCCTCTTCATCTGCAAAAATAAGAAAATTCTTACCCAGACTTCATCATGCTTTAAACTCTGAGAGAATATTGCTAAAGGTTATGTTATCTTTAGCTTACTTCACTTGTGCAACAGTGACTAGATACTGCATAAACTGAACACTTGCCCCTCACCACACAGCACTGGCACATGGCTATAGCCACTCCTGCTAAGGTAAGTTTATTTATCTTTTTAAAAAACAAGTACAAATGTTGTATTCATGTTTCTAGAGCCCCATACCTCCTAGGTGGTTTTCTCACAAGCAGCTCTTCACAGCAGTGCTGTTCCTGCTTCTTCGTCAGGGCTCCTCCAAGGCCCTCCCCCACCAACCAACCCACCCCCTTTTATCCCAGTTATCCTCATTAGCCACAGCTGCTGCCCAATTAAGGGCATCACAGCTGCAGCCCATTTAGAACAACTAGGATCGGGGCAAGGCCACTTTTACAATACATATATTTTACTAGGACTCCTACTATATACAAACACACACCTGAAGGCAGATATTTCCAGTTATCTTTCCCTTGTATATGGCACAGGTTAAAGTGAGAATTTGGTGCCTTCCACATGGCCCTGTTGCACTATAGGCATTGATGGTGAATTTTTACACAGTGAAAAAAGGGCTGTTTAGCTATTTAAACTTAGTAACTCTACAGGCAGACCTTAGTTCAAAACTGTGGCAGAAACTGGTGCATAAAAAACTGTGGCAGAAATTGCTGCATAGTTTGTTTACAAAGTTACTTAATCCTTTTACAGACTATGTCAAGAGCAAAGATTTGATTCTTATTCAAGTCCAGTCCATCACACTTGCTGAGGTTTTAACATTACTCAGATTTGCTTACATTTCATTCTAGCAATTACTTTTTAAGAAATAGCAATTTGAAGATATTTCTCCAGCTCCAGCAGTAAATATTAAAAGTTACTCTGCTCTGATGTGAACTGCAAGAGAAAACTCAGGGTCCTTATTTATTGAGTAGCAAAGAAACTGGAAGCCTGTGTCCCTGTCCTGCTGTCCCCTTTATTGAATAACCCTTGTTTCTGAGAGACTCAGGGACCCAAACAGGGGGCTGGTTGTTGGGCTTTTCCTTACAGCTCCTGGCTGCTTTTAGCCAGATCCTGGGCTCACAGCACTGGGCTGCCCATGCCCATTGAGCCACATTCTTGGCTGCTGGCTCCTTCCCATGCCTGTTTCTATGGCACTTCCTCATCCCCCTCCCACCTGCATCTCTGCTCACAACAACGCTAAATGAGAATCTTTGTTTGGGCTCGGCACAGGAGCAGGCTTTTTGATAGAGCTGCCTTTTTTTTTCCTGGCATGTGGAAAGTAAACACCACATTCCCCAGTTTTAAGCAAATGTTAAGCTTCACCTATAATAGCATTAATACTTACAACTTCGTTGCACACAAATCAGTCTAAAGAGCAGCTCCTTCCACCACATCCTGCCTTTGATTTCAGAAATGATGTTTCTGGATTGCATCTGTGCATTGCTGTATTGATACATCCGATCAATCTTTGCCACTCAGATTCTTGCTATAATTAAGACCCTCAAAAGAAAGATGAATGAATAAAGCATCCCAAATGGCAAAAGACTTAGGTATTCTAACAATAAACAAAATATAAGAAATTATAAAACTAACCTGTGATGTGGTTGGAAAAGAAAATGTTTCAGAACATCACTGAGTGAATGAATACTCATCTACTGAATTGAATGCTGTGTGAACCTACTTTCCGGCTACCTTCAAATGTTTGGAGTTAAGAGCATTTAATAGCATTTCATGCAAATACAAATGTAGACATCCCAGTGAAGAACATGAAACTAATTAGCTGAGTTGGTCTGTGTAACTCTAGGCCACAATAGCTTATAATCAGAAACAGTGACTGAAGAGGTTTGACTGGACTGATCAGAAGGCTCCTCCTCAGCTCTCAGCATTTAGCATTGTCATACCCAGCATGAGGTTCATCCTCCCCATCAATGCCTGCTGTGGACAGGGGAGCTGTGCTTCACCCCACACTTTAGGCACACAGCAGCTGGGACACATTTTGGCCTTGATGTGCAGTCCAATTACAGGTTAAACAAAACATTGAACAGTAACCCCAGAATATGCCCCAGCATCTGCCACTGCAGAGCATCAGAACGGAAATGCCTGGCCCATCCTCACGAGAGCATTATTCCGCTATATGGGTTTGTTTGTTTAACCTCTTTTTATTCTCCAACTAGCTTTGAGGTTGAACAACAGGCTCTGGAATGACTCCCCTAGGGACAATGGCTGACCCTCACAATCTGACAACCATCTGCTGAAAGTAAATTTAGGGAAAATATGCCCATACAGTCCTGGCTGGCAAAGAACCACACAGAATATAAGCAATTCAAACCAAACTGAAAAAGTGGCCAAGGAGTCATTGCATTACCTTGGTTTATAGCAAGGACTTTGCAATACAGCAACATAGCTATAATAAAAATCTGATTCTCAATGTGGGAAATATAAAACAAAGCAATAGTATTCCCAGATTTTTTTTCTGAAGCAGAACACCAAGGTTTTTTCTCCTTTCAGTTCATTTAAAATGAATGTCATTATACACAGTCAAGTCTTGGCCACTATAACTAGACCCAAAGGAATTGAGGAAGATCATTGAGTGGAGTGGCAAGACAGAAGGTCATCAAACCAGAACCATATTACTCTTCTGTGACATCTGATGGAGCCATGACAGCAGTTTGGATGCTAGATAACATGAATATTCATCTTTATGATTTACAAGTTACACTGTGACTTTGGAGTGACACTTCTAATGTGCCCTTGCAGAACCTTTGTGACATTCTGGGGAATGAGCAGTATCAGAACTCTGGCATTAAGTATTATCCACTTTATTATTATTATTATTATTATCTCTTATTGTGAATCAGCCCCTGCACTTGGAAGGAGATATAAGCAACGAGCCTGAATAGTAAAGGGATGTACTAGCAGATTTGTAAAAGAAGTAAACAGAATGCTGCTACCTCAAAGCATTTTCCCAAAGAAGCTGTGACCTGCATGTATGCAGCTCTAATAACAAAATCAGATGTTTCCACAATGAAACCACAGTGAAAACATTTACACCAGAAATTTTCCCTCCTCTGGAGAAGTCTCATTTCAGTTCAGAGGCAGATAGGACAAAAATATTAACTGTCCTGAGCTTGTAAGAGAAGTTTCTTAGAGAGAAAACTTACAGAGGCAGGTTGAGCTGGCAGAGGTCCATCTTGGCCACACCTGCAGATGTAGTGCTCCATTACTAAACCTCTGCTTGGCCTGGAAATTTGTCTTGAATAAATAGCACACCCATAAAAACTAAGACTCACGTTACAGTGTGCCTCTCAAGTTTGGCTACTTTCTATGTGGAGTTCAGAACATTCTATGAAAAATCAGACTGCCAAGGGAGATCTGCTTGTCTTCCTGCTTCAAAGGAAGAAAAACAATAAAACCCCACTCTCTTCAGTGTCTTCCAGCCCCTGACACAGAGCTATGGAAGAGTCACTAATACAATGAGCTAAAGACCTGGGATGATTCACTGGAAGGGGAAACCTCCTGAATTCCTGCACACTTTCTTCGGGCCTAACGCTATTTAACAGAAGCACTTTAACAAAGCGCTGCGGGGCAAAACATTGAATACTTTGGTGAGGAGCTACGGAAAAGATTTAAAAGCTCCCTCCGCGTATTTCCTCCACCCATTATTTCTTTTTTGAGCACTTGTTCGGTTGTTTCGCGTCCCCTCCCTGCTTTCCCCCATCAGTGGGCGCCGCGTTCCCGCGGGGGCCCGGCTGGAGCCGAGGGACGGCCGCAATCGGCAGCGGGACGGGCAAAAGTACTGGCCCGTACGGGGATCGAACCCGCGACCTTGGCGTTATTAGCACCACGCTCTAACCAACTGAGCTAACCGGCCCGCACGCTGACATGCGCGCAGGAAGCCTGCCCAGTCCATGTGGGAGGGCGCGGTGTCGCTGCCGCCGTCAGCGCTCCGGCTCCCGCGGGGACAGCACCGCCTGCCCGGGGCTGGGAGCGCTCCCCGAGCCCGCTGTGCTCCTCACACAGACACCCTGCGCTGTTCCCGGGGCAGGACACGCACACGCGCTTTCCCCGGCGGGGACAGGGAGGTGACAGCGCAGTGAGGCCGTGCAGGCTCCGTCTTTGGCTTTCCGGGCTCCTGGGCCGAGCCCCGGCCGCCTCCAGCGCCGTCCCGAGCACTTGGGGGCTTTGGGCGAGGCCTCCCGGGGCCCTTCCCACAAGGGTTGTGCCATGGCGGAGCGAAACTCGGCACAGCCTGCGGCAGGACTGAGCATAAGAGCAGCGCACTCTGAAATTCACCGGGCATGGGACAGGGCCTGAAAGAGCTTAACCTCCCGTGAAGTAACACAGGGAAGAGTTACTCACAATCTCTTTCTAAGCCCTATTTTGTATTACACAGCCAAAGGTTTTGGTTTTACCATGTTCATTTTCCTGGCTTAGACTGTTGTTATTAAAAAAAAAATGATCAAGCTTTTCATATACTTGGTCTTCTTGGCAGAACTCATTATAGAGGAAGAAAACATGGGGTATCTATATCTCAGCTGGGATGAGACTCGCTCAGGATCATTGGGATGAGAGTGCACTGTATTTTGTAGTCCACACACATCCTTGTGATCAGTGCTCCCACTCCCACTTTTTTGCCTGATTTACACCATCAGTTCCCCTTTATTGCGGTTAGCCCATCTGCTTGGCAGCACTTTCCTCAAACACCCATCAAATTCCCCAAACCTCATTTTGCCCAGCTTCTTCATAAAGTCCTTCATCCCTAGGAGCAAACTGATCAAATCAATTGCCAGCTCCAAACTGTCATTTCTCCTTCTCCTCTTCTGTTTGATGTCCATGAAATAGCAACCAGCCAACTGCCAGGAAGCACACATGCTCTGGGATCTTGATAACCAGCTATATTTTCTGGGAAATGTCATCCTGTGTGACGCTAAACTCACTCAAATATTTAAAAGCAAGGTCACATCTGGAACTTTAGGACAAAGATGACAAGTGAAAGGGCAAAAAGAAAACACAATCACAGAATTTCCTGAACTGGAGGGGATCCACAAAGATCGTTGAAGTCCAACTTGTGTTGGACATTCTCCCAAACAAGTCACAGCATAGGTCTGTGCAGGAAGTCTGGGTACTCTCCAGACTGATAGAACAACAATTGGCAGGAACAGCAGACCTTTTTCTGTGCATCTGTCAAATGGATTCTCAAATGGATTCTCACTTTGGTTTTAGGTAAGAAACTATTAGATAATTATTTTTTTGGTTAGTTGCTCCACAGACATCAAGAGGTGATGATTGTTTTTCTCGACTTTCTGACCAGAATGTCAGGAGAAGTAGCTCAAGGCAGTAACCTATTGCCTAATTCATAGCTGTCCACCATTGTTTTTGGATCAAATCAGGTCCAATTATGCAATGAAAAAACTCAGTGGCCTTTGGCTGTTTCTCTCCTCTACCTCCTAGCTAGGCTAAGCAGACTTGTCTTTTTCGACAAAGTTTAATCAGCAAGATGCCAAATGCAAACCCCTGTTGTTCCAAACCCTATCTACACACAGAAATAACATCCTACCTTTTTAGGAGAGATTCTGTCAGGGCCTGCTGTACAAGCAACAGATTTTCTGTGATTAGACAGTGACAGATAACATAACAGTCCAGGAGATCAATGCTGCCTCCAGGAAAATAAAATTTTCTAATTGAACAGTAAACTCTGCTTTCTCTCCAGGGTGTGGGATCCATACTCTCGAGCAAAGAAACAAACCAGCTTAGAATGAGAAACAGTTATCAGGCTATATACTGAGTATCTGTACTGTAATGGAATTTAGAGGTTGTACAAACAAAGGGTTTTCAAGTATTTCCCAGCACTGTTGGTGTTAGACAGTTGTGCTTACAAGCGCTTTATCAAACAGAAACTGAGCTGTAAGGGTTTTGCTAATGCAGGGCCTCAGCTGGACACCTCAACAACTTCAGATTTTTACAGCACATTTAAAAGATCTGTGATAATGTTCCCCTCATATCCTTCACCATCATAGAGAGCATTTTCAAAAATTAAATCTATATTTAACAAGGCACACACAGACAGCAGGACACTGAAGAACGAAGGTGGCCCAGGTGCTTGAGCTCTGTCTCAGCTCTCTGCAGTTGCCAGTTTCCTCTCTGCCACAAGTCCCCAGCACCACTGAGCTCTCCTGCTCCTTTCCATCCCTGGCGCCGCAGTGAGAGCAGGCCCAGCTCTGTGCTCCCAGCTGTCCCCCAGTACAGTACAGCCTGCACCTCCCGTACTTTGTGCTGGAATCCCAACAGCTGGGCCCCAGCCTGTTGCCTGCAGAGGAAAAGGATGCTTTCCTCAGACTCAGTGCAGTTCAAGATTACAAAGATGCTTGTGCCTCTGTGCCTAAGAAAATTACTTCGTTCCCTTCTCACAGGCAACTCGTTGCCAAATAATAGAAGTTTCACACCCCCACTGTGCTGCAGCCTGTATTACACATCACATGCTGCCACAGGCCCTGCCACCATGAACCCTGCCTCTGTAAGAGAGCAAGGCCATTTTCCAGAAGATATTTAGAGAGAAAGTAAAACACAGCATGCTCATGAGCTTCTCTCTGCCTCTGTCCCTCCCCACGTGCCTGTGCTGCAGGGCACATTAGGATCTTACTTCACACAGACCAGTAAGGCATCTTTCAATGTGCTCTTTGGTCACTGCTCTCTTCCCAACCCAAAATGGATCTGGACCAGCAATTTATCAACAAAGTGTAGCTTTAGGCCTTTGCAGCCACATCCTGTTTGTTCTAATCTGTCACCAATTCAGAATTGACCACTAGCAAGAAAAATCATTAGCTGCCCAAATAAAGGGGTATAGCTAATGTTTTCAGTCTGAACACTATGCAAGGATTTATTAATAAACTTGCAATTGAAATTTCACCCATAAATATGCTAATTTAAGTTATTTGCATATGTCTGTGCATCAAAACACAATAAACACCCATAAAGTTATATTTAATAACATTATTATTACCCCAATCCTAAAGTAAACATTTGGTGGTCATAAAGTGTTTGTTGAAGTTTTGAATGCTATATTTATAGAATACTATAGTTATAGATTTTTTTAGTAGCTACTGTGAGTTTTTAATAAAACAGTCAAGAGGACTGTTCTTATCCAGCTGTTACCAGTGTTCCTAACTAGAAACCTGCAGATTCAAAAATCACATTTGGAAATAGGGCATTATATCCAGTAAAACCATCACAGTACATTCCTGCTACAGCAATAGCAACAATGTCATGCTTTGAACACAAAACCCAGTCTTAGTTTGAGCTTCTCTGTGTTGGCCAGGAATAAGTGAAGAAAACTCCAGCGTTCCAGGAAGAATAAAAACCTACACTTCAGCCACCTAAAGTGAACTATGAGCATTGTTCCTGCAATGCCTGCACACCATCACTGTGCTTATTTAAGGCCATATGTACCACAAAACATAGAATAGTTTGGGTTTGAAGGGAACTTAAATATCATCTAGCTCCAACTCCCTCTGCCACAGGCAGGGACACCTTCCATTATACCAGAGCACCATCTGACTTGGCATGAACACTTCCAGGGATGAGCATCCACAGCTTCCCTGTATAGCCTGTTCCAGTGTGCCTTACCACCCTCATGGTAGAGAGATTCCCTTGTTCTCTGACGTAGGAATAAGCTATCCAAAGGACACCACAAGTCCCACATTTCTCAGAAGACATGGCTTATAGGAAACACCCACATCTGGTACACCCCTTTAGCAGACTACACCCCTAAAATAGTGTACGGCTATGCACATACAGCTGTCCCCTCCCACAGGCAGCACACTGGATTGAAACCCCAATAGTAGTTCCAGTGCCCAGGCTGCTGGCAGAAGACATGACTGTAAAGATGTTTGGCTTGTTTACCTCTGTCATGGTTCAGGAATAAACCTGAATCTGGTTTATTCCCCTGGAAAATGTTTTGAGATGCTCTGCAACTCTCAGCCCCCAGCTAACACCAGGCATCAGTTTACCATTTGACATGCCATATTAAGCCTACAGTAAGCATTACTGGGGTCACCAGGATGAGTTATTATTAACACCATCTCATTATTAGTGCTGAAATTATTGGCAGCTTCTCCATTTTTCACTAGTGCCTGTTTGCTTTGTTCCTGCTATTGATGGGCAGAATGGATTAGACTACATAAGATTTACATCCAGCTCAAGTGATACTCTCCCACAGACAGAAATGAGAGTTTGATTTTTCCTTTTTTACTCAGAAAAAAATTATAAGTTTGAGCCTCATGAAACCATACTTATTCTTTTGCATTTACGGTGTGAAGCTGGAAGTTAATTATTGCTCCAGAGCAGTTAGAAATTTCCTTCTATTATATCTGTTTTATAAAAGGTCCATTTGCTGGTGGCTTTCATTAAAAAAAAAACCCAACACCTTAGAATGGTAAAAAGACAGTGCACCATGTGATTTCACTAAAACCTGCTTTCAGGTAAGTATGCTTGACTTTTAAGCAAGGACTGCAGAACTGTCACACAACTTCTTGTTATATGCTGAGGAAAGCTGGTCAATGCAGTTCTTTCAAACTTGAATATACAGGGAGGTATGTTTTACAAGCTACTTATATTTTAATTGGAAACAGTCAGGAACATCCTGACCAAGTAGCAGGACGTCCCTCCCCCCTCACCTCAAAAAAGATAAATTCAGACTTACTTTTTGTGAAGTTGCTGAAATTACTTCCTTCTCCCTCTTTGGTTTTTACTCCTGCTCCCAGCTACAGAGCTTACATAGAAGAGCAGTACACCAGAAAATGTATTTTGCATTAAAGCAAAATCTGCCTCGTATTCAATGAGGCTTTACAAATGAAATTTTTTTCCCCTAATATGCCAGGCCTCTGTACCTTTAGTCTGCATTGCAATTCTAAGTGTCTTTATTATAATTCACAGTATTTCCTTGTGAAAAGTCCAATTTGTGATTAGACAAGTGTCCATTAGCCTTCATTCAAAACCACTGCCATAGCAATAATTTTTTTATTAGACCTGTAAAACCTGCTGTTTCTGGCCCTCCTATTCCTTCAGTCCAAGCAGACATCCTCTCTTCTGTTCTGTAACACACCCAGCGGTCATTAAATTTCCATTTGAAAAGAATTAAAAAGGACTATAATTTTTATGCGATTAAATTGGACCAATTATTACTTGAAGCCACAAGCGTATAATTTCCTATAAGCACTGAAGAAAAATCAATATCCCAAGTTCATAAATTATTTATTACTCCATCAGGCTGCCATTTGTTAACGTAACAGAAGTACACCATTCTGGACCTGAACAAGAACTGCAGCTTTCATTCATATAGATAAAAAGGATGCGCACAAAAAACCCAGTGAACTTAAAGAACGGTCCCAATACCAGAAGTACTCCTGGTTTCCTATGCCCCTGCTCCCTGAAGACTGCTATTTCTCCATAAGAAATGCTAGGAAACAAAGTGTCTCTATGTTACTAAAATGTCGTGCATGGTTCATGTCAGAGGTGACATTTAATTATTTTGGTGGGTTTCTTGCTAATTTTGAAATGAGTTCCATGTATAGCCAACAATTACAGTTAGTGCTTATGGAACCAAGTTTATGAATATTGGAAGTAGTGTACAGTGTAAGTTGAAAGTGTTTAAAGAAAAATCACATAATAGTTCTTACTTTATTGTGTTGATCTTCTTAATGCCATGAAGGATGTAGCAGTACATACCATTTATCTACAAGTTTTTTTGTTGGTTAGTTTTTTTAAACCTAGGATCCTTTTTTAAACCTAGTGTTGGTTTTCTCAGCTTCTGACACAGTCCACAGCATTGCGACTGCTCAACGCTCACATGGCTCTTTTCATCTTTACATGTAACAGCACTAAGTTTTTGCAACCACCATATACATTAACATTTGCTTTCCTTAAAGCAGAGGAAGAAGCAGCTGAAGTATTCAGAAAAATCAGGGATTCATGCAAGGCAAAGCACTCACTCTACAGTACACATCATGATGGGCTATCAAACCATTACACATCTTGAAAAAAGCATTTGAGGCCAGTTAGAGAAGAATCACAGTGACACCTATTATCCCAGGAGCACGGGGGTGTCATTATCCCAACAGCAGTACCTGGTTATGAAAGCACAACTGGATCAAGATCTGGCAGGGTCAGCTCCCCTTTCTGTCCTCCTGACATAGATAAATTGAACAACAGATAGTTTATGCTGTATACACCTTTGTGATGTGACCTTGGAATAAGAGTGCCTGTCTGAGTGGATATGAAAGTTGCCATGTTGTGTCCCAAATACAGGAGGTTTGGATCAGTGTTATTAGGTCAAACACTTTTTTGTCCTGTGAAAGCCTACTCTGACCGAAGTCAAAAGCAATTTTGCTTACACATTGCTGCTATATGTCTCTGGCTGGATTCAGAGTTAAAAACCAGCATGTCCAGAGGGGATACAATACTTTAAGTTACAGGATTTTATTTGAAATATTGCTTCTTGAAGTGCAAAAAGTATTTTGCACTAACCTAAATGCATACACTTCGCTTCATCATCCCAAGCCTGGGAACACAAGCTGTAGACTGATGTGATCTACTGAATTTCATATTTACTTGTCATCCATCAAAACTTTCAAGATCCAGCAATTCCAAAGGTACATGTGATCTCAGTGAATTTTCACTTTTCTTCCAAAACCAGCCAAATAAAAATATGGACAGTTACACCTCCTCCCCATACTTTGAAGTTCTTCAGTCAACTGAAAGGGGAAGTTTAGCACATTAATCTAAAATCAAATATTGAGAAGATTCTCACTGTACAAATTTTTTGCTTGCCTGATAACCATATCTATAATCACATTTTCTATTAATTCACTTTTGATCAAATTCAAAACAGTTGTCTCTGTTTCAGTAAAATTGTCAGAGGAATAGAGATCCAAGCATTGCTTATTTCTTCAATGTACTTGAAAACTCTTCAGGAGGCACCTTAGTCCTGATCTTGGTAAAGGCAGGATCAGGGCTGCAAGACACTGGCGAAGTCCAAAGACAAGATTTCTTAAAAGGGCAAAGAAAGGGAAGGAGAAAGGACTTCAGGGCTTTTTTTTTACAGCACAACTTCTACACCAAATTATACTGATGTGATAAATTGAAAACAAAGTGGAACCAGTTACCTAGATGTTCTTTTCCCTAACAGCATGATATCAAGGTCCAAGATCATGACAAAAAGAATAATTTTAGGAGCACACTTCACTTTCTGGACACAGGAAAGAGTTTCTTAAAAATTCTTCAGTGCAGAGAACAAAAGGTTTATCTAGAAAAAGCTCATAGCAGTGCCTTTTTTTCCAGGGCTAGCTCTTCATTTTGCTTGGCACGGAGAACGGAGTGGAATTTACCAGCCATGACCAACTAATTCAGAAGCATAAATTTGAGCAGTGTCAGTCCTGCCAAGCCACGCCAGCTCCCATTGTGGAGCAATACAGCACAGAGCGAGGCAGGAGCCTGAAGCAGCTGTTACAGACACAATGGGCAGTGCAGCAAGGGAGCAGAGCTTTTCAGGGCACAGCTCTAGTAAATATCATCATTGTCCAACTAGGAATATGTTTTGAGTTTTGTACACCGAGAAGTATGAGTCAACTTAGCGCAGCCAGAGTGCAGACTGAAAGCTTAAGCAAGGATTTATGGACAAAGCCAGACCCTGTTGGACAGGATCAATTCAAACAGAGGAAAGAAAAAGAGCAAAAGCCTTTTAGGCAACACTTGAAGGAGGATGACCTTCTGGGACCCTGCTGATTATTTACATGATTTCTTGCCAAGAAACAAGTGCTGCACTGCTCTCCAGCCAGCATTAATGATCCCTGCACACTGGCAAATTTACTTCCAGCCCCAGGCTCAGCTGCTGAATATGGTGACAAACTACTTTGAAAAATCTTGTTTGTAACACATTAAAAAAAATTTTAAAAATGAAAAAAATCAGTCCTTTTCAAATTTTGAAGTTTTAATAACATTTTGAAGATACAGAACTGCAAGTAGTCTGTTTTTTTTAATAATCCTCAACTTTACCACTGAGCCTGCACTTAGCTCTGGATATAAGCTGAAATCTCTTAACTATACCCTGATCCAGCAAAGCAGGTCAGCACAAGTATAAAGCAATGAATGACACAAAACTTAATTATACCAATCATTCCAAGCAAAGAAGGAGCCTCCAGGGGCTTAATCCAGGTTGGAGTTTTTTGATTCTGTTTTTATTTCTGCCCTCCTTACTCTCCCTCCAAAACTTTAGATTCTTGCACAGGTAAATTAAGACTCAGCATATCTTAACATGGATTTTTAAATAAATAATTGATAAATAAAACAAGTTTTCCCCTGATCTTTACCCAGGTTAGTTTTCAGCCTGTCTTTATAAGAAAGGTGGTCCATCTCTCTGTTCATCTTTGTGGCCTTCCTCTGGACCCTTTCCAACAGATTCTCTCTGTGCTGAGAGCCCCAGAGCTAGATGATTTGGCAACAACATCAGCCTTCAGCCTTCCCTGAAGGTTTGTATGTCATTAGGTTCCACGGACTTGTGGCTATTCAACTGCATCAAATGGTCCCAAATCTGCTCTTGGTTTATATTGGGAGAGACTTTATTCCCCTCACACCCAGTCTGTGGATCAGAGACTTGAGGAAAGTCTGACTTCCAGTGAAGACTAAAGACCTTATTGAGTACCACAGCCTTCTACATATCAATCACACCAGTTCACTCTTCTTGCTTACTGAGGGGGTACACTCTCCTTGGCCTTTTTTTCTGACCTATGCATTTACAGACTCCCTTCTCAGGACTCATTCTCCACATCCCTTGCCAAGTCCTGTTCCAGTTTTGCCTTTGCTTTCCCGACTCTACCTCTACAATTTAAACTACATTCCTGTACTCTCCCCAGGTCATCTGTGCCTGCTTCTGCTAGGTCTTCATTTCCTCCTTCTTGTTCAGTCTGAGAGTCAGAGTCTTGCTTACTCATCGCAGTTTCCAGCCTGCTTTGCTTGATTTTCTACTCAGTGGGATAGAGAACCTTTGACTCTCAGAAAAGTGGCCTTAAAGAGAAATCAGCCCTGGTCAGCCACTCTGAGCTTAGGTTCAGCTACCCAAGAGATCTCATTCACCTATCCCCTAAATAGTTGGAATTTCACCCTTTGAATGTGCAGGATCCTGACTGTGCTCCAAGAGATCACAAACTCAATTAGGGCAAGGTTGTTGCAGCCCAGGCTGTCACCAGTCATTACTCCTTTAATGAGTTCATCTCCATTGGTAAGCACCAGATCCAGCAAGCACTCATCTCTGCTTGTTTTGTCCTTTTGTCCCTACCTGGAGCAAGAAACTGTCCTCTCCCCATTGCAGGGGTCCCATGGACTGGGTGCAGCTAGCTGTATTGCTTTCCCAGGAGATGTCAGGATGGTTCAGTTGGCTCTCTCAGCCTTCAGGAGGCCTGTTTTGGTGTAGGCATCTACCCAGGGAGGCTGTGTCCTTTCTGCCTGGGTTTCAGTCTTAGCCAGGCAGTTGTGATGGGTAGACACCATTTTTGTTGCCAAAAATTGCCTGATTCTTTTTGACTCCTCAGGAGGATGGAGTGACTCCTCCTCTGAGCCCTTCCTCACTAGTAAACATGCAAACTGATGCACCACATCCTGTGTGCCCTTCTCTGGGAGTCCTGCTCACTCCACTGATGGTAGTAAAGTAAGGTAATGAGCAGGAAGAGAAAATAGATTACTGAATTGAAATTAAAGAGAGAGCAAATTATTTTGAAGCAAAAAGATGGGTGTGAGCTGGACACCTGCTGCTTTTTTCTTCCAGCAGAAATTAATGAAATGTAGTATCAGACAGGGATAAGATAAAACTAACTCCCCTTTCCTCCAAATAACAGTAACTAGACTATTTCTTTATGCTACAGACATGTTATTTGAGCTGTGTTTTTTATTTTAAAAGATTTAAGTGATTTGAGGAAGAGAGGTAATTTTAAGACTACCCAGTAACTAGCAGGACCCTGCAGGGACAACACTAAAATTTATTCTGAAAGTGTTTGCCCCCCTATTGCCTACATTTCAGAAAAATTTTATCCATAAGCTGAGGTTTATTACAAGGAAAAAAACACCCCAAACCAAGATGCTTATTAACAATAATTCATGCACTGCAACTCAGTGATTTGCTATTCACATTTATGTTCATGCCAGGCAACCTGGGTAGTGGCTGAAAACCTCAAATCTTACGAGTTTTAATAGAACTCTATTCAAAATATTTTTGTTCCCCAGCTGGGAATGGAAAGACAAAGAAGAAGAGCAATATTTAAACCCTAGTGTGCGGCTTGGATGACCCAAGCAAATGAAGAGCTAGCATGTGTTAAGCCTTACTCCATGTGGTAAGGACTTCCAGCTAAATTTATGCAAATAAAAGGCACCAAAAAGTCACCATCAACATATTCCAGCCACAATGAGAAACAAACACTTGAAGACCTTATGTAAACCAGTCAAACCTGGTGTTTAGTTTTGTAAGCACCTTTAGTGCTTACAAAAATTAGAAACATGCACATGCATTTCAGTCTCACTGAAAGAACCTTACAGAAATATTATTAAATCACAAAAGAACACCTCTAGAGCAGGCCTCCTGTAGGCTTTGACTTCAACAGGAAAAACTGGGAGACACTGGCAGAAGTGGCACCTTTATCCAATCTAACACACCAAAGTCCACGTGGTCATACAGATTTTGGTATTCTCAGTGCTCATATTTGGTCAAAACTTGTTCCCACATCCGTAGACTCATCTCAACAGCTTCTCCCACAGGGAGAGAATTTAGGGCTGAACTAACCACCTCTGATGACACAAAAAAATTGAGTCAAACTTCCTAAAAATGAAAAATAATGCAGTAAGAGGATGAGGCTATGCTGCAGTGGATGCACCATCAGTTTCCTGCATGATCTTACTTAAGTAATTCACTGCCTCTCTAAGAACATGACAATGAACAAATACTGGAAGCTGCTCAAATATCACAAGGGTAGAAACAGCTACAAAGCTCAAAACGGCATTTGAGATAAGTATCAGAAAAAATTTGAAATAGTAAGGTCAACTATGTCATTTTCATCTTAACCCACACTGGAAACACCTTGTTCCTAGAAATATGTGGCCAAAACCACTTGAAGTTAAACTTGTGTTTGCTGGAATACATCTCACTGTTTCCCTGGTTGCCTTTTCTTTTAGAAAAGATTTTGCTTTAAAAGCCATCAGAAAACAAACAACACAACCACTTCCTCAAGTTTATGAAAACAAAACTTCTCAAAAATTATAACTCAATTACTGACACCTAAAGGTTCTTACAAGAACATTATTTTTAACAAGTAGGACTGGCAGCTTTTAAAAGCTGGTGTTATCTCAGCAACATTCCAGTTAAAAAATGGAGCACAAAAAGAGACATATTCCAACATTCACAGTAATATACAGGAAGTAAAGGGTCCAGAGAAAATAAAGAAGAAAAAAAAAATCAAGCAGTTGAAATTGAAGTCTACTAACAACAGGAAATGTGGATAAAACCACAAGATCAGTGACGTGAAAATTGTGAAGCGATTCCTCTCAGAGAATCAAGTGACTGATTGATCACAGGTATTTTAATCTACTCTATTTTAGTTACAATTCAATCAAATGTATGATTCAAAGTGGAAAAGCAAGCATCTTGAAGGAAACAATCTATATGAGCATAATAGATGAAGATATTTTTTATAAAAAATAAATCAAGGTAGAGGTGCCTGTGGGCTTGATTTAATTGCAGAGGCAGAAGAGTGACCGTTTTCTGGAAGAGAACTTTGATGTGCTTGCAGAAGAACTCGTGTTTTTAAAATTATCGTGTGCATCATGAAAAGGGCAACAGCTGCACAGCAGTAACTTGACATGCAAATTCCTGCCTTTATTCAGTCCACGTGTGCACATGCTGATAAGAGATTTAAGCAGAAAAATATTCCTTTTGCGTCATCACATGTAGAAGCGATACAGTTGTTTGCTGTGAAAAAAGCTGAAAGCTGCTTAATACCAAGAAAAATGTGCTATTTCACAAGCAAGCATCTAAACATTTAGATTTTCATTGCTGTTTTAACCTTATTGATAGAAATACACTGCTGGGTATGAGTGACCATAAGCTGAGAGACAGGTTGAGAGCAAAATTTCTGAACAGCCATAATATACACAAATGCAGAAAGGAGCAGCTAGTTCAAATATTTTATTGTCAAGAGAAAAATCCAGGTAAATTTATTTTCCCCACAGAAATAAGATTAATTTGCTTAGATGTGGCTCATAACACATCAGCTGCACATTTGCCTATCCGCTTTTGGTACTTAAAACAGCTAAAACTGCTATGCCAACACAGAAGATGCTCACCTCTCCCTGGGTAGATTTGTCCTGGTAGCTCATTACAGGCTCTGTTTTTTCTCATTGGCTGTTTTCCCTGCGCTGTAGCTACAAACAAGCACCTCTTGTTCAGGGTGATATGGAAAGTGGGAATCAGGAACTGAGGAACATCCTTGGTGGGTCTCCCTCAAATGCACCAGGACCAAGACTGAAAAGGCTCTGGTTACAAAACAAAAACCCAGATTTTATCTGAAGTAGCTGATAATCCTGTCCCTCTCTGCAACCTACTAGCCATGTCCCTGGTAAAAACTTGTCACCAGCTTTCTTCCTTCATTCTAATTCTGCTGTTTTCTCCTACCTTTTCCTAAGTCCTTACATTGAACTCTTATTGGGATTTCTCCTGTAAAATTTCTTCAAACCATGATAGCCCCGCATGCAGCAGAAAATATATCAATATTTAAGATTTGAGAGGTCTGGCTAAAAAGTTTTCTCTAACTAAAAGCTGTGATTTTTTCCAACCCTCCACTGGTGAGCTGAAGTAATGCCGGGTGGAGCTCCTGCAGGCTCCACCAAGAGCCATTTGTTCATATTATCACTTTATTGTTTGATTCCTTATTAGAACTGTGGCACCTAGCAAGCTGCTTAAGGAGCCCATCCTTACCAGAGATGGATACCTGACTTTGTTAACACTGAAATGATTGTTTTTCCTCAGCTCTTTTTTTTTTTTTTTTTCTGGATGAGCACATAGATTGGTACTCTGCATGCAATCACTTGGCACAGAACAGGGGAGCTGTTTTAGTCAGGGGAGATGAGGGGGGAAATGAAATACCCAGGTCCCAGTACCCATAAAGCATCCTCCTCCAGTAGATCCCAGCCACAATGTTCTGTGCCCTCAATTACCAAATCATCTCTTAGGAAAACCAATCATCAGAAGGACAGTCACAAGCAATCCCCTCATCCAGGGGACTGAAAACGCATGAAAGTTGAAATTTAAAAAATTCCTTAAATAAAGTTAAATGCGGCTCCAAAAGCTTTCCTCATATTAAATGCATGAATTACCATGACATGCCATCATTCTGAATGATGATAAGCAGAAGGAGAAGTTTTAAAGAGAAAATGGCAAGATTTCACAAAAATGTAAAGCCATATGTCTGCATGAAAGAAAACCCATTAAGTGGTGAGTATCACACCCACACAGCTGAAGGGAAGATATCTGTTGAGGAAGGCATTTGGCTTCTAAATCAACAGGTTGATGATATATATGTACTCATCTACAGATTCTCCAAGCAGGTAGCTCCTGTCAGCAGTGTTTAACATGGCAAACACCGGGACAGGGAACACAGAGGCCAAGAGGAGGGAACTGAACACCTTTGCTGCTAGACAGATACACCTCCCAAAAATACACTGATCCTATATGAACAAAGATCCAAAGGTTCCAATTCTAGTATTCCAGGTCCATCTGGGCTCGTAAGCTAAAGCTTAATCAGCTGAACAGACTTTTTAAGAAAACCTACACCATGAAGTCACACACAACATGCTCAAAGACTGAGGTGCACAAAAGCAAAACAGGCAATTGAATGTTCTGCAAAACCAGCATTACAATTACCAGCAGTAGACATAAAAGATTATCTGACAAACCCAAACCAAAACGTTGCCTGGATGGACAAGTAAGTATAATTAAAAAACAGGATTGCATGCATACACAGAACTATCTCAGTACCTATCCCCTCAACTTTTATATCCAACTACTTTTCTGTCCAGTACATAAACTTGCACCTGATTACCAGAGACTGCTTGGTTGACTGCAAGATGGAAAAGGTTATTGCCAACCCCACAGCTTTCACTTCTTTTTTGTGACTCATCCCATCTTTTTCACAGCCCCTGCAGTGCTCCACACTAGTATGCACAGTAACAGTTATCATGAATTCATTCCTCAAACAAAAATCAAAGGTCTAAGCAGAGCCCACTACTGCCAGTACAGTATTGGAGAACAACTCTAATCAGTTGTTTATCAAGGCCTGATTTTCTTCAAAATTTATTATTCTAGAGGATTTTGTCCAATTATGTGAAAAAGTTAAATCAATACAATTTAAAAAAGGAAGGAAGCACCCTTTAACAGAGACTGAAAAGACAAAGGAAGTCACAGATATACACCCATTCCTTAAATTAAATTTAGCAGCTTTGAAAGATCCTCAGTACACAGCCCTGCAGAAGGAAGGCCTTCATCTATAAAAGATGCCGAGCATACATATTAGAAGTGCATTCTGAGCTGTATGAATAAGTCATAAATAATGTAAGTTATTCAATGCCTCCCCACCTCCTGCCAGAAAGGAGCAGGAACAGCTCATGATTTTCAGATAAAGTTTGTTATTCAGAAATTATCTATGAAATCATCTCCATGAATTGCTATTTGCTTATACCTTCTGCCTGAATAGATAGTTGCTCTTATTAGCTGTTAAAAATTCCAGCTGTTTGGATTGGCATGCAGCTCACATAGTGCATGTCTCCTCTTCTCCCTGCGCATGGGCACTTACTGGGAACTCACAAAACTACCTGTTTTAATCTGAACCCTGATTTAATTTTTTGTTTTCTGTAAGCCTGGTAGAGCATTTCCTTGCAGCCAGCAAGCATTCCCAGCACTGGCACAAGCTGTGCAGCCACGTGCACAGAGCTCTAAGCACCACAACCTGGGCAATAGGTTTGCTTCAGGTGATTGCCTCTCACTCCTCAAGTGCCACCTGCATCAGAGCTGCCTGCTGTCCATAAGAGCCACTAGAAGCAGGTGGCAGTGTCCTGTAGAGGGCCCAGATATTATCAAACTCATGCAATAGTTACAAAGCTGGAAGCATTGATGGAACTTCTGTGCCATATTTATCCCAGATTTTCAATACAGCTCCTCTGAAACACTCCTGTCCTTGCATGAATAACACAGATACAGATCAAGGACTAGCATCAAAGCTTCAGAGAGAGCTGGACAGAGCCCAGAGGGTGCTCCACATGGTTGTTTCCAACACAGTCATGCAACAGATATTAGTATGCTCCCTGCACAAGTGTGTCTTTTTCTCATGGTTTGAATTTTTAAATTTCCACTATTTTTAGTCAGATACTTACTTTGCTCATTTACACTAAAAGCATTTGTCAAACATATGGTCTTGAATTTCTTCAAGGTTTACCTCCAGATGTGATGCCTTCAATCTGCTGTCAGTAATCCAGCAATCTCCAGTGGAAGCCTTTGAAACTGGCTCGCCTTCAGGATCTTAGTTTTGAAGAGCCCTTGATTTCTGTTTTAGAAATTTGAGAGACAAGGTAGACATTTGGTGGTTGGCTTTGGAATTTTTTTTTTCCTTGTTTAGGAAATACTCTCCCTTATGACAGACTTTTTTTGACTCTTATAACACAAAGAGAACTACTGAGCTAAAATACAGTGTTTAGGATAACTTGTGTTCAAATCAGTCACTGTTGCAACAGGAATCCCACAAGGCTACCCCTAGAATAAGCAGAAACCTGAGGAAACAGTTCTATCATAAAAACATCATTTTGTTAAAAGCCAAAACATTTCAAAGGAATGTATTTTATACGGATAAAGTGGAAGTCTGACAGCATTAAAATACTTTGGGTTTACTTTTATGTGACAAAAGTATTGTAAATTTCAGTGCATTTTTCAACAATTTGAGGTATGAACAAAAAAATTAGCAGAATGTAAAAGTAAAAAGAATCATTATTTTGTTTCAGGTCCAAAAGAAATGCTTTTATGATTTAGAAGTTTGGAAGAATGATTTTTTTGTATGTTTTAAAACCTGAGTTGGCTTTCCAACAAAATAAACGCAAAGAGGTAAAAATTCCTGACTGATCTTGTTTCCAGCAATCAATCCAGATGACAAGTCTGTTAAAAGCACCACTACACTGGTATTTTTCTGCTATCTCCCTACCCACAAAGATCCAAGTAAAATGCACAGCAAAATGATAGACAAACCCAGAGAGAAGCCTAGAGTCCAATATTTAGTTGTAGACACCAACATTTTGCATCCTGGTTTCAAACAGGCTTCACCATGAAGCCTGAACATCAGGATCATCCCCATTAAAGTGTCATAGCAATTTTGGGTGAATGTGAAGCAGCTAAGCCATCCAAGACCAAATTTTAAAGGTCAAATGCCTGTTGTAGAAATATTATGCTTGTCAGCAGCCTTGGCTGATGCAAGAGATTGCACTAGCACAGAATTTTGACTACTGCTCATCAGTGTAGTACTCATTCTTCAGAACAAGTCCCTGAAGAACAGTACTAAGGTACATGAATAGGACAATGTGGAATAAATATTTTTAAAATATGGAGTTGTACTTCTGCCAAAGCAATTCACAGGCACTCAAGCAAAACAGTCACATTACTCTTAGCATGCAAAGGATTTCCACACACTGCTAGGGAACACGCTGAGGATTATTCTCAATGAGCTTCACCTAGTGAAAAAAACAATGGTCAAAAATATCATCTTTGATGCAAATGACATTTGAATCACAGTGAAAAGCAGTATACATAATAATAGCATATTGCCAGAGGCATCCAGCTGCAGGTATCCAAATGTTTTTTTCAAAGAGTAGATCCTTTAAGCAAGTCAGTACCTGTTTTCACAAAAATTTGCACAGTAACTTAGAGCAGTTAAGTGATTTGCCCAAGAATATTCAAGATCAGGCGAGAATGGCACAGTGGCAGCCCTGTGAGCAGACTCCTGCTCTGCCAGTTTGCAATTCCCCAGCCCGGAAAGCAGCCCAGCAGTGTCTCTGCTGCAGCAACAACTGGCAAGCCTTCCATTAAGGGCTGCCTGTCTGATGGGTGCTCTACCCACATTAACCAAGATGTAATGCATACACCAGCAAACACATCCACACGATAATGAGAGGGTGAAACAGCAGCATCCACATGAAGCAAGACCTCACTGAAGTGAGTGATGCCACTATGCCATTTTTTCTTAAGCCTGACTACATCTTTAAAATATTTGGAAGTGTAAATACTGCCTTTGCGTTTAACGACACAATAAAAAGTGGTTTAATACAGCAATAAAAACTCCAATATGCCTTGACAAAGTTATTTTAAACACAGGTCTAAAGCCCATAGCTACTATGTTGTAGACAGATTTAATTTCAGAAAGGCCTTGACACAATACCATTTTAACTGAAAGTAAAATATTCTGCATATCCAGACTTACTAAATAAATCTCAAGGTTTTTATGGCACTAATTAATGAGTATGAGCACATTGGGACTGCTGAGTAATTTGCACTAAGGCTATATATTTTAGATGCAAAAGCAGAAAGTGGCAGATGCCTAAGTACTGAAAATGGGGTTTAGGACCCTCTGAAATAAAATAGCTGCAAATGAGGAATTCTTATGCTTCAGGAGTGAATATTTACTACAGTGACCTAGGGCATAAGTGAGATCAAAGAACTAGAAGCAGCATGAACTGCATTCTGCCCTTCAAAACATCACACAAGGAAAACAGTGAACAGAGTTAATTGTGCTTGTTTGCAGCCATCAGCGTTTCATCGCATGTAACACTCAGCAAGGCACACAAACAGCTTCACAGCCACCGTGACAAAAGGGATTTGACCTGTGTTATCTCCCAGCCATGGGGTGGGAGACCCAACAGCCAGGGGTCCCTGCCCTTGCCAAGCCATGATCATAGCGCTAATTACCCCCAGGCAGCATTAATTATTCCCCCGGGCAGCTAAGGGGCCCAGCTGTTCCCCACAGGCATCAGGGCCAGCCCTAAGGCCAGGAGCTGCCAGCACTGCTGCTGTAGTGGCAGCCACCAGTGGCCAGACAGCCCCACCTTGGCCAGGCAGGACAAGCAAGCATCTCTGACACATCTGTCCCCACGGAGTCCAGCAGGGGTGGTGACAGCTTTGGCTTTAAAACACCTTGAGCTCAGTGTTAGGATGGAAAGCATTTCCCCTCCCGCGTGCCCAATCAAGTGCTCAGAAGCCGAATTAGCAATTTTTAATTTTATTTTTAACAAACAATTAAGCCAAAATTTTGCATTTCAGTTGGAATGAGGAAGGCACTGCTCTCACACACAGCACAGTTAACAAGTGTAAGGGGACAGTGGTCTCTGCTTGGGTGGCAATCTCTTTGTCTGGCACTAAAAGCCCCAGAGCTGCTTCTGTGCATGACCTTCCCACAAAGAGCCTTCACCTCCTTGGGGCAGCAGCTCCTGAGGCTGCAGGTCACAGGACAGGGAAAAGGCAGGTTTTATTCTGGACAATCACAATCAATTCCAGACCTGTTAAACCTACAGAGTAATGAGCCACAGAGAATGTTTAAACGTACAGATTGTGCAGACTAGAACAGCATAGGTTTGTCTTTTGAAAAACAATTCAATTTGACTTTGAAAAAAGATAAAATATCACAGTGAACAGAAGTTAAAGCACAGAAAAAACAAGTTCTACAGCATACATAATTTGCATAAGAATTGTATTTATCTATGATTTTTTTCCTTTTAATGTGGAAAAGTATATTAAAAGGAGTTTATCTTTATCAGAATTATTTTGGTGTTTCTGCCAGAGCATTCTTGTGCCAATTGTTCCTGCCCTCACCTGGCATCAAATATTTTTCCTATACCAAGATTAGTCAGCATACTTCCAGGGAATCAAGGTGGTATTACAGCAAGATAAAAATTAAAATACACAGCGTTCTCAGATCACACGCAAAATAATTGGCAGAAACAAGACTCAGTCTTCTGATTTAGACACTATGGAGCCCACTTCTTGTTAATTAAAAAAGGTTATGTGAATGATTTAGATGAGCAATTCAGAAGAATTATGAACCTTCCCAAACCTTTTTTCAAAATAAGATCTGAAATTTCTGGAGACTCATAAAAAGCTAACTTTAGTCACACATACCTCTGTTGCATACATGCACACACAAGTGCACACCCCAAGCTCTGTTTTCTCCTACCCTTCCCATATTTAACAAGCAGTAAAAGTGTCAGAATAATCTTGAAGAATAATGCCTGTGTCAATGGAAAATTTTCCACCCCACACTGCCTTCAGACACACCATGTTCTTTTTCAGGGAAGGAATTCTGAAAACAGCTTGACTGTTAAAAAAACAGCTATAGGAGTGATGAAAATAATAAGGAATAAAACTTTGTTTTTGTTAACCAAAAAGCATTTTGATGAATGCCATTTCGTGCTTGACTTTTTAAAATGTCATTCAGCATGCACGAAGATTTGGGAGAAGCTTTTTATTAAAAAAAAATCCAAGTGCTTTTTGGCACTCTACAAAAGCACCTCTAACCACGTGATTTTTTTAACACTTGAATGTGAAAGAACATCTATTTTGAAAACATTGCTCAGAATTCAGTTTATTTGCTTTGCCTCAGCATTATCAGTGGCCCAAAGGAGCATGAGAGGAGCTGAACTCCTGTCCTCAGCATGACTGGTGTGGAAGCTGCACCCAGTAAGCGCATTTAGGCAGCCCTGGGGGTGCCAGGGGCTGGCAGGCCCTGAGCACCATGCCAGTGCCACGGTGATGCAGGTGCCAGCTGGAGAATGCTCACTCACTGCTGATACCACAGACACGTGCAGGGGAGTGTGGTTCTGCCATCTAGATCCCCAAAAATACGCCTGCAGCAAAACCCCAGCCTAACATACAGCAAGAGTTATCTACCCATGGCATGCTCAGGGGAGCCAAAGCAAATCCGCTGAAGACACAGAGCTAAAGCCAGGAACTTAGAGTGTTATTAGATGAAAGTTACTTTTAAGAGGGAATACCAAGAGGATACTTTAAACATGTTTTAAGGCAATATAACCTGATTTCAGAACTCAATTGATTTACCTTCTCTTTTCAAAGTACACTCGTGAATAAGAGGAAGACAAAAGCAAAAAAAGAAAGCTGAAAAGGTAGTAAATGTCAGCCTTCAGAAGGCACCACTATCGTCCAAATAAATGCAACTACTCACATTTAAATTCCTTTTTAAAACCACACTACAATAAAGGCATCAAAAACCTCCTCGCAGTTAAGGAGTCACTGGGGGTTTTACCTCAAGGCAGCACAGCTGCATTCCCAACACAGGAACCAAAAGATTTACACTCGGGAGGCAGTTGCCTTCTGTCCTTAGGCCATTCAAGAATGCTCTCTGTTCTGGCACCTCAATTGTTATGGTTCTGGGTCAGTGTTTCTCTTTTCCCAAAATCAGGATTATAAAATACGATCCCATTAGAATTCACCGCCAGTGACTGCTGTGTTCTCACCTCAGCCACTGCCTTTTTGATCTGAGACAGCAGGAGCATGAATTAGTGACTCACCATCTTTCACAAGGAAAAGTGCCATTTAGTTTTAAAACAAACAAACAAAAGCAACAAACAAACAAATGATAAGTCTTGAACTCTGTTCCCAGCTGCTTCATTTTACTCTTTCATCTCTGGATGCTCAGCTTCTTCACCCTACACATGCAGAAAATAAAGTCTCAAGAAATTCTTTCAGTGCAGAAATCTGGGTCATTTAACCTTTTGGGGTTTGGCAGAATTGCTTAACTCTTTCTGAGCCAAAAGTTAATCCTTATGAAGGCTTTTGAAGCCTTGTAGAGCCCATAATTCATGGCAAAACCACCCTGCACACAATAGTAGTTAAACTCCAAGTTCTTTTTGCTCTGGAGATTTTATAGATTTAAAATGAAGTTATCTAACTTTTGTTTAAAGTATTCCTAAATCAGTTTCAAGGCACAATCTATTAGAAAAAAAAAAATTCATCCTACATAGTACAAAGGCTGACTTCTGCACAAGAGTGTACATGATTTAATTTTGGTTGACTAACTTGACATTCATACACCACACTGTGCAGAACAAGACAGCGAGTATTCAATAAGACACTGACACTGTACATAAATTTAAGATTATCCATCAGCTGCAGTTCCTTACTGAACTGGTTTCCCATATGTGATTCTTTTAGGGCCATAAATATTTCAGGGAGATAAAAAAAGACTTTAAAGAACCCTCCCATCCCCCAAAGAAAGCATGAAATGAAGAACGTGGAAAAGGTGCAGAAATAATCCTGGCCTGACCTTTTGGCCACAGATCACTGTCACTTTTAAAAAATTGATTTAATAAACTTTGAATAGTTTTGTATTTTATATTTATCTGCATAGAAGCATTAGGACTAATATGTTTATTATTGCACAGACAAAAAATACAACTGATGAATCAATTTAAATAGCATTTGAACTACTGCTTTTATAACCCAAGGCTTACATTTTTCCATCTCCCTCCCAAAAGGCAATGCATTCCTTACTTGCTCATCTGCAGGAATTTACAGGTGTTAAATTAGCCACAGTAAGCCTTACCTTTATTCCCTGATCGCTATCAAAACATATTGAGAATTACAATAGAAACATATTGAGAATTACATAGAAAAAGTTAATTAGAAGTTTGAATAGAAGCTCCAGAAAGTTCAAACAAAAGATTTTTCCCTAGTTCATACCAAGATCTGGCTGCATGCATAATTACACACAAATCAGACTGTAACTTTCCATGTTTTTATTCAATAAAAAAATAAACCTATCCCCTCCAATCTAGCTAAATGTTTATAAATAACCAGGGCTCCCATTGCAGTCAATACCTTGTGGATGCGATGTTAAAGTGATAAGACAGGCACAAGAAGACCCAAAAGTTCCAGTGATTTGTGTTGTTGGGGCAGCTTGCCAGGTTCCCCATCTAAATCTAGCCTATAAATAGAGGTGTTCTAATGTAAAAAATTTCCCAAGTATCCACTCTAGTTTAAAGACAAGTTCTTTCAATGTCAGCTTTCCACAAGTATAAATGATTGAGTTTAGCTCATAAATGTCATCTGAAAGTAAATTTTAAGATTGCTGCTTCCAATATTCATACCAAAATAGCAAGTTTTATGTTAAAGGCCACTGTCTGCCTTACAGAAAGAAGTTCCACATTTCTCCCTACAGCCTTGGCACACAGGTACTTAAATTAACCAGGCAAGCAGCAAATTGCACACTTTGTGCAAAGGATGATGCACATAGATTTATTGGGGGTTTTGCAGAGTTTTTTGGGTTTTTTTTTACTTTACTTCATTTGACAGTAAGCAAAAGTTAAGACTATCTGTATGTCTCAAAACCTATCCTAGCTTGGTTTTCTTTTCAAACAAGCTGTTAGTGACCATGGTAGAAATGCTGTTAAAGGGAATTCAAGCAGACAAGACAAGAGAGCCAAGGCACAGACATTAGGACACATGCCAGCATAATAAACAAAGGTCTTCTGTGTCAGGAGGTCTGGGAACCTGCTAGCTCAACATTCTACTCACTACTTAGCCTTAACCATCACAGGATATGGGGCAGAAGCATTTCTTAATAACACATTTTCGGCCTTGAAAAAAGGCTCAGTTGCAACTGCCATCAGATTTCTATCACAGTTTCCTTGAAGCAGATTTGATTAAGCATCATGGATGGTCATAATTCCAGTTTTTGTGACTAGTTTGAGTAGTTCACACAATGCTTTGTGCACTGGTTGCAGATTTAATACAGGCGCTGGCACTGCACTTCCTCCAGTGTGAAGCTGGCGTGACAGAAAAGGAGTAAGTTTTGTAATACTTCTGTGGCCATAATGGTGTTGAGATGTAAGACTGGTGAAGAGTAATAATAGCTTTATTTAGGCATCCTAATGGGCAAAAAAAAAAAAAGGCAAAAAAAAACCCCCAATCCAAAATAAACAAAAAAACCCCCCTACAAAAATACAAACCACCAAAAGAAAGAAACAAACAAAAATTCTCCCCACACTAAGTGTTCTTTTTGATCATTTAGATACTTAAGATATTTCAATATTTAATATTTTAAGAGTCAAAATAAGCCACAGGACCTTTGTGAAAAATGTTTTATGTTTCATTAGGTTTTCTTCATTAGAAAAATCTTGCATAGAAGCACTGATCATCACACTATCCTGACTCAGGAAAAGTGAAAAATATTATTTAGATATCACCACCCATTAGGTTCTGCCTTGTTCCTCCAGATTTGCATTTCTGCCTCTCCAGCTTTGCTCAACTCTTATTCCAAGCATACAAACTACTTTTTACCTGATGGAAGTGTGTCACACTAAAGTCTAAACCCCAGTAAACACATTTCCACAGCAACAACAAATACTCCACTCCTGCAGCAGCCATCAAAATCCATCCACCCTACACAAACACTTTCTAAAATGTGCTATGCTTCATTTCTTTGCCCTCTGGGAGAGACTAGGCAGCCACTATGTAGTCATGGACATACCTATGAAATACAAGAGCACAATATCTCAAAAAAACTGCCTCTGCTTTCTATCTTCATGAAAGACCTACAAAAGTAAAATCAAGAAAATAAGATTACTAACTCTAGTAGATGCTGTGTACTCAATATTCAAAGTAACCAAGAATTTAGAGTAATCATTTTGAAGCCCATTAGAATTTATCCTATTTCCACTCTAATGGAGCTTCTCCACTTAGGGACACAGGTGAGCATGTCTCTTAAGAATATGAGATCACAAACTTTTCAAGCAACATGTGCAACATAAAAGCATATTAAAAAAAATAAATAACAGTAAAAAATCCCTGCATTTGTTTTGTAGTCTGCAGGTCATATAAAGTCTTTCTCCTGATAAGGAAAAACACAGCTAAAAAGCTGAATGTCAAGGAAACTGTGCAGCTCCACTCCACAGAATAAAAAAAAAAGGATACTGAGCTGTGTGAAAGTCTTGGAAAAAAAAAATCAAGACAATTGCACTCTGCTTCTGACCATTTTATGAGAAAAAAATAAAATATTCTTTCATTAAGTTCTTAATTCCTAATTATATGTACAGTTAGAACAAGATCTAGAAATAGCCAGCAGTTGAGTATGGTTTTCCTTTCCTTCTCCTCAATTGTAAAGCTAAACCTAAAGCTCTTTGTTCTGGAAGTTGAGAATGTGATGCAGTGTACAAGTTGTGTTCCCTTTTCACCTATACTTTCCTTATGGGATTCCTGTGTGCTACCTCCCAGACAAAAAGCTTCATTTACTGCTCTGTTCCCTGAAGCACAGGAACAGAAACCTCAGTGGGCTGCAGGAGGTGGAGCAATACCTGCACCACAGGTTCAATCAGCTCTGACAGGTGCACAGATCAGCTGAGGGGACAGACACCATCCAAACAAAGACATCTTTCCAAGCCATGGCCACAAAGTATTTGCAGTCATATGTGGGTGTGCCCCACTGTGATATTAATTCTATTATTGAGCCATATAGAAAGTTTGCTTAATTTATGAATACTTGCCTTTAGTATCCTTTTAGTTGCTCTTAAGTCTTATTCTGAAGGGCTTTTAGTATCTGGCAGTTGAAGCAACACTCAGTGAATAACATCAGGGCACACAGACCCACAAATTATTTCAAATACATTTGAGAAGCATCAATAGACGTTATATTTGCAAATATGCATGGAAGCATTTAAGTAAATGCAGCATACTACTTCCAAAAGTACAGACCTATCAGTAAAACCATTAAGCTCAGCACTTTTACCTTCCTTTAGCTGCATTAGAAATGACTGCTTGAGGTTGGCTGGAGCTCCTGCTAATGGATTTTGAATGCGGTGCACTTTCTCCACCTCCTGTTTTAGAAGCCTCTCATCCCATTTCCATGTACATCTTGTGCCTCCAATTGGCTGGGAGTTGCTCTCCTACGTACCAATTAACTCATAATCAGGTGGAGAGTTATCTTAACCTTGGCACAGCTCCCCTGACAAGCTGGACCTGAAGCTTCACAGTTCAAGCACCACTTTTAAATCCAGTCACACGTGTGGCAGAGAGCAGGACACAGCAAGCCCATGCCTCACCTGGTGGTGGGGCTGTGTGACGGTGTTCACAGGGGAAGAGGGAAGAGAAGAGGATCTGACTCCATGTTTCAGAAGGCTGATTTGTTATTTTATGATATATATTATATTAAAAGTATACTAAAAGAATAGAAGAAAGGATTTCATCAGAAGGGTAGCTAAGAATAGAATAGGAAGGAATGAATAACAAAGGCTTGTGGCTCGGACAGAGTCTGAGCCAGCTGGGCTGTGATTGGCCATTAATTAGAAACAACTCTGAGACCAATCACAGATCCACCTGTTGCATTCCACAGCAGCAGATAATCATTGTTTACATTTTGTTCCTGAGGTCTCTAGCCTCTCAGGAGAAAAAATATTAAGGAAAGGATTTTTCAGAAGATATCATGGCTGCAGGGCTTTTGTAGCAGGACTTCAGGGCACCTGGAACAGAACATGCTTATCCCCAGCTGCTGCTGTGCCTCAAAGACATGGAGGGCTTGGTTCATGAGGTGAGCAGAAAGATTTTTTGCTGAAAGTAAATACATGAAATACCTATAGGAGAGCCCAGGTTCTCACAAGATGGGGTAATCTGTGAGGAAGAACAGCATACCTTCCTCAGACTCTCTTTGCTCCTCTGGCATCACATCACAGGCTGCTGGGAAGGCTCAGAGGAATCTCCATGCATCAGGTTGTAGCAAAATCAGGCTTGGCCACCAAAGGTATCCCACAGCAAGGAGAGGAGAGTCCTCACTGGCCAAGCCCAACCTTTAAGGGTATCCAGGAATAGAAGGTCCTGCAGCAGCCAAGGTCAGACAAAAGTTTAGGTCATAAGGCAATCTCCTGGCAATAAAGCATGTCTGGTGCCAGGCAGGAAACCAGTCCACAGGCCAGCATTAGGATCTGGTCTGGTAATTACCAAGCTGGGCCTTCATGGTGGACAAAGTCAAGCCAGGAGGTCAGTCCAGACATCACAGTCTAGATCAGGAAGCTGAGAACACTGAAGAGGAACATTCCTTCCGCAGAGCTCAAACAGGAACCAAGAGCCCAGAGCTGGTTTAAATAGAAGGTGTGGATGGAGGCCTCAGGTGAGTCTCTTTAGGGTCACTAAGGCTTTTCAGTGCCCCCAGGGCCTTGCTCCCATTCCTTCCTCAGGGTGCATTCACAGAGAGCGTGCCACGGTTTCCTATTCACTCTCAGCTGGTTGTCTTCTTCAGCTATCAGCTATCCCCAGCCCAGAAAGATCTGTATCACTCACAACCTGTGCATGAGTGGTGAAACAAAACAGCCACTTCTTTTCTTTTCATTCCAATGCATCCTTTTGGAGACTTTATGGTCCCAATCCCCTTCTGAGAGACTTTGGCAAAATAATTACATAAATACAACCCCCAGCAATGCACACACCATACTGAATGGTTTGCTTGCATCAGACACTGCAGCATTTACTTTCCAGTCATTTCACCCTTCAAGGAGTTGAGGTATTGACTTTCTGTTTAGATCTGAGTAGAAATCCAAGACAGGAAATTTGCCCTGTTCTCACAAAATACCAATAGAGCCAGCTGTGCATCCTCTTGTGCTACTACTTCTTCCACTGAACATGCCAAGCACTAAATTACCTTATTCAATGCTTTGTGCCAGGCCCTTGAACCCAGCAGCTCTGCTGCTTGACCCTTCTCCAGGAGCTCTAGCCCTTGGATGCTGCTCCCTGAGACACACTACTTTACTGCCTTTGAGAGGCAGAGAGGAAGCAAGAGATATAGAAAGCAACAACCAGATGTCAAAGCTGAAGGAGGGATTGTGGCGTAGGAACCTGGCAACCTGTTTGATATTTGTTCTGAATTATTGCAGAAATTTTTCAGTCTATATTAAAATTTTATAAGCAACAAGGATAATAAATCAACTACAGAAAATAGAAAACTTGTGTTTACTCTTGAAAGAATTGCTGTACCTTGAGGTAACATTTCTCCCAGTAGATGCTAAGATATTTTACTTCAAGCTTGACAAAGAAAATACTGTCACTTCCATGGGCAAAACAGATGTAGAGGAAACAAGTAAAAAGCAATAAAAATGTTGAAAATATAAATACTAATAAAGAATTTCTGGAACAGGATGCATATGAATTAAGCAAATAAATGCTTGACAATTATGCTTTCCTTAGACAATTTGTATGTTTTGGTTTTTGCGGTTTTTTTTGGTGGGTAGTCATTCTTTAGTTGGATTAATCCCTTTAGGATTTTTTCACCTAGATTCAGTCTAATTGGTATTGAAAGTGTTTGGCTGGCTATATTCACAGTAGTTATCATCAAGGAAAATGAAAACAATTGTTTAGTCATCAGTGTAATGGTAAATCTACTCCCTGCCTGCAGCTTGCATGCCTAAGGTCCTTAAAGTGTAAGAGTTCAGTTTTGTTGAGGACTCAGCTGAAGTAACATATTCTTATATTTTATTTCCCAGAGGCATGTGATGTTTCACCATACATATCATATTTTTTTATCTCATAGAAAGGAGATATGCTAATGAAACCTATGCTATTGCAAATAAGACCTTTTCAGAGAAACCTCTGCTATCTATCATTTCAAGTTGATAAACTAATGATAAATCCTTTACCAGGATTTTGAGCCCATCCTAACACAGGTAAAGCTTTCAGTTCCCTGCTTGCTCTGTGCCAGACTGCTCCACTGTTTGTAGAAAGGAATTATATGTTGCACACACATAGATGAAAAATCAGCTAGTGACAAATATCTCATCCTGTCTTTCAGTGGTCCCATTTTTTTCTAGCCCGATGTCACTGTGGGTTTTGATTTTCATTTTATTTTTCCTTGTGCAGGTTCCTCAGGTATTTTTGAGGAAATCAGCTGGCCATTATTAGCAATTAGTGTTGTGAGGCAGAGGCTAATTGCACTGATTAGCTGCTGGATGGCCAAGAAGGGAGGTTAAGGGACCAAGGCCAATTAAAAAAGGAAAGGACAGAGAGGAACAAACCTCTCTGCACATGAAAGGGAGGAATGCATGCAGTGTACCTGATATCAAAGCCGGATGTTAGTTGTATATTTGGATTTTGTATATCAGGTTTGGGATGTTTTGTGGGTATCATGCCACCTCCCCGCTATCTAAGGAAGTAAAAGTTCTATGCTTACCGTGCATGCAACATAAAGCTGATCCTCTGGGAGCTGCCCCTTCTTGCAGTGTGAAAAATCAATCCAGTTCAAGTGTCAGGGAACAGGCTACAAGACTGTGGGGAGACTGCTTCAATACAGCTCTCAGTTCTCCCCATGTGTCATAAGGCTTCTCTAAGCAATACATGGACAATGTTGGCCTGCACTTGGTCAAAAACAATTAAATATCTTTGTGAGTTATAGGAATTTATGGATTCACTACTCCCTCCCTACATGCAACTGGAGTACCTCAGTGAAAAAAACCAACAGCTAGAAGAAAAATTGTGGTAATAGTTATCAGTTAACTCAGGCAAATGAGGCTAATTTGGGAAGAATGTTGCTACTCGTAAAAGTGGAATAGTTCAGAGAGTTTTAAACAAACAAAAGGTGAAAATCCAGAGGAATTTGTGACTGATTTAAGGTTAAAGAGCTAATCTTGCAAGTGCAGTTAGCAATCATGGTAATTGAGCATGATAAGAGACCAGATGGTGATTACAACTGGGAGAAAACACCCAGAGAAACTGATTACTAGAACCTTGGGATTAACATGTAATTTAAAACAATAACAACAACCAGAAAGAAATTTTTTTAAAAGTGAATATCTTGAACCAGGCATTTTTTACTTCGGCTGATGCTGGGGAATGTTGGATTCTAAAGCCACCACAGAGAATGTAAAAATGACAGAAACAGAAAGATGTGAATGACTCAAAGTAAGAATTCAGAAACTTGGCACAAAGAGTTTCACACAATATTCTCACAAAATAGTAAATCTCAAGTCCCATAAGCCTGGAAACATATAGATAAGTTTCCTGCAAATGTGTTCAAGCAAGGAAGTGTCACAGCTCTCCAAAAATCATGAGGTCAAATCACAAGACCACTGACATCCTATATTTAAGCAGAGACAGTGAGTGGAACTTTGTCTGCAGGTGTAAAATTTTATTATTACATAAAACTCAGACGAGCTGAAACAACCATAAACAATTTAATATCTTTGTCAAAATGGCCTTGGCAAACAGTCTACTTCCCTAAAATAAGAACATTATTTTTTTCCATTTGTAGTGTATGAGTTATAAACATCATGCTAACTTGAAAAAAATTAATAGAGGCACAAATATTTCACCTTTGACAAAAATCTATCGAGCTGAGTTTAAACCTGCAGTACATACAAGTCAGTAGCCATTTCTCTCCTTTCAGTTCAATTTTGAAAGGAGTATTAGCTGCCAAGTCATGTTCTAAAGCTGGAGGTACTTATAGAAAAAATATTACCAATATTATAATCATATTCTGATCAAAAAATCAAACTCAAGTAATGGAGATGCTAACCTTCCAAAAAGAGAGACATGGAACAGGGTGTTTTGCAAGGTCAACAAATTGAATCCTTCATGGCAGCAGGGTAATAGCTGATGTCCTGGAGCAAAGCAGACACAGCTTGTAAAAGACAAAAATTATTGTCCTATACAATACTTCTCATTTCCAATTCATGTCCTCTACAAGATTCTACAAATAAAGAGTCACTTGCCAGCTTCTATTATCGTTAAACCCAGTAGTGGAGTTCATGTAATTTAATTTTTAGCATCCTGAAATGAGTACCTGGCCTAAGCTAGTTACTTAGGTTCACTCTCCAGTAAGGGAAGTACTTTGAGAGAATTCATCATTTTTATGTCATTCTAGGATAGTTATCTAAGGTGGTAGCACTAATTGCTCTCTGGAGCCATTGATCTTCATTTTATCTCTATTGACTAGAGACAGAGTTTAAACATTTGCCTTTGATGAGATGCTTCATTTTTATGTGTCTCAAATTAGATAGGAAAACTCCCACTTGTTGTGCCTGGGAAAGTAATCCCATATCATGTGCCACAATTTAATGGGCAGGGGTTTGAGCAGTTTTCAGTGCAGCACAAGTTGAAAGATAACACTTGTCCCTTTCCCCCTTGCCTCTTCTCTTATCCTTAGACACCTGGAAAATGACACCAAAATGCTGAAGTGATGTGTTAAATAGGAGCTGCAGATTGAGACTGTGACCTCTGTTTAGCACTAATGAATTGCAGGGTGGCACCAGAGCACACAGATCAGCACGTACCAGTTTGGTTTGGCTTCTGTTCCATGGGGAGCTGGGCATGGGGGCTCTCCAGGAGGACAAGCCACGGGACCAGGAGATGAGTGGGGTCATAACTGGGCATGCCACAGACAGCAGCCGCTGTCAGAGCCTGCTGCTCCAGCTAGATCAAAAGGAACAGGGGAGGCTTGCAATGCATTGTGCAATAAAGTGCAAGAGTGCAGTATAAAATGGAGACAAAGAGAATGAGCTCAGTCTCCTTACAGGAGGAGACACCTGAAACTGGAAATTCAACTCCCAAGGTAGGACAGATCTAGAATAAATGGGCTCACAGCCTCACAAATAGTGATGCACTCAGGAGACATTTCCTTTCCTGGAAGATTCCTGGAGATTTCCATGGTCCTGTTACAGCCCTGGGACTTTGAGAGCCTACCTGGATGACATTAATCATGAGGTGTGGTTTAAATCCTGTGTTAAATTAAGGGAAATTGTTAATTGATGTGATTTTTAATGGTAGCTTTGGAAAGGGAAAAGGGAAAGCAGCCTTTTGAAGGCTCTAGAAAGACCCAAGCCACACAAACATTTCCACCAGGCTTTGCTGACCAGGAGGGTTTGGCTCTGAGTAGTTCAAAAGTTTAATTTACATACAGCTATGTAGGAAGCTCCCCAGTTGTGAACACCAGCAAAATTAAATTGGGTGAGCAGCTGCTGTCAGAAGTTTTATCATCCCCTGACCAGTACTCTCCCTGATGACTTAGCTCATATGAAAAAAGTTATTTTATCCACAAGAGTCCCACAATGTTGAAGGACATTTTAAAAATAACTCACTCAGTAGTTAGACCTTTAGCCTCTAACATTGCTTTATTAAATCACAAAACACAATATATTCAGATAACATTAAGGTTCTGACCTTGGATGCACAAAAAGTAAGGAAATTCAGAGGAAAGTTTGAACCTCTCTGTGTGTCTAACATCAGACTCTTGCCTACTGTTTGCATTGAGGGCTTGTGGCACCTACTGGAGCTATGAACAATCTCCTGGTGGTTTGGTGACCCTTTCAATTTGTAGGTACAATAGCTTAAGGACAGGACTTTAAACTGGACATGAATTACCTGGTGCTTTAAGGTTGAATTTAGATCTTTAGCCAAGCTTGGAGAGTGTTTTGAGTTCAAATGTTCCTATGTTTTAAAGGTATCAAGACAAAGCAAAGAAAGACCCCTTATCGACAGCCTGCTGTGGTGGTTAATGCAAAAATATGAAATCTTTACAACCAAACTGTGTGAAGGCTGAAAAAGTTTCTCCTTGCCCAAGAATCAGCAGGAGAAATTTCAGGATAGAAGAATGGATTTTTTCTTTGTATTTTAAAAGAACTCCAAAACTGGGGATTAATGTAAAATTACGGCTTAATCAAGCACTCCATTATTCTCTAATGAACTTAATGGAGAAACTCATAATTAGGTATGTTTTCCTTCCAAAACTTCCTTGGGGGAGTTATGAAGGGGTTAATTCTCTAATTAAAAAAACTTCCACCCACATTAACAATTACTCTCCCTCAGGTGAAGCTGTAATAGCAAATGCTATCTCTGAATAAGCTGCTGCAGAGCATTCATAATTTCTTCTACAAAATATCAGCTATGCAAACAGAAATTTAAGGCAATAAAAAAAACCCTGAACACCTATTTCCCAAAATAAAAATAAATGCAGAGTAACCCAGGATACCAAATAAATTTCTTACACAGTTGGGAAGCTCTGCTTGTGGAAGCCTTCTTCCCTTCAGGTGTGTATTCCCACATTTTCCTTACCCTCTGATTGCCTTCACCACGAGCACTGTATGTCAGTCCATCAGCTCTGCCTGAGCCCCCTCCATGCTGCTCCCATCCCCATGCACCTCCCAAGGGAGAGAGCGTGGAGGGATGAGTGCACAAAGCTCATGGCAGCGTCAGGGATCACCCTTTGGCCAGGCAACCTGAGTGTCTCTCAGACTCCACACAACCACAGCTCGTGCAACTTGTGGCCCTTAGCCATCCTCTACCTGTCTGATAAATTCCACTGAAATTAGGCTGCAGGTGACATCTTGAGAGTGGGAGGATGGCTGACTGATGCGCTCACAGACAGTAATCTGCTGATCTTTAAGTAGCCTGCAGATATTTAAGAAGGCTTCTAAAAGAGGAAATCATCACCTAACATCAGACCCACACTTACTGAGCCTCACGTTGCTTCCCTCCCAAGGCACCTGCACATCTGGGGCTCTGATACCCTGCCCAGCCATGCTGCTACCCCACACTCATGTGGGTGATAAACCTCATTCCTCAGATACAGAAACGCCCCTCAGGGTGAGCCTGGGGTGCCCAGTGCCACAGACCACACCAGTGAGGACACAGGGAAAAATCACTAAGTGATGGGCGGCACCCTTGCAAAGAATGTTGCTTTAGCCCTTGTTCATTTCCTAAGCAATGCTGTTCTTATTAATTCCACACAATATCTAGTTTATAATTGCATTCTTATTAAAAATGCTGGTCGGGTGCCATAGATTTTCTACTTTTTATCACAGCATAATATATTAAAAATTAAATAAAAATAGGGAAAAAAAACCCACAGAAAATATTAAGGATCATGCAAAAAGATAAGACCAAACTAAATTGTGTTTTCAGCCTGAGAGCTTTGACACTTTCCTACTAACTACAAGAGGGAATTCTAGGCTTGTATCTGTACATTTAATTCAGACTGCTGCATGCAGGTATTTCAGGATTTCAATTTTATGCTGTGTATCATCTAAGGGCTGTCTATGTGTTTCTAATTGCTTTCTCCATGCAAAAGAGATGCCATAGATTACCAACAACAGACCCATTAATCATCAATCTAAGTGCAGCTAGTCTTACACATACAATATTTATAAGCGTTTATATACCTCTGGCTGGTGCTCACAATCAATGACTGCTAGACAAGGCATGCTAGAGAGCTATCAAATGGTCATAGCTTTCCATGATATTTAGTCTGCAGTTGACCTTTATTCCAGATTATATTTGTGATAAAAAGGAGGTTTTTTTTAATATATAAAGGAAATTATTTTTAAAATGCTTACTTTCCTGGGGACCTGAAAAATTTGACTGACTGCATATTTCTTGTAGACCTAGGGGACTTTTTATTGCTGCCTGTGTGGTCTTTCAGATCATCATCAACCACTTAATGAGCAAATATAATTTCTCTCTCGACTTTGTAGTTTCAAAAGGTATAACTATGAAATAGGCCTTATGTGAGATATAAGGGGGATGCAGGGGGGAAATCCAATTACTATATGAGTTTAATTGTATCTCCACACACCCTATGAGACCAAGAAGGAGTCTAATCACATTTTACATATTTCTGGTTGTTGGAAAAAACATATTTACATTCTAAAGAGTACATTCATCAGCTTCTGGTCAAACAACATCTAAGCATTCACTTCTTCCTTTCGCAGTCAGGCTTAAAAAAAATGTAATTCAGTAATGAAAACTACAGAGTCCTCTTTCAATTCCATTGAGCTCTTATGTTAAAAAGCAGAGCCAGTCAAACTATTGATTTCATTTATTTATTTATTTATTTTGCAAATAAAATATGTGATGATATTCATTCCCCTTTTTTTTTTTGTCCCTCTCTGTAAATCATTTGTGAACCAATCTGAATACTGTGACTGTATATCTTATTTGCAGGCATTTCCACAAACTTATTCCTGTGTTTGAAACATTTGCTACCTCTTTGCTTTGAATACATGTAATTTGCTCTTCTTGGTGAGGGAACAGTCCCAGGGTAGATACTAGAAGCACTGAATTAATCCAGTCATTTTGCTTGGAAGCAGAGCAATTCCTCAGCCATTTCTATAAAACAAAACCTGGGTGGAAGGTCATAAATATTTGAGGAAAAAACAAAGTGCAAGCAGTTTGGAATTCTGCATAAAATACCCCACACTTGATTTCACTCTCTTATTTTTTCTTTCTTGAATTGTTCCCCTTGCCATCATTTTTAAGCAGAAGTATCAAGGCCATTTCCTCCCTGACCCTGTTTGTACTCCCGGCATAGTCACAGCAGTGTTTGTCTGCAACTCCTTGCCAAAAATATTTTTAAAAACCCCAGTGTACATCTGTGAAGGTTTCAATGTGCAGCTGTGGACATCTCATGAAAAATAGAAAAGGAATATTTCAGGAGGTTACCAAGCCACAGCTGATATGTTTGAAACATTGTACAATATGTTAACTTTCTGTGTCAGTAACAAAAATTTGCTTATCAACAGCATTTGCAACTCAGTTCAACCTAAATTCTGCTGGCTTCCTGCTGCCAGAAGACCCAGCTCTAGAATTTTTTTTCCTTCTTCCTCTGATCCATCTCAGAAAAAGTTGTCCTGACTGAATTGATCCTCTCTGGCTTCTACCATCCAGTGACAACAAAATTGTAATTACATGAAAAGAAGCTGATGTTCAGCAGCAAGCTATGCTTCAGTTGTGTGTTTCCTTTTGATCCCAAGGTAACCCGTGGCAGTGGTAGGTAAAATGATTTTTCAAGCATAAGCAGAAAAGCCCCTGAGGAAGAAATATGCTGTATAATCATGAGAGGAAATGCAGCACTTTTTATTGAGGACACCATACCTTTACTCTTTGCAGACACAAATACCCCTCTCAAAGGAAATGTAACCAATGTTTTCAAGCATTCTGCTCCCTCACATCCAAATCTTAAGCTATTTACAAGAATTCACAGTCTTAGTATTGAAGAAGTGAAGCCTGGAAAACAGCGATAGGTTTCCCACATGACTGTATATTTGTGTCCTGCAGGAAGTGTGCATCTAAGCCCAGGCACATCCCTCCAATAGCCCCAAAAGTATCACCAAGTTGCTCAGGCTGGTGTGCCACAGCCTCCACAAGTTAAACAGCTCAGAAAGATGCTCTGTGTGCACAAAAAAAGCAGCAGGCAGACAGCTGCAGTTTTAAGCTCCTACTGAAGCACAATATTAAGCACATACATGGCATTCAAATGAATACTATTACTCATTTCCCTAAAGTAAAGTGGCACCAGCACTGTCCCCAGGGGACTCTGTTGCCATCCCACCACTGCTTCTCCAGCTGCACTGCCAAGCTGGACCCCCAGTGATGATCCCCATGGCAAATCCCTTTTTGCAGGAAATGTAACCTCTGAGTGTGACTCCCTGCCATGCTGAGTGCTTCACACTGCACTTCTCACACGATGGGGATGTGTTTATGCAGACTCCCTCCAGGCCCTATAGCAGCCTCCCAGGGCCTGGAGGGAGTCTACAAGAGAGCAGGAGATGGATATTTTACAAGGGCATGGAATTACAAACAAGGGAGAGTGGCTTTAAATTGAAAGAAGTGAGATTTAGGTTGGATAATAAGAAGAAATTCTTGACAGTGAGGGTACTGAGGCACTGGAAAAGGTTGCCCAGAGAAGCTGTGGACGCCCTGTCCTGGGAAGTGTTCAAGGCCAGGCTGGATGGGGCCCTGAGCAACCTGGTCTAGTGGAAGGTCCTGCCCATGGCAGAGGGGTTGGAATTAGATGAGCTTTAGCATTCCTTCCAATCCAAACCATTCCATAATTCTATGATATTTAACAACTTACCTTGTTTCATACCTGAGCACACGAGACCTTTGTTTGGGGCTGCAGTGGGAAGAACTCACATTTCAAAAGGAGCATTTCATCACAGTCTTGTTCCCTGCCAGAATTAAAGCTCCCAACAGGTTGACTCGACCCTGACTGGCAGCTGATAGCTGTAGCTTATTGCCCAGAGCAGTGGTTACTCCTGGGGCCTAAACCTTGAGCTTGGCATCACCAAACACGCATCCAGGAACCTTCTCGTGCTGAGCTGCCACTTGGCCTGCTCACACATGGATCACAGCTTTATCCTCACCTGGTTTTAAGTTATGTGTATTAAAATAGCCAGGACCATGCCACAGTAGGTGACATTTTATATCATGACAACTATTTTAAGACTGCTCCCATTTTTTTCAGATCCCAAACTGAAACATCATGTCCCCTGCTTTTTTATGCACATTGAACGCCATCAGATTGAGTTCATGCTTTGGAGGAAGGGGAAATTAATACCTAAAACTCCTCAAAAATTAATAAAAACCCTAGACTTCCCCAAATCAATATTGAGAATGTCTTAATATTTTCTAGTGGGCATCAAAATATCAAATTATAATTTTTTTATTTTTGTGGGTTTCATATAATGCTGTCTCACATACATGTGTTCAGCTGTTCTTGCTGAAGAGAGTGTTGCCTAAATGGAGAAATAAATCTTTCAGGACCTTCCAGAAAGGCAAAAATCTTATTCCCATGTCTTGTAAATGCAGTTTGTGTAAATAGCTTAATTTTTTTTCATTTTCAGTATCTCCTGTTGTGTGCACCAGCAAAGTCTGCGCATACACAGCTTAAGCTTAACAAGAGCCTTTTCCATCAAGATATTCTTTTCTTCAGTATGTGTACATTTGTTCAGCTTTGTTTCCAGGCACCTATCCATTCTAATGGAATACAATTATGCTCAGAACATTATTTTTGTAATATTTTATAAGTACCATTTAGTACAAGCTTCCTATCTTTTCCCCTCATGCATGCTATTTACAATTTCAGCAGACCATTTCAATGCTTACTTCAGATTCCACTCTAGAATTAGAAAGAATATTAATCACTAAACTATTTTTGCTTGGACATGATCTAACATATTTTACAAAAAAAATGGAATTTTATAGCGCTCTTTGAGCAATTAGATTGATTAGGTGTGTGGCTTCCTTAAAGCTGTAACTAACCTAATAGGGTGGCCATATACAATATTTTATTCAAATGACATTTTGGGTTTTAGCTTTTATAAAAAGAAGCCACTGCTTAGCAAATCTTTTAAAATTATCCAAACAGACTATTTATTATCTTCAGAAGTCTCTAAATGGCTGTTCATGTTTCACTTAGATTTAAATATGGTGACTGCTTTCTGGCCACTGAGCAATTTTTAGCATACCTTTCAATAATACTTTCTCAAAAGCCCTTTGGCCCTTGTTCATGTAGAAAGATTGTCATCAGTGTGTCAACAAACATCAGAATGTGAATGTACTCTGAGAGAATGACACAGAGAGAGAGAGATGTGCTGAAATTGTGTTGAGGTACAAGTTCAAGAAAACTGTTTTTGAGACTAATGTCCATAAATTTTATGGGAGCTATGGATAGATGATATCCAAAACAGAAACCAGGTTCTTTTAATTTAGTCTGCGCGTTCTGAGGTAGTCACTGAGCTACCAGTGGTGTGCTTTTTCAATTAATTTTGAAGGCAAAATAGGATGGATACTTGCCCCAAGCTTCCCAGATGCACTCTATAATCCTTATTAAATCAGAGGTACGGCCTCATAATCTTAAACCTGCTGAAAAGAGCTTGTGCTCTTTGGAGGAAAGTCATCAACAGTGCAAGAGGTGCTGTGTGGGACAGAGTTTCTTCCTAATGTGCTAAGAAGATCCAAAACAGAAAAGGGGAAGGGAGGAGATCCTGTCTTCTGTCTGTTAGGAAGGCATCTTGGTTCCCTATAGCTAAAAATCAGAAGTCCCAATTTCTAGAAGATGGTTAAGCCTATTGGGATTTTTAGAATCTTGGGTAAAACACTACTGTAAAAAAAAAAAAAAAAATTATAAATGCCTAAAGAATTATTTAGCATGAAGTGGTACATTTCCAGCTACATTTGAGGCATTTTCTTCAGCTGGTATAAAGAGTTACCCCCTTGATGATATTTCAGAGATATTTCTGTTTAATTCAGTGGTGCTGCATTAGCTGATACTCACCAAAGGCATACCTTCAAAGATAAACTTTCAAAAGCCTTTCATTTGCAAGCGTTTTTCTAAAACCCTAAAATTCTTCAACTGCTTGGGAGTAAGACCAGTTTGGGAGTAAAACCAGCCCTTAAACTGTGCTGAGCCATATGACTGAACATACTGAGTTCTCCATAGCCAGCTTCCTGTTTCCTCTACCCCCCAGCCACAGCCTTGTGGCCAGATTAGTTTGCTCTAGAATGCCAGAAGACAAGTGCCACAAGTAGCTGAGGGCTTTCCTAAGTGGCTGACCCAAATTCATCATCACTGCAGGTATCCTCCTCAGAGAGATGCAGGACAACGTGGCAGCACTGCTAGATGAACCATGAGAACAGCTGCTCCTCACCATTGCCTCCGAGGCTGTTCCTACACCCCTAGCTCTGCCAAAACAGGATGGCAGCCTATAATATCAACTGGTCTCAGCTGGTACAGTGGCACCGTGTCATGCTGTAGAAAATTTGACTTTGCAACTTCCATTCTTGCAGTGCCATAAACACTGAGAGTCAAACTCAGGATCTTCAGCATCAAAAAGCATATATTTCCACCTTGAAAGTTCAGGATAATCTTCTTTGAGCTGTAGCTAGGCAATAGACTCTTCCTGTCAGTGAATCAGCTGCTGGAAGACTTCACTTTATGTACAAGATACTGCATTTACATTTTGACCTATTTGAAAGATGGCTGAGGGGGAGTGACAAGTCAGTCAGAAATCCTAATATTTTAGCACAGTTCATTCCAGATTCCTAACAAGAAGAAAAATAATAGTCTAGATTCAAATACAGTAGCTTATTCTTATGTTTTATTTATGAAAATCATTTAATTAGCAGTTCTTTGCCTCTGCTCCACACCTCACTTCTCCTGAAATTTTCTGGCTGCACTGCACAGTGCAAAGACTATGCACACTCTCTAAAGAAAAACAGTGTCCAGACTGCTGGGCCTTCTACTCAAAGTGAACCTAGTGATAGATTTTAATTCAGCTCAGGAAAGCAGCTTTGCAGTTACATAATATTTCTCTTTCCTGTGTTTGGGTTCACACTGGGGAAGTCTCTGGACTGCAAACTGGATGCCCTTCACATGAGGCCAAGCCAAAAATGCCCCCCAAGGTTCACCTGACATGGTCTCCTGTGTGTCACCTAGACCTGATCTGATGCCAAAGCTGCTGCCAGGCAGGCAGTGCAGACCCTGGGCACCCAGCAGCAGCTGCCTGACCCTACCCATCCTGCTGCCCTGTGCTGCCCTCTGACGCAGGCAGAGCTTCATGTGTCCCTTACCCAGGCTTCAAATAGAGAAGGAAATTTGATCAATTGGTTCTATGCATTAAACTGTAAATGGAAAGTCATAAAATGCTGGAAAGCCACCTTCAGGTCCTGAGGGGTCAAGTGAGGCTTTGTATCACAGATCTGACCTGTCCCTGATGGAGAAAATGCCATAGCAGGGATTCCCTACAGCTTCAGCAGGAAAGAGCTGCCCACTGTGTCCATCCCCCTCCCCTCCTCTGACCCAGTGCTAACCTGCAAATTACCTCTTTTCCAGATCTGTAGTTGTATGGATATTATGAATTATAACTTAACATTCCAAAGTAATGTCAAAAGTGGAACACAGAGAGAATTTGAAAAGATCGCAAAAGGGCTGTAATAAAACTACCACACAAGCTGCACTATGTGCAAGACTTTAGACCTCTGGGGGACTTATAAACACTCATTGCTTCTCTTTTTGAGGTGCAAAACCTGTATTCACATTCCTGTCTGCCTCACTATGAACTACAAAATATTCTTGCCCCAAAATAAAAGAAAAAGAGAAAAAATTCCTAGAACAACATAACCTTTTCAAAGACCTTCCACACTCCCCTTCCTCAAAGACATACTAACTGGAAACCATGGGAACACAGATCTCTACTGCAAGTCTATATTATTCAGCAATATTCTTAGGAATCTACTAACTAATTTCTCAGAGGGTATAAAGGAAACTGGGAAGTCTATTTCCCAGTAGGAAATGGAGTAAATCTCTCTCACTGGCAGATTTACACATAGACACACACAGACACACACAATTTTTTGCAGTCTAATTCAAAGCAGACATAGAAGTCATTTGGAACAACAGTGCAATTTAGAATGCAGCTTTCAATACAGTCTGTCACATAGCCCATACACAGCCCATACACTCCAGTTTCAAAGATAAATCATAAGTTGTACGCACACAAATCTTTATTTCATCATATTTTCCTAAGGCAGATAAACTGAATTCTGTATCAATCACTATGTTCTGATTTTCTAAGGCTTTCCTTGTTCTAACATAGCACTGAAGTTGAAGTTACATAATATTTCTCTTTCCTGTGTTTGAGTTCATACTGGGGAAGTCTCTGGACTGCAAACTGGATGCCCTCAGATGAAGCTGCAGTTTGCACCATATTGAATCTGGGTAGTTTGACATTGGGTAGTTTGGAGTTGTTATTGTAAAATAATCCCATGTATATAAAAGTTTTGATCTTAAATTACAAGGTGTACTGCTTACTTTTTACTAGAGATGTCAGGGATACTTTTTAACTACAAAGGGGTGAAAAAAGTGTCTTCTTCCTAAGTATTTAATTTAAAGAGAGATGCTGCATGCAACCCAAAAATGCTCTTATGAGTATGATTGTGTGACTCTTAAGGACTTGGTACTTTCCAGGCTCTGTTAGCCAGGGCATTCAATAAATGATAGAGAGGTACTCAGTTTTATGTCATCACTTACAGGACAGAGCAGGGGCACTTTGTTGCATGTTTTTTATAGCAAAGACAGGATTCAGTCATCAGCTGAGCTGAAATCACTCCTTCTCAATTCTCCTTGCCAGTTTTCCATACTCTTAGGCTCATTATTTGATTTTAAACAGTCAAATATTCACAACAATTGTCTTCCAGAGAGGGGTGTGCTGTCTCTTACCTCCAGTCTCTCAGCACGTTGGGCTGCCAATGAAGTCTGGAGGGGGCTCAGTGGCTGCTGCAAGCTCCCATCTAGGCAGGAGCACACAGCTCAGCAGGACATTCCACTGAAAGGAACCATCCTCCTGGAAAAGCAGATGTTGACTTGTACCATGTGGGAGTGGTATAATGTCCCTCACCGTTGTGCTCAATTTAGTACATTTGCATCCCTCTGCTTCTTACCACTGTGAATGTCTTAGCTGCTATTTAATGGTTTGTGTTACTTAAATTGGATCCAAACTTTATTTACCTAGGCCTATTAAAATTTCTGTTCTGTTTTCTCACTTATTCAGAGGTATTGTTCTCCCTCCTTGTTTAGCTCAGTCTGGTTTTGTTTTTCCTTAAAGGCTCCATCTTCTCCCAAGACCACACACTTGTGAACTTCTTTTTTTATTGATAAGCTCAGGAGTGCAATTGTGGTCCCTCATCCTACAGTCTTGCCATCCAATTGCATCAGCTTGCCCAATCTCTCTGATTCCCCCCAGCAGACCCTTGTTCAGGAGCAATGCTTCTGTGGGCAAAGTTGCAATCTCTGGAGGACCCTATGGAGACAGGCATTGCATCATCCCTCAGCCTTCATATGCACAGCTGTTTTTAAAGAACAAACTACAAAAGGCCAGCTGTGAGGCCAGTGAAAAGTCAGAAACAAAATACCTTGTTATCTTGAAAAGGGCTTGAATGGTACAGCAACGTCTTTTCTTACTTGGCCACATAATGGTAAATTCCCCACTCAGGTAAAAACAAACTGAAAGAAACAGAAAACAATCTATGATTTCTCTATCTTGGCAGAGATTCTACAGTACCCAAAACACAAAAGCTAATGGAGTTTATAGGGTGAGGAACTGACTAAGAGGGAGGGCTTGTAAGAAGCTAATGAGGATTTCAATAAAATAAATAACTGCCTCTCTAAAAACCCCCAGCCAAAGTAACTCCAAAATATTGAATTTGAACAACCATATATCCTTCCTTATGTGTACGCATATGTGTCCATTTATTTTTGTTTTTATTTTTATTCTTGATCAGAGAGATAGCCCATGCAGGCTGAAAAAGCTGGATAAGGAGCACCTCTGATCAGCATCCAGAATCAAATACAGTCTTAGCTGAGGTCAGGACAGACCTCTTGGCGAGGGACTGGGCAATACAGAGATGTTCCCACTGCAATAGGAATGAGTCCTGTGGAAAATGGCTGTGGACCCTTTTGAAAGAAACAGCCTTTTCCCATTCAGCAACCCACTTACAGCAACAAATCTCATGCTGTCAGGATACCCTGCAAAACAAAAAGCATAGGGAAGCCCTGCTGGGTCAGACCTTCTAGTCCAGTATTTTGCATTAGTAAAGAGAGTAGCAGTTACTTAACTATTTCTCCTCCTGGTACTCCTGCAGGTTCCACAACTCCTGGGCTGAAGCCTTTATGGTGTACACTCCTATTTATTCCATTACCTGCACTTTATGGACCTAAATAAATGTCCATTAATTTGTGCATTTCCCTTCGGACCCCACTGATGCAATCTGCCTTCACAGTCTCGTGTTTCAAAAGATTCAGTTATTAACTCTCGGTGATGTAAAAAGTAGCTCTTTGTGTCTGTTTCAAACCAATTTCTGATAGTTTCAGTGCATATTTCCTGTTCTAGTCTTGCTCTAGAAAAAGTTTGCTCTAGGTTAGCAAATCAAGAGATCTAGACCTCAGACTAGACACCCTAGGTGTGGTCCTGGATTTATGCTACCTTACCTGCAAATCAGTGATGTCATGAACTACCATCATACTCCCCTTAGCCTCCACCCAATCCAGAGTAATCACAACCTTATTAGTTTTTCTTCATAAGGAAATTTCTTCACCCTCTTAGTTGGCTGCCCTTTCCACTATCTCTTCTATATCCACTATGTCCTTTTTAGATTGTGAAGTTCTGGATCACACAAAGTACTCAAAAAGTGCATCAAAGTTTTAGATAAGAGCAAAACAGTGTTTTCTGGTTTGCTCTCAGTACATTAATAGTGATACTTCACATTGTGCTGACTTTTTGGCTGGCGTGATATCCAAGCAGTGATTTTAGAGGACTGCAAAGGATAACTCCAAGATCTGTTCCCTGAGTTGCAACTATCATCTACATGCTCAGTATAGCACAAACAGAATTTCGCTTATTTCCCTCTAATTCTGCACTTTTTTCATCTGCTTGGTCTTGTGGACAACACTTTCTGAAGTTACTCACGATCAGCACAATACTTGACTAACCAGCAAACATCCTTAATATCATCTGCAGGTTTGGAGATATCAGTGCTCATGCTCATGTCAGTCAGCTGAGGTCTGACCAGCTGGATTTGCCTTTCCTATCCTTTCTGGAGATTACTAGTGATGTATTACTCCCATACCTCTTGGATCTTTCCCAGATTCTGGTTTAAATATTCTTCTGTGCTTTTAATTACCAGAGACAGCACCTGGCAACCCCTTGCTGAAGAGCCTTCTCCACAGTGTCACAGATTGAAGCTTACATTGGTTTAGTTTCTCCCTTCACTGGGCAATCAGGTAATTCCCCTTAGGACAGGTAACAACAAAGTGAGACCTGCCCTAGTTGAGGTGCATCTGCCTAACTCACTTTCCAGGGACAAATTCCACTTTTCTCCCCATCTTTCTCAGCTGACATGAAAATTGTTTTACTTGGGGTCCTCTGTTCACTTCTGTGTGTGCAGCCCTCAGTTCCGTCGATGTTTTCATTTGGGCAAGAATTCCCAATAGAAATCAGCACCTGCTGAGACAAATGTATAAAGGTTTGAACCAGAAGTGCTCTACTGTAATGTGAAACTTCTTGTTCATTTATCAATATTTTCTAATAAATCTACCAAGTAGGATACTGTAAGACAAATTACAAGAAAATGCAGTGCCTGTGTTTAGCTGGAGAGAAGGCATGTGGGTAACCATAGTCCTTGAATTTTGACTTCAGTGGTGTAAAGCTTCAGAACAGCTTTTAAGGAAAAAGATAATTAAAGACACAGAGGTCAAATGAAAATGGCATAAAATACAGCATGGGCTTAACAAAAGTAGATTGTACCAGATTAACCTCATACATTTCTTTGACAAGATAACCTACACTCTAGACAAAGGACGTGATTGATCCCGTCTGTCTTAACTTCAGCAAAGCCTATGATAACAAAGTGTATTAATAGTAAAACAGGAAGAGATGGGGATTAGCAGAGAAATTGTGAGGATGAGAAGCTGACTGAAGTCAGACATAGAGTGTGCTTTTTGAAAGGGAAGGCTTATGGCTGAAAGGAAATTAGGAAATGAGGTTCCTCAAGAATCAGCTTTGACCTCACTTTATATAATTTCATAAAAGTCCCTAACAATCGGGGAAGAAACATTTGGAAACACTAATAAGGAAAAATATCTCACAGATTGAAATTTTTTTTCACTGAAGAGAGGACTGGGCTACAGTACACAAAGAAATGGATACCATTGAAGACTAGGTTAATAATAATAATAATGGAAAGAAATCTTGAAGTGCTAACTGAAAAATAAAAATCTTTGGGACTAACAGCAAGAAATTCCCCTGTAGGCTGAATGCTCCACCATTGGAAAAGGATAAGCAAAAGAAGGATTTATTTCTGCATGTTGATTTGTAGGAGGGCTGTAGGCTGTTAATATGAGGAAAAGCAAACATGAAAAAATCAAATCCAGGCACACAAAAACAATACCTGTTTTTGTAGAGGTGGGGAAGGATCCTTGCTATTAGGAGAAATAAAATTTTAAATGGGAGAGGTACAAGGAAGAATTATAGCCCTAATCAAAGGACTGAAGAACTTAATTTTAGTGAAAAGTCAAGAAGAAAGTTGAGACAGAGAGACTGAAAGGAACATGATTGTTATGCACTAAATTATTTAGGCTAAAATCAGAGCCTTTTCACACAAGAAAAAATGAGTACAAGCTTTAAATTGGATTTCTCGAGCTTGAAAAATATGAACTTAAGAATTAGATTGGATTTTTGAAGGGAAGAAGAGGGACAAAAAAACCTGGTTTTAATATACAGTCTTACAGTAAAGGAGATGTAATACAGTGCTTGCACTAGCCAGGGATGGCTCTCAATTAACTCTGAAGTCTCCTTGCCAGTCCTGCATGCTCCCTTTACAGAAGCAGTAATCCAACTTTGCCACTTAAACAGAGCAGCCAAAGGACTAATTCCTGCAGAGCAGAGGCTTCTTCTCTGGAAGTCTGTGGAATTTTTAGCCAAAAAAAAAAATGTAACCTGCCAATCTTGGCTTTCTATTTGCAGTGGCCACCCCTTGCACAAGGAGCGCAAAGGAGGGGCAGCAGTGGCCTTGCAGATGTTTGTGACCTGTTGCTGTCACCCACGTTGGCACAGAAACCCTTGAACCTGCCAGGGAGGAAAGTCTCTGAGTGCAGCAGTGGGGGTGGACATGCATTTGACTCTGGTAAGAGGTCTCCTCCTGTTTTACATTCACAGCATCTCTGTGCAGCTGACAAAAGCAGGCTGGAAGTGTTGGCCAGTGTGTCCCATGGCAGATTTAATCCCGTGTATTTTGCAGGAAGTGAGTGAGCTGCTGGGCTCCAGCGGGACTGCTGCAATCCTGCCAGGGACTGGGCTCTGTGTGCTCCAGTTTAATCAACACCAGCAAAGTGTGCTTCCCACGCTGCCATTTTTTATGAAGGCATATCCTCCAAAGCTAATAATCTTTGCTATCCAGAGGATTCCACATCTAAAAATATATCACAGTTTAATTTGTATTTGATACTGTATGAAAACAAGAGGGGAGGTGAGATCTAGCCTCTGTGGGGTTCTGTATCCTAATATAGACACATTTCATTACTTTTGTCCAGTTTATTGGGGTCTTTCTCAGCCCACTGATGGTCTGCATTACTCAGGTACATAAAACCAGTAGGAGCACTATATTAGCCAAATGCTGTTTATAATACACTCAGAGGAGATTGCCCAGTTGAGGCAGGGCTCAAGTGCATCAGTCAAAGTGTCACTGTAATTGTAGATGCAGAAAGAGTGAGGTTTTTTCCCACCTCCTTTAAATCCTCTCTCAATTCTTTAATGACCCAACCAGTTACATAAACATAGAAAAGTGTTTATTGAAATGTAGCTCAGGGAGATTTAACAGATTTGGAAAATATTGTTCCACAGATGTCATCACTGTTATTGATGCAGGCAGCATTAAATCAGCTGTGATTTAAAATTTTACAAAAAAATACATAAAATAAGAAACCATAAATGAAAATGGTTAAGCTTCCAGTATCAGCTTGAAATAAAAGAAGTGATAGAGGACCACTTCTATTGCAGCATTAAACAATTTTGTGGTTTGATAGAGATCAGGCTCATACAGGATGACAACATTCAGTGACTTTCTGACCTCACACCATGACGTTCCTCCTTTATTACCAAGAAAATCTACTCTTCCCTAACCCATGCATTTTACTTCAAAATAATTTTAGCAGATGCTCTCTGTAGGGAAATTTGGAACACAGGAAAGCAAGCAGTAGATAACAGACATCTGCTGTCTGCTTTTTAAACAATGTGTGAGAGCCCAGGTTTCCCCCAGGTAGCCCCATTCCCATCAAGAAGAGTTAGCCCCAGTCCACAGAGCATTGCAGCTGCTTTGCACCACATTAGCAACACAGGTATCATCACCTGTAATATGGCCTGCAGTTTCCATAGGCAAAAAATTAAGATCATAGTCAGAAATATTTCCTTTGGGTTATGGCACAAGTTTCACAAGAACAGTTTAAATTCATCAGCCTGGAATTGGAATCCTGGAATTATTTTCACCTCGAAATCAAGCTCTGAGCACTAGCCTGCAGTCACTATGGATCAGTAGAGTGTAATTTTGGTGTCTCTCTCTAGTGCAAGAAGACAGCCTGGCTGCCACTTGTAAGCAAATTATCCAGCAGGGCCTTCTTTGTTAATTAATATAAATTTAGAGGTCAACTTGAATGCATGGCTCTTTTCAAATTACATTTTTTTTCAGCTGCAAGCCTGAGTCTTTCTTCCTTTTCTATACCATGGCAAATGGGGAACAGATTTTTGTTTCCTAATGCTAATATCCAAGAAAACCAAGGTTATAGACTCAGTTGTCAATGGCAACAGCAATATCATTGTTTAGCCTCTAATTAATAGCATGGAATGAGTTGTCAGTAAGCTTATGTTTCCACAAATAGCAATTCTGATTCCATTGTGCAGACATCTTACACATAACCCTAATCCAACAGTCCAGAATGGTGCTTACCTGTGAAGGTTGTAGCAGATGACTCCAAAGTTTAAAGTTCAAGAGCCTTCCTAAGGCTAAACAACAAAGAATTCCACACACTGAAGCTATTTTCACTTGGATTCCGTCAAAGTAGTAGATTTCCAAATGGTAAATTTTTAGGCTTTTTGTCTGTTCCCTATTGTATTCCCAACCTGGCTAGGTAGTCCCACAGGGCTATTTTTATAGCAACAAAAGTTTGAATTGTGTCCTTGCTGTGAACTGCCTCTGGAGTAGCTTTTCTTTCCATTCATGAAAGAAAAACCCCTCCACTCTGCTACTTGCACTAGATAACTCAAGTTAACCAATTGGAATATCCTGCTGACTGCTATGTGCCTCCTTTTGTTCACTCTATTATATTTTTCCTGTAGGTCTTGAGAAGCCTAAGTTCCCATGAAAAAAATCCAGGTTATCTGAGCTGATTCAATAGCAAATAACATCCTCACTTTTTGCACTTGGAGGCAGATGACTACTTGCACTTAATATACTCAGCTTAACTGCACCTACATTTGTCCACCCTTTGCACAGCCCTTATTTCTTATTTCCCTGACAGCAGAAGCAAGTTCTAGGATCACAGGAATGAATGTTCTAGCAAAAAACCCACCTGTACTGGTGTGTAAATTAAGCTTCACTAAAGCTTCTGTACCCCACTTCCAGGAAGTTATACTTCGCTCTTGAAGGATATTTATGGTTAAATGATGCAAAGAAGAGTACCTTGGATATAAGGTACAAGTCACTTAAAGAAAGGGTGAAGATGTTTTATTTGGGGAAACAAAACCAGTTCACACTATGTCTCTGCTTTCCTTCAGAGGAATAAGAAAGTTCAGGCTGTGACCATACTGTGGGGGGTGAGGCCTTTTGAAGAACATCTGGTTGTAGCCAAAGATTTCTCTGGTCAACCCAGGCAGCAATGGAAAGGATTTCCCAAAATTTCAGTTTTGCTGTGCACAAGCAAGCACAGCATATGACTTGAAACTTCATCTTAAAAGCAGGAAAGATTTTGACTTGTGACTCTGTCTTGAAGGCTACTGCATCTCCCTAATAGAAACTTTCCTATTTCCAGCTTGTATTTATTCATGGCCCTCTTACATCTGTTTCTTCTTGTGCCAGCATTGTCCTCTACCTTAAATCTCTCTTTTCCTTTATAGAGTTTACCTCCATAATGCATTTATAGATAGCAATCATATCCCATCCTCAGCCTTCTCTCTCTTCATCGAAATGACACTGAGCATTTATAGAGTATTTTTATGTCTGAAGTTCTGCACAGACATTATGAGTTTCTCCTCACCAAGAAGATGGGCAGATAAGCAATATGAGAGTTTTCATTTTTTCATTTTTGACTCTTAGTGCGTGTTTGTGATGAGATCATTCAGGCAGAAAGCTGAAGCTGTCACACTACAGAGGAGCATCACATTACAGCCAGAAGGAGAGTCAGAATTCACAAGTACCAAACAGCATTCCAGAAAACAGCCTGGATCAAGGTCTATTTCATCTTGGTTTTGTTTCATATAAGCCTTCCCCTCCTCCTAAACATCAGTAGTCAATAATTTGTCCACAATTTTACCTACTAAAGAAGTGATATTTTAGTACAGAAAATGTTATCAAATTTGCTTGTGACACATAAAAGAAAATAAACTTAAAATATATAATTTTTTGGACAACATTTCAGTGTTTTGGCTACACTGTGGCTTACCAGTCCAAGGGTCACAGCTGTGACCAAAGCTGTGAATGCTTTGTTCTAAAAACTTTGGAACCATTCATATTTCAAAATTTGTTCATGGAATGATAATGGCCTCATATCTCCAAAAGCAGAGAAATATTTCTGGGGATACTGAAAGAATATATATCAAAATGTAATGAAGAGATGCAATATCTCTAATTGCTTCCAAAAAAATCTTGCAAGCAGCACAAAGCCTGCATGAAAATCTAGCAGGATCTCTGGCTAGTTTTCAGATACATAGAGGGTAAATGTAAATCTTTAGTGCTCAAAAAGTTGAGAAAAGAAAGCAAGGAATCAGATCTTATGCACACAAAAGACAAGAGCTGAGCTTTCATTTTCCAAAGTTATCCAATTCATGTTAACACAACTCAGCAAGTTTTCATTCAGTAGGAGTCCAAGCAAAAATCAAAGTGGTAGACATCAATTCCTCAATAAAAGGCGACTTCAGATAGCTGGGTATCCTCATATCTGATTAAAAAGAGAAATTAACTCAATGGATAAGTGTCTCTCTTGTAACAAAGTCCTATTTCATACTCAGGATTGTTTTCAATAGGCAAGTTTTACTGCCTCCTTGTGAGATCTGCAAAGCTGCACAAAAAGTTGGCTGTGTCATCAAGAATGCTGATCATCATCACCTGTTTATACAGCGACAACACTTAATGGGGGAGGAGAGAGAAATGTTCTAATTTGGAAAAGATGCAATATTTCTAATATAAATTATAGCCCAATTTGATGAGCAAAGACATGATAGCTTACTGTCTTGCTTGAGATTTGCATCTCTTCCTAAGCCAAGCCAGTGCAACAACCTCCAGCACTTACATTTGAGTCCAAAGTGACTGCTAAATGCCAAAATAATGAATTGCTTTTAGATCTATTTGGGCTTCAAGAGCAAGCACATGACTGTAAGCAGGGTCTCAATCCCTGCTTTATTCCCTGGAATGCCTCAGCACACCCAACTCAGATTCAGAAGCCAGATCCAAGCATCCTCAGGACTCCCTTGCACCTGGGCACAGCAAAAAGTAACCCAAACACCAAGCCAAGGAGATTGCTGTTTCCACTGGGGAATGTCAGAGATGGTGTTACAAAACAGCAATTAGCTAAATATGTGTTGTGGCACCAGAGTCCTATGCAAACCAAACAAAGAAAATCCCCAGAACAGGCCAAAAAGCAAGGCCCATTGTCAACAAAAGGTCTTAGACCCTCCAGGCTGGTAGAAGAAAAATCCTTCAATGATTAATCATTGAACCAACAGAAGACAATGTAGGCAGTTAATGATGAGGACATTTTCAAACAACAAATAGTAGAAAAGAAGTTTATAATTCAAATCAACTTGTATTAAAGATGGGACAATCCTGGCTCAGAATTACAGTCCTTTTATTTTGAGCAGGTGAGCTTTAAGCCCTGCTTTTTGAAGTCAATTTAACAAAAGATTGCAGAGACCTAAACGAGAAGGCATAAAAAACCTTCAAAGTCAAATGAGTAAAATCAAACCTGGTATCTGCATTCTAAGTGTGGAGAAAAGAAAACTTCATAGAGCATGTTGGATGGAAATCCAAATTAAGAATTGTAGAGAAGATGCCCACAAGAAAGAGGTGAAGACTGACAAGTAATTAAAACAAGTACCAACTTTATTCTGAGACAACAGCACTCAATACACTGCTAAAAAAAATGAAAGAACATAATTACTGCTGTCCTGCAACTTTGTCCCCAGTCCAAGACCATTCAATATTGTCATTGTTGATGGGGGGATGATGGGATGCTGCATATGCTTATGAAATTTACAATGACTAAAGCTGTGAGAACAAAGGAGAACAGGACTGAAATTCAAATTGCACTGGCAAATTGGATAAATAGCTTGCAAAAATGAGATTCAGTACAAGTGGGAGGACAAACATGGGGCACAACTCTCAGACAGGAATAATCAGTTTGCACAAATACAAGATAGGGAACAACTGGTTAAGTAGCAATTCAGCATAAAAGGTATGAGGATTATAGGGGATTACAAAATAAGTGCAGTTCAGCAATGTGGGGCTAATACAAATTACATAAAGGCAACAAACAGGAAGATAGCCTGTGAAATATATGGACTATTAATTACTCACTCAGCATTGTGTGAAATCTTTGCTTTAGTATTGTGTCTACTTTGAATACTTTAGACCAGAATCTAAGGAGACACAACAGCTGGATTGGGAGAGACTTAAAATGTCTGATATACTCAGAAAGAGTGAATGAACAACAATAAAAAGAAAAAAAGATGGACGGACGGCATGATGACAGTTATTGGAGAGTTCTATAAAGGATAAATCAGGAACTGTCAAAACACAAGTGGAAAGTGTTCAAAGGAAAAGTAAATGCACAGTAAGCCTTTTCTTACCTTGAAACATAAATAGTAAAGAAATGAGCAAGGTCATGAAACACTGAAGATGGGATCAATAAGCATAATCATCATAGACCCATCAGCCAAACAAGCACTTTAGCATAGCTTCACTCACTTTAGCATAGTTTCACTAAAGGTGACAGTACAGAATACTCAGACATGTAGAATAAAGGCAGAAAATTAGGATCACTATAAAACAGGGTCTAAAATGAGATGGAACAAAAAGTACTTATGCAATTGATGTGTTCAAATTGTATCTATCCAAAAATCTCTAGGAAAAATATCATATGGAAATATACTACCTGTACATCAGAAATACCAGTCATTAATTTCAGTGACATGTCCAAATCAATTTGCAAGGAAGAAATAATCAAAGTTACAGAAATAAGGGAACATGATAAAATAAAACTAAAAATAGCTTAATCTGATGTAGGTTGACCTAATCTTTCTTTCTACACTGTATTTGGACTTGAGAAGAACATCTATTATAATATGTATGGAAAATGACCTAGACAATAGGACTTCATAGGAGCAGCTACTTAGCAAGGCACTGAAAGGAGGTAAATAAGGATTTTCTCAAAGACTGATTTCATAGCCAGTCTTATTCAGCAATATTTATTTTAAAGGACTCAGCAAAAAGAATTTGAAGGCAGTTAAGTAATATGCTGATAAGACAAAGCTTGTGAGCATCACCTTACAATAAAACATGATAATTAAAAGCAGTTTGAAGAAAAGGGATGAAATACTGCAGAGAAAGACAGCATTAGTAAGGGATGGATGGGAAATTCAAGGTAGAAGATGGAAGGGCATCAATTTGATGAGAAGGAAGACATGAGTGAGCTATTTTATCACAAGTGATGCTGAGCAAAGGTAATTGCACAAGACACTGCACAGAGAACTACTGAAACATCCTGTGGAGCCCTGTGGGCACTCTGGTGATCCACATTCTCAAAAATGATAAATTTAAGCCATTTAAACTGGAGCAGGTGGACAGAACCATTTCTGGAATGATCAGGGAAATAGAAACCTTTGGTGAAAAGAGAAACTGTTTAACAAATGAAGGCTGAGGGGGAATATAATTGCTCTCTATAAACATATCAAAGAGGTAAATGCCAGGGAAGGAGAAGAGCTATTTAAGCTAAAGACCATTATTGGCACAAGAACAAAAACGTAGACACTGGACATAAATAAGGTTAGGCTCAGAGCATGATTTGTAACCATCAGAGAAAGGGAATTCTGGAGAAGCTTTAAGGAGCACAAAATTCAGGTGTTTTACAGTGGAGCTTTATTGGTTTGGGGAGGCAACATGGTAAGGTGACTGCCTGGGACTGAAGGAGGATTTAATTCAATGAGACAAAGAAATCCTTTCAATCCTGTACCTCATAAAAATAGAGAGGTCTTTCCTGAGCAGGCTGAATGTACTGGTATAAATCAGCTGTTGTCATCACAGAAGCATCTCTTCTGTCAGGCTCTGTGTGGGGCACAAACACCCATTGTGGTGGGTCCTTCAGGACAACAAGTAAAAGGACCCTGCCATTTCTATTCCATGGCTACTACCAAAAAACCTTCAAAATTCTCTCTTGCATTATGTGGCCTTTATATCAACAAGTACTTCCAGAGGAAGTCACAGCATTCACAAACATTCCTTACAGCAATTAGAACTGAACAAATCTAAAAATCAAACCCATTAGGAAATTATTCTATAATTCTATATTACTCTTAAGTTGTGAGTTTTCCCTCTTTTCATTTCTCAAACTGATGCTTTAAGTTTTAGATTTCATATTATCCAGATTTTGTACTGCATTAGTATGTAACTCTGAACTTCATATAAAGTGTTAGCAAGTTCTCCTCACAGTTTAGTTAGACAAAACAATTCTTTTCCAGCCCCAGAACCAAGGACACCATTGCAGCTTCAAGCCCAAAAAGTACAAACAACAGCAAATTGAGGAGAGCAATCTGGGAGGATGGGACTTCATAACCTGCAGCTGTAATTGGACAATTAACCCCAACATGTAAATGGGCCAAAACTTACAAAAGTTTGAAAATGTGTGACTTCTTGTCCAACATGGGTGTAGCCTCAGCCAGGCTCTTGTACTGCCCAAGGTGTATCCTTTGAAGGCCTTTTAATAAATACCTACTTTGTTCCTTTAACACTATCTAACCTCTGTTCTAGGTGGCCTCTCAAGGCATCAAAACTTCTTCATGGAAGACTCTGCTTAAAATGCAATTTAATATGAAAGTTTCTGGCTAAATATCTATTAAATGTTGTAGGAATTTTTGATTATTTTTAAAAAGTTTTTATCGACTATTTTTATTTAAATAATAGTTTTGGTACACTTTGATTAAATATTCCATTAAATTTGCAGTAAAATATTTGAGAAACCCTTCTAACAAAGTAATAAATTTTCTAAGGGTTAATAATTTATTAGTTCTCAGATGGTTTTTTTGACAAAAAATATGTTTTTGTGAGAATTTAGAAATAACTGACACACATTTTCTACCCAGCACTTTTCCAATGGAGAATAACTTTGAGTCCTGTACTACATTACAAAAGGGAACATAGGGAAAGAAAAGTAATTTGATTAAAGGGAAGACAATGCATTAATAAAGTACCCGACCTCAAGCATCCAGACTCCAAATCCCATCTCCTTTTACCAAATAATTTATTTCAGAGAGTATTCATGCAAATATATGGAAAACACTAAAATATTTTTTCTATCTAAGGAAAAAAAGTTCTATATATGGTGCACTTTGCAAAACTATATAGCTCTTGAAAGGTCCTGTTGCTGTGAACAAGGTTCATTTTTCCAAAGAATGACAGGCCTGGTTATGATGATGATAAATGCTGAGAAATTAAATTTCACTTTGAGACGGAACTTAAGTAAACCCCCAAATTCACAGTGAAAATCATGACTGCACAGCAGCTCTCTACAGGCGCTCAGGAATTACAAGAATCCTAGTCAAGTCTTGCATTAAGAGCTAAAATTTACTGCAGGTGAGAAGGGTGATACAAGGTCAATGAATCACTTAATTTCTCAAAATGCAGCCTAAGTAGGGCTCAGGTGGGAAGGGATTTTCCTGCTGCCTGCCTGCCATGGGGAGGAGACTCTTCCTGGAGAGGTTTGCACAGTGCACCCCATGTGCTGCTGTGGGGTCCCACTAGACTGGGGTGGGCTCTGCAGGACATCCAGCCACATCCTGCTTGGATTCAGGAAGGAGTCAGCAGACACAAAGCAGCTTTCTGCTGAAATTAGCTCAGGTGTGTTTGAGACCCCCTTCTGGACTACTGCAATATCCCAAAGTATCAAGAAGCCTCGTTTGAATTTGTGGCTTATAATTAACCTTAAATCCACAGCTGATGAAAGCCATAATATTTTTTTAGTGTAGTTTCTTTATTGCAGCTCACACAGGGGAAAAAAAAAGAAAAAAAACCCAAAACAATCTTAACAGGCCAGTGGTAGGACTCTGGATTTAAGGGAGCTTTAATGTTACAGCACTTGTCAACAGCATGTTGTTTCCTTTAAATGCTATCATAAAAAAAAGAAAAAAAAAACCAAATTAAGCTATCAAACTATCATTCTCCAGTGTGTTAACAGCAAGCACACAAGGAAAAGAAACCTGAAACCTTTTATTTACAGGACTGCAGCAGGAATCTGGAGCATGTCTCTAATAGGGGGGATCAGGTGCAGTCAGTCAGAAGGGAGGTGCCTTCATTGCACCAACTGGAGCTCCCTTAGCACCACGGCAGGCCCAGCTCCAAATGCCATGGGAGGGATAACAGGGCTCTGATTTCTCTCTTCCAACCACCAGGATAACATTAAAAGCAAGCAAGGTGGATGTTACATTAATGAACTGCCTTACAACTCTTAGAGAGGGTTTTTTCCATTAGCCAACTTCCCTGAGATCCTGATTTCCCATGTAATCTTGATTACAAATCAAGAAATTTCTCCAATGCCTCCAAAAATCCTCTCCAACAGTAATAAATAATGCATGTTTGATATACCCAGAAAGCAGACAGAGATAGCAAGTTTCATAGGCCTGATTTCCAGGTGCAAATATAACTCTGTGGGTTTGGATATTTTATTGGATAAGAATTTTTTCTGTGCACCATTTGATCTCTAAAAACTATAAACTGAGACCTGGAGAAAATGCAAAACTTGTTAAATTTTAGTAAAAAGGGCCAGCATTGATCAGCTTCCTTGGGTATTCTTGATCATGGAAAGTCTTCAGAAATTCCTATTAGGAGAAACATTTTGGTGCCAGAGAAGAGTTTGGGTTCTCACCTGGATGTGCATCCAGGGATGGGCATAAGAGAGAAGTTGAGCAAAGCATTTCAATCTCAGTCAGACTTTTCTTGCTTTGGTGAGTTTCAATCACAGAATTAACGTTGTGTGTAGTAGCTTTTGTAGATTTTAATGGTTTAAGGGTTTCAGCCACTAGAAGTAAGTTATATATACACAAAAACTTTCAAATTAAAGACTCAACAGACAAAAAAATATCCAATCTAGTTCAAAATGTTCGTATCCCTCCCTAATTAACTTTCTTGTCCTTTTGTAAAACCCTGCCACTAATGTAGCCATAGAACGATGTGTATATAAATTGCAGCATAATGGACTTTTAGAAATTAGGTCATTTAACAAAATGAAACTCCAGACAAATACTTTACATTAGGCATTTAGGACTTGGTTTGCTAATTAAAACAGATAATAAATATGTTCACATGAAAGGCATCCCATATGATTTCTTGTCTCAACTCAGTGGTTTCTATTATTTCAGTGCTCTAAAGCAAAATCATATTTATCATAACTAATTATCCAGATAATTCCTTGAAATGGTTTTTTCATTTAATTATCCTGCAACTCAGGATCTTCTGTAACTAACAACAAGAAGCAAGCTCAAGAAGCAGACAATAACTTGCAATCCATACTATCAAAGCTGCTCATCTCCAAGCCTTTGATAAGGAAACATTATATTTAATAACTGGGTGCCTCAAGAAGAGGCCCACTGTGCAAGCATTTTAAAGCTGTCATTCCCAGTAGCCCATGTTTGCATACTTCTTTATCACTGACTTTGCTGGCAGTTGCTTTCTTCTATTTGATAGTGCATACTCTGCTTGTCCTGACACACAAATTTTCTATATAGATCAGACAGATTTATAGACCTTGCATACTGTGTAGGGCAGAGAATACTACAAAAACAACATTTTAGGCTGATTAATGGGTTTGTGCACCACATTAAAAACATCTTGTTGTTCTCCTGCTCTTTTACCTTAGTCCCTTTAGGTAAGTTAATCTTGCCCATCATATCATATCATATCATATCATATCATATCATATCATATCATATCATATCATATCATATCATATATCATATCATATCACATTTGTCTCAAGGTGCCTATTTTCTTCATTTATCCTCTTTTCCCTGCTTCACTGCTTGCTTGCCTTTCTCTCAGAAAGCACTGGGAGGTCTGTGCTGCAGGTGGTTCAGGCTGCTCCCTCTGTGCTGCTGCCAGGGAATGCAGGTACAACCTGCTCAAAACCTGGGAGAAGCCACCTCTGAGGTCAAGGCTCTGTGCAGCCGTGTGAAGCAGCACACATTACCTGGCAGGAAACCCACAGGGCTTCTCAGCTGCCCCCTGACACGGGGCAGGTGAGAGAGGGTGGGATGGACATTGCAGTAGAAACTTCTGGAGCAAACAGAGGTGCACAAAAAACCCTCAAGGCACTGCCAGAGCAGGGCCAGCTAAGCACAGCCAAAAGAAGCTACAGGCTGCTCGTATGGCACGTAAAACCTGGCACAGACAAAAGAGTATCCCATAACAAAGTTATAAAAATTCACCTGGTATTATCTACATACATTGACCCTGTCACTTTTCACCCAGTACTCCAAAACAGAAGGTTTTTTCCCCATCTTTTATTCCTTCCCTAAGGTACATGTGCTCACATCAATTTTCAGTCTGAACTAAAACACAAGGGTAAATCCTTCCCAGGCACAGGAGATACTATAGATTTGTAGAAGCCCAGAGAGGAAAGTTTTACCTTTCCTAATGAAATGTAACTTATCAAGTATTTTTATCAGCCTAGGTCTTTCTAATTGCAACCTGAGCCCACCTGTTTATTGTAAAGTCTCCTGGGATTCTGCTGGCTCAAATATCATTGATCACACACACATATGCATCCATAGCCTCATGATATTACCCTTTGCTTGCAAGAGATCAAGACCAACCAGAGAGCAAATTAACTCTGTCAATGCTGTTCCAATATCCTGTATGCTGTGCCACCCTCTTACACTTAAAATCAATGTCACAAAAGGCTGCCATCAGGACCAAAGCTGGTATGCCCCAGGGGGTCTGCTGTGAAAATACAACACTAGTCAATGAAACCCTGTTGGTTCACTGCTTCAGTTTATAGCAAGAGTGCTACTGATGCCAAAAAAATAGTAGCCATGTTGCTTTTTGCTACACAGTAAAGTGCAATGGCTGGGGTGAGAGCTGACAACCTGATGGAAATAGGAAAACATTGTACAGAACACAAAAGTTACTGACAAATTCCTAAGAGCAGAGGCAGCAACAGAGTATATTTTTGTCCATGTCACAGTAAAGAATGGGTACTTTGATTGCCTTCTGTTTCTTATAGGTTGCCTTAAATTTCCCAGAGTTGCTAGGGAAGAGAGTTGTATGCAAAACAAGTAAGAGTAACGCTTCAATCAGAGAGGTCACAGTGGCTTGTTGGGATTGTGTTTTATACTGGATCAGTCTTCTGGTGAATATTTCCATGTACAGAGTGTGATGTGTCAAGGAGCACTTTGCTGTTAGATTCTGCTCCTGCTTAGTGCCAGAGCCTTGGGCCACAAGCTGCATTCTTGCTCTTCCTACAAGAACTCCCTGTAGGAAAGGGGAGTGAAACCTTTGGTGAGACATAGCTCAGGGAAAGACAAGCATTCTGTCCATCTATGTACTCCTAGCAAATACGTCAGATAGGACAGGAAAATAAAGGAGGCCCACCATCAAATTAATAAAGATCTTGATCCACACCATGCCAGCTGGTGCTAGCTCCAAAAGGGCCAGAAACCAGAAACCACCTGTATCTCAGGCTACCAACAACAGCCAGGTCTCTGTCTTCTCCTGCTTGGCATCAAGGATGCTGCAAGAGCCATGACCACTATCAACAACTAACTGGAATCTTCTTCTCTTTTGCTCTGCCCACAAAGCAGAAAGAAGCAGATTGCTAACAAGATAGCCCATGTCTTGTCATGGAGACATCTATCTCCATGGCAAGTGGAGATCCTAAGGGGCCAGGAACCAAGTACCACTGTGCTGGGAAAGGTGCCATCACCTCTCTCCTTCCAAGTAAAACACTGCTGAGATATCTGAAAAGTTGGAGCTTATCTCCTCTCTTGGGGAATAAATTGCCCAAGAAGAGACAGAGGGTTGGCCCAAAACTACGTGTATTTTGAAAATGAATCATTTGACAGGGAGAAGTGAAAGTCAGGAGAGAAAACTCAAAGTCCCAGCTGATCACCCAAACCTTCATCCCCACCACTGTGAGGCAAACGAGCACCAGGGCTAAGGAAGCCTGCAGCAGAGAGGGCTGGATTGGAGCCCCAGCTTCCCTGCAGGCCATCAGAGAGTCCTGAAGACCTGAGCCAAGAGGTGCAGCTCCAGCCTCACCTGCAGTGCCTGCTGCTGGCTCCACACATTGCCTGTACTCTCCCAGGGCTGCACCCTCCACTGACAGGGCTGTGCCTCCCCAGGGTGGCACCAATCCCCACCCTACATCAGAGCCTCAGCAATCTCTCTGACCATAGCAGAAATACCTCCACTGCCTCACAGCACAGGGGTTTAATTCCTGAGTACCAGCACTGCCCCAGCCTGCACTGGGTAAAGCTGTGGCCAATCTGTTGTTTTCCTTTGATCCAACTGTACCACGCATGAAGTTCAGACACTTTTCTCCCCCAACTCAGTAGCTTATTGCAGAAGCTCCTCCAACTCCACCAACAGCTGCTCCACACCAGCTTTCTTTTAGCTCAGCAGCATAAACAAGCAGATCTCAGCTGCTATGGACTTTTCCAAGTCTTGATAACACAGTCAGAACTTCTGCAGGTAGGTGGCCACCACACACAAGCAAGTACACCAGGCCTCCAAAGATATCAACCAGTAGCAAAACATCTACTAGCCAAGCCCATTGCAAATGTCAAAAGATGTTATCTCTTTCTCCAGCTATTAAGTGGTGCTACCTTCTGATTTAGAGCATTGTAGCAACTCAGGACTATAATTCTGCTTCCCCAGTAAGGGTGCAAATTAGAACTCAAGACATACTATGAACACTCCTTGCTTGTTGTCTTTGAATGATTCAATGACAAACAATTTTGCACAGAAGACAATTCAAGGACAAATTAAAAGACATGAATATTTCACATTTAAATCAAGGCTTTCAAAAACCTTCTATGTATTCTGCTGTATCTGTATTTTCCACACACCTGGATACCTGTGCAAAAACATGGACTAAAACAATATTTCATGGGACAGTACCCTGCTAAATTTCATATCCAAATCTAAAAAATTTAATTCTTGACCTGCAGTGCATCAATATAACTCCTTGCTCCAAGGAACTCTGTACCTACAGACCAGAAAATTAATCTCCAGTAGCTTTATAAGTGATTTCTTCTCCTGTATGATTAAAACACAATTTCTTCTAAAATTGACTACCTGTTAGTCTCTAACAGAGCTAACCAGCCAATCTTAAATCTTGCTGGACTTTATGATTCTTCTAAAGCAAATCAGTGAAGTCAGCTCTTTGTCACTTCATTAATAACAAACACAGCCATTAGAAGTGACCATATGTTCCTGCAGTAGCCAGTGTTATTAATTCCCAGCAGGGGATGCTTCTTTCTCCCTAAAAAAACAACCACTAACTCCAAAGACCTTTTAGCTAAAGCATGATCTTCTTCACTGTATAGAAACAGCTGAAGTTTCTCTAAGGCTTCTACAAAAGGAACAAAGGGATATTGCAGAAAATAAACCATGTACCATATTTTTATTGTATTTCAGCTGTCTAGAAGGGTCTCCACCAGTATCCTTACCTACTTGTGCCACTTCATTCCTTCAGAACAGCCTGAGGATGGATGGCCAGTGGCACCCTGGTGGTGTTTAGCAGAGCTGTGCATGCTGCAGGTGGTTACTCACACAATGCTATCAGCAGTGGTGCTGATGTAGAGCCCACACGCAGCAACGCTTCCAGAACAGCTCCAGCAGGTGCAGCACACACTTCCCTCCCATGAGGCAGGAGCTGTGGAGAGCATACTCCATTAGCCCTCCAAAATCTTCATTAGCTCCCTATTTAGCTCAGGAGGCAGCTCAGGATGTAGTCACAGTGCTACAAAGTTCTCAAACATTTTCACATGAGCTGTCCTTTGTACCAGGGACAGCCATCAGGCTTGAGAGCCTGCAAGTTTCCTGTGGGAGTCAAAAGAGCTCACTTTTGAGATTTTTGAGTCTCTTGTATCACTTCCAGCTGTTGAGCAGGTTCTTCAGGTCACAAGGTATATTAAGAAGCCTACCAGACCTTTTTGCCTCTCAGAGCTGCTGGGTCAACAGCCACTTTGCACACTGCTGCCATGGAACCTTTCTTCCATAATTTGCATGCATTCTGAAACACCAAATATAAATACAGGGAGCATCCACATGCAGAAGGAATGAGATCATTCTCATTTTCATTTGTCTTTTCATAAGGAATTTTGCTTCATCACAATGAATTAATTTGCTAATGCATTTTCCCTTAGGGCATGTGTGTTTCCTTGATTGAATTGGTTATCAAAATCTACTATCATTTAAAGGCCACCCCCAACATGTGCAAGGCCCTTATTTATTATTAAATGCTCTGAATTTTGTGCCTTTGTAAAATGAACATACTGTGGATTTACCTTGGATATGTTGTTAGTTCACCAGCAATGAAGCTGTGGATGTCACATGCAGTTTGCATAATTTTGGTCCTTGCAGAACTTGCTGTTCCTATAAAGCTAACCAGTGCAACAATTGCCCTTTTCAGTGTCAATTAATTTGAGGGACCCTTCCTACTGGGCTGTGGAGACAAAAAATATTTTCTCCATGGACAGTGAAAAGGAAAGAGGCAGGATGCATGAAGCTGTAGAGGGGGAAAACGTAAAATTGTTTCCCCAAATAAAGGGATTTATTTGTTTTCTTTGTCTTTATGTGTGGTACTTGAGTTAGCCATTTATTCTTCCCTGAATTTTATTTCTGACTTTGTGGAATGGTAAATCTAATGTTGAATTATAAATCTAAAGCTCTTCACCCTGTACCTCAGAGGGCTGAGGGGAAGATGACCCAAGTAATGTGTATTCAGAACAGCACTCTCAGTACCAAGCCGTGAATGAATGAGTTCAGGTAATGAGAAGAGGAAAAATTGCTTTAATGCAGTCTGGTCCAGATGCATGCCAGCTTAATCCAGCTGACCTAGCAAGACATACTTTTTGGAATAGTAAAAATAGCCAGAGGATCTTTTAGCTTTTGCAGAAATAAGAAGAAAAATGGGCATTAAACACTTAGCAAATCACAACCCCCGGCAGGTATTTACTCTTGCACATGTGGGAAGGTGCCTCACAGACAGTTCTGTATAAAGATAAGAAATGGTTGCATACTGTAAAAGAGCAGCACTGGAGTGAGGCCCTCCTGACAAGTCCCACCATTACTGCCTAAACTCAGTTTACACCATGCACACATGCACACAGAATTGCCATCCAGCCAGAGGTCTGTCTGCAGGAGGGGCTGTGAGCTGACACACAGGCTGGTTTCTGTTCTTAGAGCAGAAACAGCAAGCAGAGGATGAACTGAGGTCTGTCAGGGACCCAGCATGCCTGCAAAACCCAAAGACAATTTCTTTGAAGTCTTTGAAGTCGGTGGCCTGCTTTTACACAGTTTTGCAACAAACTTTCTCCCCATCATGTTCAATGTGCTTCTCAAAAAACTGAGAAAGAGAAAGGTGTCCTGCCAGGACTAAGTTAACACCTCTAAATGCCATGGCTTGCAGTGCAGTGCTGCACAATGGACAAAATGCCTGCTGCAAATCAAGTCACAGCAGTGCATTTGGATACAAGCTTAAAAACACACACTATTTACTCCCCTGGCATTCTGACTGCACGTTCATCTATGACTCCTAAGGCACCAAATTTAATCAGAGAAAACAAACACCAACATTTCCTCATATTGTGTTCAAAATAATGTCATTAATTCTCACATCAGAAACAGCATGTACGTTCTTTTTTAAGTGGGTTTAACCTATCTCTTTCTGAGTGAGGGAGGTAAGACTTCTGGGCAAATAAGAGTGGAGGTAAGAGCTCTAGGCAAATTATTTAGGAGAAAGAATTCAATTAAGTAAATCCATACCTGTAGTGCAGGGAGCTCAGCCACAGACTCTTTCAAAAAGAGTTTCAAAACTGTTTAAGTTCCTCAGGTATTAGTCATTCTGCTGCAGTCCACCTGTGCCTCACCAGGGGCTTCATATCTCAAATACTTCAGCTGTACCTATTTTGTCTATGACAAAGGTTCAAGGCCAGTTTACCCAAGGAGGTGTGCTTTTGTTCAATACCAACTTTGACAGTTCACTTTTCATGAGCGTGTGATCTGTACAATACAACTGAACAGTAAAAAAGGATTGCCTTAGGAGCTGTGAGTTTAGCCAGCCATGAGTGTGACAGAGTAAAAATGTTCCCTCTTGTTACTCTTGCTGAAAACAATAAAAAAACTTCAGCATCTTCTGATGCATTTCCCTACCTGTCTTTAGAAGTTTAAGACAATTCGTTTTAAGTTTTCCTGATGTTCCTTCGAGTTCTTGCTGGACTTTTTTTCCTGGCAACAATTTGACCCAATGTCCCCAGTTTTTCTCCCAGCTTCTCATAGTCACAATCAGAAGTGCTCTCACATATTTTCCATTACAATCAATCAGACACAAACTGTGTCCAATGCTTGCCTACAGCTTTCCTGTTAAGTCCATTGTATGATGGACCTCCTACTGCTGTGAAATCTGGTGAGTTATCTTCCAATGTCTGGAATCTGTGAAATGTAAGAATAATAATATCAACAATAATAACAAAAAATTAGTCCTGATTAATTACTTTTTCTTCAGCTTCAGTTTTCTTTGAGCTAACCTCCTTCAGAAAACTTCAGCATATCCTTGCTAGCACACTGAAAGGCCATTCCTGGAGTCACTGCAGTGACTCAAAGCACTCCTGTAGCTGATTTGTCCTCACCACTGAGGCAGGTGCCCAGGTGTGTGGACAAGGTGGGCACTAAGGGCTGGATCTGCCTCAAGGAGCCAGAAGCAGCAGCTGTCCACAGCAGTCCTGCTTGCCTTAATTTGAGCGCCCAGTCAAACACATTACAAAATTGTCTCTGTTGGCAGAGAGGTAGATTGCAAACTTTTTATTCATTTGAAGTTATTTTAGGCCTCCTTGGGAAGATGTTTAATTATTGATATTCTACTTAATGTGGGAAGAGAAAATTTGAGAGGGTCCCATTGAGGCAGCCTGCATAAAAATTTGTCCTTTCCTTATCTTTCCTTGTCAGAGATGTCAGTTTGCATATTTGCGTTGTGACTCTCTTTTTTATTTTCTTTAGGCTTTCTGTGATTAAGAAAGAATAGCTAATCTCTGACTAAAAAAAAAAAATAATTAACAAAAATAAGAAACAAAAAATACAATTCTGGACCAAACTATTTTAAGAAAAAGCTGGGAAACTGATGCTCATTTGAACAGTAAGCACCAAACAGCAGAATGCATTTGGGTTAGCTGAGCTGCTCAATTAACAAAGCCAGGGTTCCAGCAGACCCATTCTCACAGGAACTCCAGTAGAAGCTTTTCCCACATTTGTGACACTTCTAATCTTTATTCCTGCTTCTTCTCCTGGCCTCTTCACTCCCTGGAGTCTAATTAGGGTCGAGCTCAGTCTGAGACTTTCCATCTACTCATTGTCTGGCAAGTTGAAGGAAGTAAATACCCCCAACTTCTTTGTGAAACCTGATCAATAGATTATTATGGAAGATAGGCCAAACAGCCACACAAATTCTTATTCACCCAGAGCACGACCATAGTACCTTTCCTTCCTTTGAAATATAAGGGAAAAAAAGGGAGGTGATGTGTTTGTTTTGAATGCCTGTGCCTAACTGGGAGTGGATGAGGCTAGCATTCAGGTGCAGCACTTTGAAAAAGCACAAAAAAATTCAAAGGCTCTCCTAAGGTCTGCAAGCAAGAAAGGAGAGAATTGGGTGGAAGGGGATGCACGCCTGTTCAGCTGGGTAAGGGATACAATTAACTTCTAATGTTCAGCTATCTTTTTTACTGTTCATTAGGCAGCTCATCTGTTTATACTTGCAGTGGAAATACCCATCCAGAGCATGTCACAGGCAGATGTGCGCGCACTGCGGCCATAACTCCTCACGGAAGTCTGAGACAGGATTTCAGGAGCTGAGCAGGGGAATGAGGAGGGCATATTGATCAGCCAGGAAGGCCAATATCTTGAAATAGATTCTTTTATGTTTTCCATAGCTGCAGATGAGCTGTTTATATTGCAAAAACACAGTAAGAGCAAACAGTCAAGTATCGCCTTTTATGTGCCTTGGCAATTCAGAAACGGCTGCTGCCTTCCCACACCCAGAAGCGCAGTGGGATGAGAGAGCTCAGGAGCAGCAGTGCTGAATTCCCTGGCTGCGCACACCTCCTGAACCCGTGCATCTATCCCAGAGCACACCTGAAAAGCTGCTGCTGTGCCATAACACAGCCACGATAAGCAGCTGCTGGGAGAGCTTGTCTCTGCGCCCTCCCTGCCCTGAGCAGCAGCGCACGTGTCCCTCCGCCTGCCTTCCACTCCAGCAGCTACCTTATAAATTCTTCACTGTGCATTAGCCTATTGGTTTATTTACCAGGAGTCAAGAATACATTTACAACATCCCTCTCCATGAAGCATTCTTTAAGAGAGCTTCCATGCTAATTAAGTTAAATGCGATAATGACACCCAGTTGATGGAACTGAAGCTAATGATAATGATGCCATACATTTAGTTGCAAGCACCTACTCAGTTAAATGAATGGGTCTATTGTTTTAACAGCACTAAGTCCCACAGCCTGGGAGACCACAGGAGAGAAAACAAAATATGTTACAATGCAATTGCTTTGCAGGGCAATAAATAGGTTTGAAATGCACTATTTTGGCTTCGATGAACATGTATCCAATCAATCACCCTGTCCTGGTATACAGAGATATGTACTAGTGGAAATATGGTGATTTCTAAAAATGGAATAATGAAAAATTGATGCCTTTTTAATCAAATGAACACACATTTGCTCTGTCCAGAATATATTTACTTGATCGGTACTTGAAAAAAGTGTTTCTTTCAAAAATGTTTGAAAATCAATAATACTCCCCAACCTTTGCTGATCAGATATCAGACCTTTTTTCAGACTGTAAATGTGCACTTAGGACTGAGTGCAAAACAATCTGAGTCATATTGCAATTCTTCATTGATTTTACACTCCAAGACTTCCCTGCCTTTTTCTCCAAACACTCTCCCACCAATACAGTACAGTTTTGCTGTAATGTACCCAGATTTGCCTTTCTGAAAGCATCTTCACATAATATTAAAAAAAAAAAAAAGAGGAGGTCTTTTTGGTTTGTTGGGTTTTTTCCTTCAAATTACAATGTATCTATAGTAATGTTGATCTGAACAAATGATAGGGTTGCTCTTTATACCCACAACAGTCAGATGTGTCTCTCATAACAGCTTTCTTCTTTGCTCTTTCTTCCATGATTAAAGAAATATTAAAAGCATTCATCTTCTCAAAAATAATTTTCTAGGGCATAGAAGCACACATTTGCACACACCATTATCCTCAGAAGGCAGCTAGGAACTGTGGTAGCTACCCCACAGCCACACACCTCCCTCCCTCCCTTTCACAAAGTCCCTTTCTGTGAGATGAAGACCATGCCGCTCCCAGCAAGCCATTTCTGAGCAGCTGCCTTGGGATTACCTTTCTCTAAACATCACTGCCTGAGGAAACTTTCTCCCCCATTTCTGTGGAGGGTGAAGAAGTCCCAGGCTAAACAGGGGCACACCTTGTCCTCTGGCAGTGCTGCTCCCTCGCACATCACCAGCTGGGGCCCGCACTCTGCCCAGGCTCAGCATCCCTGATTCCCCTGGGGAGGGGAGAGAGCTCATGCCAGGAGCTGGACAGCTCCAGTCTTCCCTGTCCACTGCAGCTGCACCTGTAATCTCAAAGCAGACCATGCCAGCAAGTGGCCTCAGCTAACCACACGGAGTAATGACAATTCCAATATTTCCAATGGCACAATTTGGTCTGGAGGACAGAGCAGCTCCTTGTGTTTGAGCCACAGGCTCTGTATATTATTCTCTCTGGCTGCTCCCTCCCCATCTCTGGCTAAAAGCACGTTTTGGAGGGTAGCTTGCTCTTCCAATCACACATTGGATTTTGCAAGACTGGCTAAATATCTCGCACATAATTCACAGACCAGCTCATTGTTGCTCACATTTATGTGCAATAATTTCTGGCCCTAAGATAAACTATCACTTTTCATTCATTCCTGTAAACTCTCATGCACATCCTTAGCATTCCGTCCATAAACACATTCCTTAAAATCACCACAACTCCACATTTAGAGCATATCCATAGTTGACTGCAAGATTTTGGCCTGTTTCTGCTGACATTTCATGTCTACTGAACCCCCATGACTTGGCCTATTTAGGAAACCTCTTTTGTAGATAACAGAGTCCATACTCCTATTTTCCCCATCTTTTGTTTTTATGTTCACCCTCAAAGACACGACAGCACTGAGTGTAAGTGGCAGCAATATGCTGTGTGTGTGCAGAGCCTAATAGATTCCATCTCAGACTGATATGTATGGGAAACCGAACCAATACATTTTTAAACCCCTAAGATCTGCAGATGTCATCTATAGCCTTGTAAATTACAAACTTTTACTGTTTCATTTTTATAGTTGATGATTGTAAAATATAAAATTTTGCATTATCACTGTGTAATAGCACAAGCTTTAGAAACAGCGTGCTACAGAAGGGAGTATATATTAAAACAGAGTATTCAAGGGAGGCTTATAATGCAATTTTAAGCTCTACAACTGACTGTATAATAAAACTGTAAAGCCAGATATGAAACAATGTTTGCTAATAACAGAAAAGTGAAAACTTTATTAAATTTCTGGGACATCAGAAACCAGAAAGGAAAAAGCAGATCCATAGAGGACATTTAATTAAGGATAAAGACTGTTTGAGTCATGCTGGGGCATCTGGTCACCCTACATTAAACTGAACATGACAGCAAATAATAAAGTATGTAAGAATGACATAAAAATAACTGAAAGGCAGCTTTGCAATCTGATATGAGTAAGGAAGTCTTGAGTTAAGGTCCCTGATCCTTACATTAAATCAACCTCCTGTGGCTGAACCACACTGCAGCCACACTCAGTGACACTATTTTTAAGGCCAGGACAAGATCAGAGACACAAATGGTCAGAAAAAACCTCCAAATTTTGCAGAGGCCAAATGGGGCTGCACTGCTGTGCAGAGCTGTTTGAGCCCAGCACACTTCCCAGCAGCTTCTCCTGCTCCTGGTTTTCCAGCAGGACAAGTGTGGCACACTCTGCCCTTCAGGCCCTGAGCTGCCCAGTGCCTGATGTAAGATCCAAAACCTCCTGTCTGATTAGCCCAGGGCATGTGATGGGAGACAGCAGGCACTGTGATTTTAAAAGTTACTCTCTTCATGGTGCTCTCCAGTACTTCACTGCAGAGATTTTGTTCCTACCACCATCCTCCAGTAACAAGCCCTGAAAGAGGGAGGGAGGGAAGGAGGGAGGGGTAGAGGGAGGATCACAGGAGGCACAAAGAACAGAAAACATCAACAAACACATAAAACTATCTTTTAGCCAGCTTTTCACATATGAATCCAGTGCTGAATCTCATTATAAATATTTTTTGATCCCAGAGGTTAATGCCTACCAAACTCATGCCAGGTTGAAGTCCCAAAGGCAATACATTGCTTAGAACTCTGTGGAAATAAGACAGGCACAACTCCCATCCCCTAAAGGGCACACTGAGGCGGGGAGTCCACAGACAAAAATGTTGCAGTCACCCAAACTCTGCAAGCAGTTTCAGCCACAGTTTGGGCTTTATTGAGCACATCTACATGGCCCCAGTTCTTATCTCAAGTGGCATCTCTCCATCTGAACACGTCTCCTCACAGTATTCTCCTGAGCAGACTGCATGGTGTCCAAAAGGAGTGACCTTGTACCACTTCTTTAGGATAAAATTCAATTAAAAATTCTGTCAGCCAAGAGAGGCCCACAGAGAGCCAGGCTTCGTTAATTCCCAAGCTCTCAGCCCTGTACAGTGCTAAACCAGAAATGGTTTTATTCGTCCAATTTCATTGGTGCATATGCTAATTTTTGCTCTGCATTAAAAATTTCACAACCCAGGGTTAGTCTCCCTCCCTCCAGCTCATCAAAAGAGGACCCTCCTGAAATGTGATGATTTTTTTTCTAAATCTACCGAAAAATGTGTTGCAAATGATTTTGAGACACAGGGGAGCCCTACAGCTTTGCATTTTGTACATGTTAAGGCTACAGCATCATCTTTTTCAGAGCAAAATTGGGAATGAGAGCCAAAGTCATTCCAGAGATGCCAGTCGTGCTGAGCCCTCCTACAAGTGGATCCTATTTTTGCCTGGAATCAGGTGCAAGATCAGAATATCATTTTGTTTCTGGACCAGGGAGGAATTACACTTCTTATTTAACCCCACCTTCGTGGAAGAATTACAATCAAAGAAGAGAAACAAAAAGCAGGAAAAATGAGCAAGTGTTGGTCTGTGCAACCCTAAATCTGGTAATGGCTCACTTCCTCAGTAATACCTGTGGGAATTTGCCTTCTGTTTTCAGAGTGTGGCTTGACCTTACTTTGCAACAATGTTCAGTTTCTTGCATTTGGACTTGTCTCCAACAGTTGGAGCACTATGTGCAAAATTTGGTACCATGTGACCTTCTAGAAAAATATTATACATGCACACAGGAGCCTTTCACAGCAGCACCTTCCTCTACTGCTCCTCCCCACATCACTAATCTGCTCAAATTATTTTTTCCTTTTTTAAATATGCCATGCACGAGGCAGATGAAAAAAAACCCAGCAGAATTTGAGTAAAGAGACAGAGGCAACAGCATAAAGTGTTCTGAAGAGATAGGAGATCAAAAAAGGTTTCATTCCCACATGCCTTAAAGGTCTATTCATATATACAATAGGCTCATCATATCTGGAATTACTTTGCACGGGAGCTCAGCATGTGTGTGCTTTTATCAGCTGCCTTCCAAAAGTGCATGCCTCCAGGAAGGACAGCCTGGAACAGGCAGGAGGGCTGGGCACCCAGAGCTGGCCTGACTGCTGCTGCTGCTGGGAGCAGAAAGTCCTGCCTGGCTGGCAGCCAGCTCTCAGACACTCAAGTGTGAGGTTTTGGAAACAAACACACTTGAGATGAAATTCACACACACACACACACACACACACACATATATATATTTATATCTGTGGAATTAGGTATCCCTGGGACCATGGGATGCATGACAGACATGTGCATCCCAGTGCCCAGAACCCTGTGCTATCATTACCCCAACCAGGGTATTTTCCTTTTGCTCATGGAGCTCTCTCTAATCAGAGGTCCTCCATCAGGGACAGAAAAGAGGAGCTAGAGCTCATGGATATGCAGCAATTATCCTGTACAGGGAGAGTTTCTTCCTCCCTCTTCTCTGTTAGCAGTGGTACTTCAGGTCATGTTGAAAGAGCTTGACAAAAGCTGTCTCAAAATGTCCTTTCCAAAGTGCTCTCTAAATGAGAAGGTGAAATGTGACATTAAAAAAAAAAGTGCAAGAATGGTTTTAAATATCTGCTTTCTTTCCTTGAAAGCATCTCTCTTATTTTCTGGCCATCCCATCCTCTTAGGGCCCCTTCCTTTGGGAAAAGCCATGCCTCATGGCATGCTGTATCCCAGGCAGCCAATACATTACATTTTCAAGGAAGTGTCAGTGGGTTTAAGGAGGTCTGGCTTGTGATATTTTAGTATCTCTCTTTGACAATATTGCCCAAAACCACAATGCTGATGTCAGTATTTCACAAGTATTCATGAGAGAAATAAAGGCAAGAAACAATAAGTATGTTTTATCCTGAAAAATAGGAAAAGCTACAGGAATATTGGAGTCTAAACAAGCATTGCAGACATCAAAATCTATGCTAAGACAAGACTTCCTAAAAAAGTTGGTACAAAGAAAGGCCAGCATTAACATCATTTAGTATGAACTCTTCCTCCACATAAAAGCCAAACAGCACTTAAATGTCAAGGGAAAAACTGCATTTAACTGAACTGGAAGATGCAAATGGTTTTACACTGAAAGCGACACCACCACCCCTCTGTTCACCCTAGATATCTGCACTTTTTTATTTTAGCCTGGAAAGCTGGAATGTTAGATTTAAAGTGGCTGCTTTAATCTCTGCTCTTCTGCAGCCCTGGTCTCTTCTCAACTACTCTCTGCCAGTTGGACTCCTCTGGCTTTGGTGTGGCTGTATCAGAGCACCTGTGGGGAGTTTAATTTGGCTGTCAGTCCTCCAGAGCTGAGCCACACTCCTCAGCTGTGTCGGCTCTGCAGGACTGATGGGAATAAAAAATAAGTAAGAACTTATTTTTGTGACTGAAGTCAGCAGATACAACTGCACAGAGGCAGCAGATGTGTTGAGTAAGAGCAGTTTTAAATGGTGACTTCTCAAAGTGAGATTTTAGTGTAAGTTATACAGCACACCAGTTTTGTGATCCCTCAGCCCTGAGACTGCCCCTGTAATATTAATTGTATACTTCCCAAAGTGCTACCCTAAACACTTTTCTCAGTGCTAGCAAAAGTAGTAAGAAATGGCTGGTACCTTCCAGTAAATATAAATTTCCTCTTACTTCTGAGGTAATCTAATCCATACAGATGCATTTCAAGGTCTGTCAAAGTTATTCAGGCTCATTCCACAGCAGCCTGAACACCCTCTGCCCTGGAGTTTTACCAAGATATACTACAGAAAAAAATGCAAGAGTAGGTGAATTGGTTATATGAGCTATTTCTGGATAAAACTGTGATATTTATTAAGCAAATAAACCAACAAATGAAAAACAGAAAGAAGATGCCAAACACAAAAATGACACTCCTGTCACTGTGGGAGCAGTGAGAATTGCTCAAGCCGAATAAAGCACAAGATTTAATAAACTGTTCTTGCAGATGTGGTTATAAGTAAGTTTGAGCAGCAATAGGTTTTACTGCTATTTGGGCTTAGAACCAAAAGCACTGATGAAGCTCAATGGCCAACATTATTCAGAGGAGAGCTAAATAAAAGTCATTGTAGCAGAACTCCATGGCATACAAATATCCAAGCATGAATAACATGATGCCAGCTCACGCTGGTCCTTTTGTCTGCCTGCATCAACAGTGTGGGTGTCAGCAGATGCTGCCCCTAATGCACCACTAATTTTGCAACCCAGGAAACCCAACCACACAGCAAGGGGCTTAGAAATTTGAACAAGCTGATCCCAATGCACAAGCAAGCCCCCTGTGATGTGCAGAGAATGCTGCTCAATCTTTTTCTCTAAGGGTTCTATCCTTCAGCTCATAACATCTAACCTCAGGGGTCTGTGAGGCTCAGCATTGCAACGAGAAGCCTTGCATATAAAATTTGAGCATCACTGTCCCTAACATACAAGCCTCTCCTGAGTTCAATGCTCCCATGATTTTGGGTACAGCTCCCTAACCCTAACACAGATCTCCCCATCAGCTGCAGCAGCAGCAGAGCAGCAGCAGCCCTGCCCCATCCCCCAGCTGGGAGCCTGCCCTGTGCCTCTCACCCTCTGCCCCATCCCAGGGCAGGGGCAGGCACTGGCTGCCTGGGGAGGGCAGGAGAGCAGCCCTATCTGTCAGGGTTCAACACCAGACAGCAGCTAAGGCCCACACAGCTGCTCACTCAATGCCCCCCTAAATGGCATGGGCAAGAATCAAAAGAGTAAAAGCGAGAAAACTCAGGGGTTAAGGCAAAATTTCACGGTGTAGGAATCCTGGGAGGTGCCAGGATGAAGGATGCTCCTGCTGGAGACATTCCATCTTCCCAGTGCCCTATAGCACAGGGCAATGACAGCCACCAAGGAAAAAAATATTCCATAGAGGATCAAAGCACTGCCAGAGTCCCTAACCTCTGTTAGGGACTTGCACAGGTAGGTCAGTGAGTGCACACCTGGTCCCCAAAGACCTGCCCTCACCACAGCCATCTCCCCAAGACCACAAACAGGCAGGAAAAGGGCCCACTCATCCCCATGCATTCACCACCTCTGTCTGACAGAACAGTGCAGAGCACTGCAGAGACTCTTATTTACTCCTATGATCAATAATTTGATAAATAGGCCCTATCTTTACTCAAGTGGCTTTCAAATTACCTGTCTAGCCTGGGCTAGTCCCAGAAATGGAGAAATCACCCCAGCCTATGCAGGGACCTCAAAAAAAGAAGAAAAAAAAAAGGTAAGTCTAACAAACACTAAGATGGAATTTTAAATCCTGGTCATCCTTTATCACCTGAGACTGTAGACCAGGATTACAAGTAAATTTTATTTTCCTGTAATAAAAGATTCCTCTTTACAACAGGAACATCAAGCTGACATTTGAAATACACCATTTGACTGGAATTACCCCAAGAGTGAACGCTGCAAAGTGACTGCATCACTGCACACGGCTGACAGTAATTATTAATAGGACTGCTCTTCCTTTGATAGGCATGCATTACAGGTGGCTGAATAATGGAAACACTAGTGAACAATTGTTTGGTGGCAGAAAGAAAACCTTCTGCCAAAATTTTAATGCTTAAACACAATGCAATTAGGCAGCTCCAAAGCCCAGCTCTTGCAAAAGCAGGATCGTTTTCATGACACCTGCTAAGCTCTGCAGGAGCACACACAGCAGTGGTGTTTAGAGGGTCAAGAGAGGATGAGCCAGAGGCAGTTAGACTCCCAAATCACCCTCCCTAAGCCACACAGTTAGTGGGGAATTAATTTCACTTGGATTCAATCAGAAACATCTATTGCTAGAGCAATATGCAGAGAGGGGTGAATGGAGTCCTGACCTAGCAGGAAGCTCTGCAACCATATAACTGCCCCCCATAATGCTGGAAGCCACAGTATATCTGCTGATAAAAAGAGGAGGGAGAAGTCTCTTTAGCTCTTCCAGTAAATCTGAATCAGGGTTATGTCTGTAATAACAAAGGGGTACACAGACTAAATCAGGGAGGATCTCTAAATCCAGAACTGAATAAAAATGTCAGCATGAAACAAACAGCAATGACCACATTTCCATCCCAAAATCAGAAATTCAGATTTTGGCTTGCCAAGGGAGGCAAAGGAATTATCCTTTTTTACAAAGGGTTTATGAGAAGGTCCCAGGAGGGCATGAGGAAAAATCATGCTTCATTAAAAGAAATGCTAAGAAAATAATACAATGGCAATATAACACACCAAAGTTAAAACCCATTATCCTTAACCAAACAGGGGTATCCACACGTAGCCCATGCTGGGCTCAAAGAGCAATTTCTCACATGCAAGTGCTTCTCCTGTCAGTGCTCACACATTTCAGTTAATCTCAGGCACTTGATGCTGCTCCTCACCCCAGGCACATCTCAGCTGAGCCTGTCCTCTGCCCTGGCTGGGAATGCCCTTCCTGGCCTGACCTCCCACCTTCCTCAGTGCCATGGGCTCACCAAAGCTCTTGGGCAGCCCATGGCTCTCTGTGTTTGTGTAGCACGGGATGCAGCTCTGGGTGGTGATGCCCTGCCCCTGCTGCTCCCTGGCAGGAAGGGCACCAGCTGCCTCCACCTTCCTCCTTACCACCTGTCCAGGAAAAGCACCTGTCTGGGAGCTCCAGCATCTCCAGATGTGGTGACCAGGGCTCCCACACAAATGCTCCCTGAGGGCACCTCTGGGAAAGCACAGTGTTTCTGGCATGTCCCCAAAGCTTTTCACTGTGACTTTTCTGCCATGACAGAGCCATGACTGCCTCTAGCCTGATCCATGGCAGCAAGACACCTGGAATGATTTCACCAAGCCCATGCTATTTTCCCTCTCCACTCATGATCTTCTACTTTCTTTTCTCCCTGTTTTTAAGTTACACAGTTTTCAGGTATTCAAACTTTTATAAAATATAGGAGACCGAACTAAATAAACTGATTTTTAAATAGATTCATCTAAATGACTAAAACACTGAAAAGAATAGTCACTTACAGCATTTCATGAAATCAAAAATTGTTTGTGTTGGAAGGCACCTTACAATCATCTAGTTCCAACACCACTGCCATGGCAGGGACACCTTCTACTAGACCAGGGTGCTCAAAGCAATTTCTACTGGGTGGCCTTTGCAGCATCCTTTAAAGAAATGCATACTTCAAATGTAGGATTATATGTTTTTTTGTAACCTCATCTTTAGAAAATGAATGTCACCATTTTTTAGTAAAAAAGCCTCCAAGCATTTCCACTTAATGTTTTAAAGAGGGGGAAACAAGTAAATGCAGTTGGCTGTCTGTAGGAACAAATAATCAAAGAGTCTAAACTGTAAATTATCCAAAACAAGAATACATCCTTCAGCTGGGCTTGTAATTGATGCCAGCTATTTCAGATAAGCAAATAGCAAAGGTTTACCACTTTTCTCTCACATTAACATTTTGGCATTTCAGACCTATACTGGCCTTATGATCTTAAAGAGTAAATGCTATCTGACATTGACTGATAGGGCAAGAGTTATTCCAGGGTTTTGCTAGTCCACTTACATGAGAAAGAAGGAAAGATTACAAGGATGGAGTAACAGGAGTCCCTCCAGTTCAGCTGAGTGAAGCCCACACAGGGACCTGCCTACTGAGGACTTTAAAGCCATGTCATCATCTGGGGAGTGACTCCAGGACTGGGCTCACTTCCACAGCTTCAGGTGGGAAGCACCAGCTGTCCCCAGCATGTGTGAGCAGTTGGACTGAGGAAAACATTCATCACAAACAAACAACCTCGGCCAACTCTTCAAGTCCAACTTCAGCTCGGTGTCAATTAAGGGAGAGGAGCAGCTGGTGCCACCTTCAGCATCAGCACCTGCCTGGAAGGACATGGAGGCAGCAGGCAGCATGGAGCCTCTGGGAAGGAGTGCAGGGCTGGCAGGGAGAATTGGAGAAGCACATTGGGATGTCGGTACCTAAAAAGTCACTGTAGATCTCACTGGATGGCACTGCCAGGATCACAGACTGAATGAAGTCAGGGGTCAATAAAAGTGCCAAGTGCAGAAATCCCCAGGGCTTCAGGCCATCCTCTCACAGACCTACAGACAAAAGGAAAAAAAGCTGTTGCATCTCTGTTGTTGCTAAAGAGTGATGTAAATGTAGAAATACACAGATAAGGCCACTGCCAAAGCCTGCTGTAGGATCCCTGAATGTTGCCATGCCAAATACCAAATCTTTCATTACAGAAAAATTTCCAGCTGCCTCACTTGAAAATGAATTGTTTCTTGTCACTAAGGCAAAGCTGTCACATGCCAAAGTAAAAAAAAAGCCAAATAAAATCTGCTGCCTCTCATTAGATCAAAGGTTGGCAGAAGAAATAAATCACCACACAAAATGACATTTACTCAGAAGAACAATTGGCTACAGAGCAATTTGTCACTTTTAATAATACTATAGTTGTAAAATGATGATAACAGAAATCAAGTTACCCTAATGGTAATAAAATATTTGTAAACTAAACTTGTTCATTTTGACTATAAAAAAGACATTGAAATAATTCAACTGCAGAGAATAAAGTTGAAATGGGTCTGTAATTACATAGATTTTCAGCATCTTCTTCTTTATGAAAATAACTAACTGCTGATGACTCCCACTTTTCTGGCACCTTACTCTACAAAACAAAAAATTAGAAATATGTACCAGATGTACAGAAAAGGGGCCTGCAGCAACATTTCAGAAGTGATGCATACATTTCTTCCCATTTCTCCTTCTTATTAGTAGCATGCCAAGTGTCATATCTCATTAAACAAGTGGGCCTGTATGCCAGAGAAACTTCACTGAGTCAAAAGAAGGGATAGAGCACTATTAACGAAGTCACTGGATCTCAAAATCTTCCTCATCATCATCAATGAAAGCACTGGAGGATTTTTAGCAATTTTCATAAACAAGCATGCTGTCAAAATGCATATTGTTGTAACCTGATGTGGCTTTTTTATCCTAGATGACCTGCCTCCACAGGTTTGATGAATTCGAGGTAAGGATTGCAAAAAATTCAGCACTTTTCTCTAACCCCTCAGGTTTCTTTGAATTCTCTTTTGATCTAATTTCTAATGATTTCCCTGAAACATTTCACATAAAACAAGTTCCAGGGCTGTCAGCTGTAAAACATGCCGGTCCCAAAAGAAAGAGGGCAGGGACTGAAGAGCACCATCATATCCTCGGTGTATCCTAGGCTACATTCCAGAATCCCTTGTGCTGCCGTTGAAGATTTTAGTTTATTTCAGATTAGAGCCATGTGAGTTTCTTAATTACATCTAGATTTTAGGAAAGTCAATTTTTTTAATCTCAGAGTAGTGAATCTCACATCAAAATTTTGAGCGCGCCTTCCACTCAGGTTGCATCTCAACTGTGCCAAAATCAATGAGACTGGTACTTCACCTCAGACCCACCACATAGGATAAACAAGAATGGATTTTGAAACTGGATGACCTGATTGATTGCACAGGAAATTTTTCAGGTTTTGAAATGGCTTTGGCTGCAGGGACTTGTTTGTCCTGTGTTAGAAACTTACAGAGAAAACCTGGACCTTAGGGAAAATGGCAAGAAACCAAAAACTGAAGCCAATATATAAAGGCATGCCAAAATTCTTGCCAGCAAGGTTTTTAGAGCTGCATTTAAAAACATTCCCCACTGTTTGTTTAGGTTTGTAGTTTGGGTTTTTTTTTTTAATTAAAAAGGCTGGGATCAGCACTATGCAGTGCTCCTGCCATTGACGAAAACCATAACAGCAGCTGCTGAGGACTGCAGAAGTTCACATCTGCAAGTCCACCATATTATTTGAAAAAAAACTATAAAACCAAACTATCAATAACTGTATCAGTTAAAACCATATCAGCAACCTGAATAACTAATGCTCATATTGAAGTAGCCAGCAAGGATGCTTAGTAAAAAAGAACAACTGTCCACAGGTTCCTTTCCTGCACCAGAATGAGGTTTCAAAAAGCAAATATTTTATCTCCTCTTTTGTTATTTATGGAATTACAGGGGTTTTGCTTCATTACTGTTTCTATATGCATGTTTCTGGTAATTACATATATATATGTTTGTATATAAAGTTTATCACAGACTTAAAGGATGAGTCATGTGCTTTGAATGCAAGGGAGCTTGAGTTATTCTAGGACAGGTTTCCTGTGTGGATCTTAACATAGCACACAGGGGGCTCTTGTGCTGCAGCCAGAGACATCATTTCAGTACAATATGAATATACACAATATATACAATATAGAGAAGTTGGAATATATATATAAACAATATAGGCAAGCTGGAATCAGGTTTAATCTAATGAAGCTGCATGGAAATAGACACCAGAAAAGCCACAGTCTCAGCTGGAGTACACAGCTGGGCTGCCAGGCTTTGCTTTGAGCTCTGCTGCTGGCTTTGCTGCCAGCAGTGCTGAACCAGAAATTCTGGAACTGGGTCATGGCTCTTCCTCTGGTGCTCTGAGTCCAAGGACACCAGGCAGGAAGGGCTCGGCTTGAAAATTAAGAGGTCTGAGCCTCCCACTCAAACCCAAGTGGCACCACACACACAAAAAATTTCCTCCCACTGATGAACTCTCTGGAGAAAGCCCTTGAATGATCTGTGGTCTGTAGCTATACTCAGTGCCACATTGTACCTCCACCTCCCTCTTGTAAAGGCCCTCTGTGCCAGCACAGTCCTCCCTTTCCCCTCTCTCTGGAGTGGACCAATGCCACTCATGCAGAGACTGACTTGTGCAAGCCCAGAGGGGCTCATTAGCCTATGCTTTATTGCCATGCTTATGAGGACCAGATCCAGCCCTGGTCACTGCCTGCACACTCTCCAAAGGCACAGAAGAGATTTCAGAAAACCCTGCCTGATTGGAGCTGCTCCAGGGAAAGCTCACCCAAGTGTCTATTGGCTAAGTGCTGAACTAGAACAAGAAATTATTTGGGAGCAAAGTGCAGCAGTATCACCTCTACCTTCCTTTGCACCAGCTCCTGCCCAGCCAGCTTTAATAAACCTGGTTTCAGTGTCTGAAACCAGGCCTATTAACCAGACTTTTGTGGTTCAGAGCACTTTGGGAAATCTCTGCTGTGCCACAGCAGGACACGCAGGGAGCCAGCTGGGGTGCAGCTGTGGTGTGGCCAGCTTAGATGTCTTTCATCCTAAGGGTAGACAGGCCCACTGAAGAAGCATTTAGATGCTGTGCTGGCACACAGCCCTCGAAAACACAGCTCTCTGCAGGTGCAAACACCCTGCCAACATCTGCCAGCTGCGGGAGGCAGGATAGAGTAACCAAGCGTGGCATCTGATTCAGTTAAACATTATTTTACCAATTACAACTTACTGGTTGTGTATCTTCTTAAAATATCATCATGCAGCATCTGAAAGATACGCAAGTGTAGTTGGCTTTGGTTGGTTTGGGGCTATTTTTTTTCCGCTGCAACTGAAGATAATCATAGTAAATCTCTGGAGTGAAAATAGTGATATCTCAGCTCAATCAATTCATAATTCACATCAAAAATTAAATTCCTTCATTTTACTAAAACAAACCAACAAACCAAAAAAAAACCCCCAAAAAACCCCAAACCAAAACAACAAAAAAAAAAAAACCTAAATAATTCCCATGCTCTGGAATAAAATCTAAGTGAATTTTCAAGGCACGCACAAATGCACAATCCACCCAACCAGTCATACCCAAATCTAACACACAATCAGTCTATCAGAAGCACTAATGAGATTTCACACCCTGTGTAATTTCCATGTGCAACACTTGGTATGCATTTCTGTCCTCAAATCTTCTGTGTCCCAAGTGTCAGGAAAAATTTGGTCCATAATATGCTAAACATAATTTTCAGTCTTTGAGAAAACAATGCATGAATCCAACGTCCTGACACTCATCAAATGTACTAGGTGCCAATGTAATTACTCAGCTCTGACCATTCACTGTAGCTTTAGGAACATGCTCAATTTTAGTCCAAATCATGACTTTGAAGAAGGAAAAATAAATGCTGTCACTAGCAGTAGGAGGAGAAACAATATATTATTGCACAACTCCAATAGATCCTGATTTGGTCATGGGACTGACTGATGAGGCTCAGATGGATAAATGTGGGCTACAGCCCAGCACGCCCGAGCCTGTTGGCCCTCACGATGCACACACTGCTGCCAGGGCCACCCTGGGCTGATGGAATGGTACCCATTAATTTCAGAGGCATTGGCTCAGTCACTACGCTTCCCAGAGCTGATGTGGAGGGCCACTGCATCAGAACATGCCAGAGAAGTGTCTGGCATACACCAAGAAATAAAATATCTGCAGTCCAGAACTAAATTATAGGCTGAGAGATTAATTTTGAAAAATGCCTTTTTAAAGATGATAACATATGTTCTTTTATATATATGTATATATCAGACACAGGACACTGCTACAAGCACATCTGAAGCTGGCTGTCACTCTTAGGATGAAGGACAACTAAAATGTGTGGTTTGTTTTCCTCTTCTAAGGGCAAGAGGACCTTATGTTCCATGTTCATCACTTTGCCTCTTTCAGTGCTTTAAAATAGCACGCATATAAGAGGAGACTGAATGAAGTGCTTCACACAGCCTTGTTTCTAGCTACAACTTAAATGATTTTTGCACATGATTGGAATAATTTGCTGTTTATTTAACTTTGCTAGTGTTTTGGAAGACCTCTTGTAACATCGACTGTTTTTCTCTGCTGGGCTGCTGCTTTCAGTGCCTCAGGCAGTTTCCCTCTGTACAATCACAAAAAGTGATGTGATCTTCTGGACTTTATGGCCATTGAGTTTGTCAAAAGAGAACTGCAGGACAGCCTACAAAATCTCTCTCCATCAGCCCAGCACTATCAATGTCCAGTGAGGCTTGCTCCAAGCAGCTCACACACAGTGCCCAAAGAGCCCCTGAAAGCAGTGGAAGCTTTCATTGCTGCCCTAACAGTGGGCTTAACCATCCACTGGTGGTTAAGAGCAGCTCCTCCTGAGCAGTCTGCCAAATACAAACATGGGCTCAGAGATTTTTGCTTTTTCTCTCTCTGTAGGTTGGACTCTGAGACTTATCACATCCCTGCCTGTGCTGCTCAAAGACCGCGTGCTTTAAGTTGCACTTTTGGTAACCATGGTGAAATGCATGGTCCTATTTCTTATGAATAAAGTCTTTCCCAAATATCTTCTAATGTGACTGCCCATGAGCAAAAACTTATTCTTTGACATCCTTTCCTCCCTGCTCTCAGCTCTGATGAATACAAAAGATGGCATCAAAATTTTTCCACATTGAAAAAACCTCCAATATTACTCACAAGGTCATGAGGTATAAAACTGAAGTCAGTGCAAGGAGGTCAGCCCACACAATGCATTCACATATTCCTGGCTAAAATTGCTGTGTTTTTTTCTCTGTCTGTGGTCACTCTCAGGAATTTAGATTTTTCTGAACATCTTAGTGTTCATTATAACTCTCAAAATTTAGGATTTGCTCTTGCAATTTCCATGCACAGGTCAAGTAGTCAGCTCTAAGAATTTCACCACCAATTTCTTACAGGCACTCAGCAATTCACTTTTAATTCTCTCTCATTTGCCCAATTAGCATTCTGTTAATTAACCACAGAAAGTGCCTTTACTTTCCTCAGAAAAACACATTCCTGCTTAACCCTTGATTTATACATGTACCTCTGCAGGCTGTTTCAATGAGATTAGAGTTTGCACACGGGTTTTTGTTCTTGGTTTGTAGACATTATTCTGAGGAAATCTTGCAGTATAACATCCGAATCACTGCCTGGCGTTTATACTGGAATTTTGCCTAGTGTAGTTTGACTGCTGAGATAATTAATAGTCTTTAGTAACCATGATTCCCTGCCTGTGAACTTCAAAGACAGCAGCAGTTTAATATTCTTCCTTTGACTTTTAATGGCAGACAGTTATTACAGCATTACATGATTTGGAAGTGAGGGACTGCACAGGAACTACTAATTGAAGTTGGCTAGAGGGCTCCACCAAATCTACCTTGAGTCAAGCTGTGTATGCGGAAAGGATTATATGATTTTTCTAATTCTCTCTCCATTTCCATCTGAACTCTGTCAAATTCAAATTATTGTATTATCCAGCTTATATTTCAACACATTACTTGTGCTTGTCCCAGAACCACCCAGTGCTTAGGGACTTCCAGCTGTGGGCTCTGTCTTCCACCAGGCTTACACAGCTCTGTTCTCACCTCCTGCTCAGCCTGAGGCAACATCGGGATTCGTACCTGTGTGTTAGCACAAAAGCTGTGTATTTCAAGTCCCTCCACAGGTCTTCAAACACCCTGAGAAATATCTTCACATATTTCCTTTCTGTTCTGTTGCCTCTTCATTTCTATGCCCCATCTTTAACAACCACAAACCAGATGTTGTGTAATAACAGGAGACACAGCAATTAGAGCACCCCTCTATGGCTTCAGAAGTGTGGGTAGGAGTCTTTGCTCTGCTCTTGGGCCAAAATTTGCTGCTTCTTCCAGAGGAAGCACATGGCTTTCTCCTTCTCCAAGGACAGCTGTCAAAACAACCATGTTCCGCAGGTTGGGTCACAGCATGATGGACAAGACTGTGAAGTTCCCAGAGGGTTCTGTGGGTCCAGCTCTGTGTGCACCAGGTTACAATTGCAGGGCCAGAGCCTGGAGCCTCCTGAGCTTCTTGGGAAAAACTTTGTAGTCCACAATTTCAGTGCTTGCTGCATCACTAGTTATAAAAGCCTGCTGCATCTTGAGACCATCACGGCACTGTACCAGGGAGATTGGTTGAAGGGTCTTCTATGGGCAAGCAGACCGGATATATGTAAATAAATACTAATGAATCCAAAAAGGACTAAAACATTACATGGCTTTGCCCAAAACCAAATACACAATTTTACCTTTTCTGTCAAGACACCTGATGTGACTTCAGAATGGAATGAACCCCAGGTCACAAGAAGTAAAAAGCCTTTCTCATTTTGTAGACCAAATTTTCCATGTTTAAAAACCTCAGAATTAAATCCCTTATTTTCTCCTGCATGTCATTGCTGCTCCTTGGCTGCAGGCTGTACCATCTCCATGTACTCATTGTCTCAAAATCTTCGCTTGGTTTTTGGTGAACACTCCAGACAGGAAGTGTTCTGTCCATTTAAACACTAACACGCTTCATCTGCAGATGGAAAGATTAAAAAATTTGCCAAAAAAGATGTACATAGTGTTCATTGGAGAAAGGTAGGGAGTTTAGATATCTAGATTACTAGACTACAGCCCAATCCATTGAGTTCATCTTCCACTTAACTGCAGCTGAGTTAACAGAAGCTCTGTGAGCACAGCTGTGCCTGTGTGGAGACACTCTCCTGCAAGCTTCCCTGTACCCCTGCAAAAAGGGTGGTTTCTTACAGCAGAAATCCCAGACAAAATTCTGTCTGATTTACAGAGGGTGCATGCTCTGTTCAGATCTCTGTGATATCTGAAATGAGATAAGATTATGAGCCCTTCTTGCCCTTCTTCTTAGACTTGAACAAAATGCATTTGATTTTTCACCAGGACTCATGAAGCCAAGATATTGCATGAGAGAGATTTCATGGCAGTTTCTTCCAAGGCTGGGCACAACATTACAGTAGCTGGACTAACCCACATTGCAGCCATCACCTCAGTCAGAGCCAGGACACAGATAAGGCCACAGGAACGCCACTCCATCCCTGGCTCCCTGCGAGGCAGGACAACAGCACTGCTTTGCCTTTGCTGACCTCTGAGCAACACAGCCTGGGCTTCCTTTGTTCTACATTTCTGAGAATTTCTAGAGTAAGGAAAAGTCCCTTTTTAGAAAAGAAACCACTGAAAAAAAGACTCACAACAACAAAACAAACAAAACCCAAATAAAAGGGAGTAGGTGGATAAGGAGGTATATGGTTCATTACTAGGCATAGAGCTATGTAGCAGTGCAAACTGTATAAAACTCTCTGCATGCACATCTGATGACCAGAAAGAGCCAAGAAGCCTTTTTCAAGAAACTTTCAGTGTAGGTAAAGGACTCTTAACATAAAACCACATCTATATAAATACATTAGATTCTGACTCCCATTTTATTCAGCAGACAGACTATTGCACTTGTACAGCTGCCCCATACCTATTCTTCTGATCTATGTACATTTATAACTCAAACATGAGATTTTACCTGAAGCTTACAGTTAGCTAGTCACCAGTTCATCAAGTTTTTCATCCAACTAAAGAAGAAGAATAGCACTATTACCCAGATGACCAGGAAGAAAAACACGACAGTGTTTGATTTACAGCATGTCCAACATCTGCAGTTTTTTAAACAAATTATTCCCAGGACAATTATAAATAATTAAGGCACAAATACCACAATTTATGAAGCATTTTGAAGAAGAAGGAAAAAAAAAAAAAAGAGCCAGCCTATATTCATTAAAAATAGTCTGGCCACATTTAGATTTAAAAAGTAAACATGCATGTTGGAATCCAAGATGCAGAATTTCCTTCTTTTACACTTTTCATAAGACTCAGCACACAAGTTTTGCTTACCATTTAACACATTGCACACAAGCTTCTTCATCTGGAAGTCTGTTGCTACTTATGTTGCCAGTGCATTTGAGGTAATCCAGAAGTTGCGTTTCTCTGAGATGTTTAATAATAAAAATAAATACAACATTATTACTTCATCTATTTCCAGTGAAACCCAAAGGAAATATTTGAAATTTATCATTTATTGAAGGAAAAATAAAATTAAAATAAGCATATTATGCTCTTGGAAATAAATTTCCAGCTCCTTTTTATTTTTTTCTGATGTATTCATCAAAGACTTTTCAAGGGGCTTTGGGATGAGTTATAGGACTTTTTTGTTTCATACTTTTAAAAGCCAATTTTCTTTGTGTTTGCAATTGATTTAATGTAGCCTTTAGGATTGTTGAAGCACAATTTTAAATCTCTGGAGAAATCACAGCCACTTAAATAATCTAAATAGCACTAATATGTTTCCTTAGTCTTAGCTGCTTTACTAATGTTCATAACAATTCAAGTATAATGTGCAAAATATGTATAAATATCTTCTCAGTCTTTATGTCAGTAGATGTTGTCTGTAAGTCGGACAGCAAAGGCTGCTAGACCGATCATGACAAGAGCAGACATGGTCATGGTCAGGCATTTCAGTTCAAGAAACCAAACAGTAAGACCCAAGGAAAAAAATGGTTTTCTCCTAAGGTCCAAGTCAGAGTTTGGCTGGGCACTCAGATCTCCTTGTGTTCAGTGGTTCACAGCTAACACGGGGAACAGCCTCACTGCACCAAGGCCTTTGGAAATCCCCCTGAGGCTTCCAAAGGAATCACACTGTGTGGCAGAGGCGCCCTGCACTCGCTGCTGCCCGTGCATAAGGGGTTAAAAGGCACAGTACTGAACTGAGCCATCTCTCCAGCTCACTGACTGTCCCCTTGGCTTCCAGAGAACAAAAGGGGGAGCTCTGAATAGGAGCTGAAGATTTCATTTCAAAAGGTATTAGAGATGTGATACAGAGGCACTATCTGATACCATTTCAGGTGAAAGTACTGTGACAGTGTGGTAAAATTATTACATTTTCAGTGCATGTGTCCTTTTTTCCCTCACAGAAGAATCAAGATACTTCAAGCTCTTTAAGAAAAGAGACAGTAAAAGGTGAATGACAAAAGCTTGAGCAAAGGGTCAGTGGCAGGTCCCTGGGACTGATTACCTCTTTGAAATCCAGGCAGCAGGGGATGCAAGGTGTCAAAGGCTGCAAAATCACTTCTGCTGAGCATCTAATCACCAATGGGTCTGATCAGTGGAGAACATGGGGTGAGGAACCAGGAGAGATCACTAAGAAGGAAATACAATGAATCATGCTGCTTTATACTGAAGGGGGAAGAAAAAAAAGAAAGAAAGAAAAAATGCAGCCTACAGAAACTGCTGGCAAAGGAGACAGGTGAAACACAGAATTAATAAAACACCTGTGAGTAAGGGTTAATAAATAAAAAGTGGAACAAATAATATCTAAATATTTTTGTCAAGTCTGGGAGCTCATTGACTTTAAAGAATGACTTCTCACAGAAGCTCTTTGCCCTGGTGCCACAGAGTCACTGGGGTAAGTAGGCTAGGAGTCACCATATGACCCCAAGAAAGAAGAAAATGGCACAGAAAATGTCAATTACAAAATATGAAAATGTCTTTTCAAAGAAGTGAGGAGGAGAAATGGGAGACACCTCCCCAAACCCAGGCTGTATGACCTCCCAGGACAGGCATGGTTTCCAGGGAGAGGAGCCCTGCCTTGCTGGGAGTGATTCTGCAGAGGGGAAGAGCTTCACTGACCAAGGGCACTGCAAAACCCATCCCCCCTGCCAGCCCCTTGGCATCTACCCAAGGCACACTGGGAGAACAGAAACTGTACCTGTGCTTCAGCAGCCTCAATGCAGTTCCCACCTTAGATCCACATTTTCACTTGTTCAAAGGACAACATTGCTCTAATCACTGGCAGTGTGGAGGCAAGCTTTCCACCCTGCCTACATTGCCACCTGCTCAATGCCACCCAACAAGCATCTGCAGGTAGCAGATGTGGGGGTGCACACCACTAAATAGCATCATTAGTTCCACCAGGCCCTGCCTGCTCCTGCATTCCCAGGACAGAGGTGGCAGATGCCCTGGTATAATGCCATCACAGGGAGAAGACAGGAAGATGTTGGGGGTTCTCCAGGGACATGGCCACATCCCTGCCATGGAGTTCAGGATGATCACTCACCAGGATGGACATGGCTCATGAGAAGAGAGGCTACACGTCCCTACCCTGCCCCAGGCCAGGCTACAGCCCCTCACACTTTGCTTTTCTTCATGAAGAATAGGCAGACAGCAGCCATTTAAAACACACATGAAAAGAACTGCTTTCCAGTAGATTGGCATAGCTGTGTTCAGGGGGAATTTAGGAAAGCAACATATGCATATGTACACGACGACATGCACTCCTGAAGGGACTGAGAATTACACAGAATTGCAATTCTGTTTAATGGTTACAGGTTTATCTATACTTTTCTAGATAAACCTGGGTAACAGCAAGGCATCACTTGTATTGTTAAAAGTTGTTCTGGCAAGTTTAGAAAGAAATTCCCATAAAACAGGGTGGATATTTACCTCTGGATTATTCTTTCCTTACCAAGTTTCAGGGAATATACTGATCTGTAAAGTGGCTAACTGGATGTTTATCAACAAAATATTCAGGCAGTACTGTTGTTTTTTTCCCAGTTACAAGCTACACATTTGTTTCACAGTGTTTTCACGACTTGTATGACCACTAAAACGATATATTCAGGATAATGAGGTTTCAAGTGGCTTTGAAATGTTATTTAAATGCTGATTTCAGTACTGTTCATACCCTCGTTTAGGACTGCCGAGAAAGCACAATTTCCAAGAGATTTATATCAGCATAAATCTATGGAGCTTTGTTGAAGCATTGCATTCAGAGAAAAATTTTGCCACTCACCTGACTAGATACTTTTTAGCTAGTTCAGTGGTTTGTGAGTAACCTGCAGCACCATAAATTGATAGGCACAGAAAAGCATCTCAGTTAAATGTGAACCCTGAATGCCTTTAAAGTTCATTTTCTCTCATTTTCCAGCACTGCTCTTTTAGTTTGGAGGAAATTTTCCACATCCAGCTTGGTTTTAACCCAGCTCAAAAGTATTTTGCAAATGGAGTTTGCTGCTCAGGAAGTCTCCATGATAGCAAGAGGGGGTGGATGGATCTTTGCTTTTCTAAAAAGCCAAGGTGTGTAGCTAGGTGTGTGGCTGGGCTCCTGAACGGGATCACATAAGTCACATCATCTTTCTTCACTTCAGATTCCCACTTGGAAATAAATAGATAAAACACTTAAATTCTCTAACAAAATCCTTGAAACAGGTGGGTCCTATTTTTCTAAGAAGAAACAAAGACCTGTGCATTTGCAATGTGGCCAGAGCAAGGATTAGTAAAGCAGGTCACACCCTGGCTCTGCCTTCCACCTCTCTTTGCCTTCATTCCCTGCATCTGGTGTAGGAGGTATTTATTCTGATGCACCTTCTCCAGAATGCTGTGCTAAATCTTACTGTCTGCCATGTAAGAAAGACTCTGAATTACTGAATAATAGAGAGTTGAGAATTTAAAGGACCTCTGGAGCTCATCTGGTCCGACCCCTGCCCCACTCTGTTTGGGCCACCTACAGCAGTTGCTCAGGACCATGTTCAGGTAAGGTTTGAATATCCCCAAGGAAGGAGACTCCACCACCTCTCTGGGCAAGCTGTGCCAAGGCTTGGTCAGTCTCTCAGGAAAAATGTCTTTTCTGATGTTCAGAGGGCCTGATGCATTTCCAGTTGTGCCCATCACCTCCTGTCCTGCCACTGGGCATCATGGAGAAGATCCTGGTTCTGTCCTTTTTGCTCCCTCCCTTCAGGTATTTGTACACATTGATAAGTTCCCCCTTGAAGCTTCTCTTTTTTGAGCTGAACAGTCCCAGCTCTCACAGCCTTTCTTCATAGGGCAGGTGCTCCAGCAGCTTACTCATTTTTGCAGCTCTTGGCTGCCCTTGTTCCAGTAGCTCCATCTCTCTCTTGTGCTGGGGAGCCCAGAACTGGATAAACATCTATGAATAGCTGAGAAAAAAAAAGATATCATAATTACAAAAAACAAAATAACTTCCCTTAGAGTTAGAGACTTCAGGAGTCTGCTGGTTAGTTTACCAAGGAGAAAGTTAAGGGAGAAGTTTGATCACAATTTTTAGGTACCAAGACATGGAATGCAATGTAACTTAAGTAATTGTCAGTTCATCAGACAAGAGTGAAACAAGGCCAAATGACCCAATTTGAAAGGGAACAGAAGAGAAACGAAGTGCAGTGCAATTAGTTGTTTAACAATGGCAGCAATTAGCTGCTGGAAAATTTACCAAGTATTATGGCTGATTCTCTGTATCTGGTGATTAAATCAAGATCAGATTTTTTTGTCTCCTTTGAAGTCTTGTCCCAGTTCATATAAAAATTCCTCTGGCCTGTGTGATGCAATAAGTCAGACAAAAAATTATCACAACAGTCCCTTATGGCTCTATCATCTATTGTTTTATATGAGAAGACATTTGCTCTTTTGATGATTAGGCAATTAAAATTGCAAAACAACAGAAAATTCCTAAAATTCAGCAGGGTTGAATGCCTTGAGTTAGTCTTTGCCTCAGTCTCAGAACAAAATTCTGAACACAAAACACCACAGAACTTGTCTCTAAAACAAGCCAGAAATAAGACAGAGAAGAATTTGGTAGTTTAAATGCCAGTTTGGTGGACCCAGCCTATCTCAGCTGTGTGCTAATCAGCAGTAGCACCTGTGTGCCAGACACAGGCTGATAAAATCTCCATGCTGCTGGTCATGATCAAGTGTGGCAGCCAGATTTGTTTATAAAAATCTGAAACATCTTTAAAGGAAAGCTGTTAAGGGGTTCTTTGCACTAGCAAAACTGCTCAGAGAAAAAAAAGCCTGCATTTACCCTGGAGAGGAGTCCTTTAAAAAACAGTCCTTGAACTTAGCCAGGAGCTGGAATGCATTGACTGGCGTAGGTCAGGTTGCTGCAGCAATTATGTGTTTGGATTCTGGAGCCAGTCTACCAGATGTACCAAGGAAGAGCAACTTTTCTGAAATAGCCTTGATAATAGGTTTCTGAGGGAGACAGCTCCTTGCAAGCAAAGTGCTCTGATGCCATTTAGGAAGGTGCACCACAAAAAGACAGGGAGGCATTAGAAGAGAAAACACAACATATGTTAATCATCTGCAATTCAATCACTTTTCTGTAGAGCTAGGAAATGAATAATTTTGTGTAATGCTAAGCACAAGACTGTGACTCTTTGTAGATAGTGCTTGAACTGAAACAATAAAGAAAGCAGCATGCTGCTTGTCATTCTACTGCAGCCCTCATGAGAGCCAAAATAAGCTTTAGGAAAGTTCATGTCTAATTTTCAGACTTGGCTGCTCTAAAGACATCAAGGAGCCCAAAGAATTTCCCTATGGATGAGTCATCCTTATTAATTGCATGTTATTTTTCAGACCAGACCTGAAATCCAACCCAGATCCAGAACCTTAGCACTGTGGGAAGGTTTGGATGGCACATAACTGGAGTCCTGCTCATCAAGAACATGCCACCTCCTAAGCAGACACCCAAATGAGAAGTTCCAGAGAGGACATGCATTTACTTGGCAGGCATGGTGTGTGATGTCCCCATAGCTATGGGCAAGCCCATGGACAAAGCCAGTGTTTTTCCCACCAGAGGATGATAGATGGGAGTGGGGGCTGGACATCTAGTCCTGCTTGCACCGCATTTCTGTTCATGCTTGCAGCTGATACAGATATGCTCCACTGGCTGCTCAGGTACCATAGCTGCTGGAGGACTCAAAAGCTAGTCAGGAAGATACCATATAAACCCATGAACAGATTTTTATATTTTTTATTTGGTGCATATCACCACACACTGTGGGTAGAGGCAGTGGTGTAAACAACCACTGCCAAGGACAGCCCTCCCGCCTTCACCAGGGCTGGAGCCACATCCCTTTTGTGGCAGGCAACATTTTAGCTCATTTGCTACAGCTGAATAACTTAAAAAATGATGTAACAGAGTGAGAAATTTAAATTTAAGCTCTGCATGTTTATAAGCCAAGCAAATAGCAGTATTATTTATTGTGTCCCCAAACTCCTCATAATCAGCACACCGACAGCTGTAACCAAGTCCTTTCTCTTCACACACGTACCATCAACTCTTCTCTCTCCTGCTCTTGTTATGCCTGATCCATTATATCTGCTGGAAATTTTTGAAAAGGAAAGCTTGAAAAAAAAATTCACTAAAAAAATTCACTAATATACTTTCCTCTGTTAATAGTGGAAAGCCAAGAAATAAGGGAAATTCACACACACATCCTAAAAACTGTCAACAGAAGAAGTTCTTAGTTTGGCAGAGGGAGTCTGCATACAAATGCAGGATTTCTGAGACCAGCCCAGTGTGTGTATGCACACATGTATTTCAGCTGAAAAAAATTCAGCTGTGCCTCCCTGCTGTCCTAAAGGAGATCTGGCCCTTGGTGCATGGCCACCACACACCATTCCCCAGGCAGGGCGGCAGTGTGGCAGAAAAAATTCCAGATTTGTCCTGGCAAATGGGAGACATGCTCCAAAAGGGTGAAGAATACAGTGGTGCCAAACACACAAAGTATGAGATGCAGGCAGGAGCACATCAGCTGGGGAGGAGCTGCTGGGTGACATTTTGGAACAGGGTGGGCTGGGGCACATGTCACTCACAAGGACAGCACGAGCCCACGATGCCTGGCTGGCATAGGAAAGGTGGACATTATAGAAAGGTACATGAGCACACTCACACAACTTTTTTCCTTCTTCAGCTTTCGTCAGACTGCTGTTATGTATTCCTGGAAAGCATTGGTTTGAAAGCAAATAGAGACCAACTGGGCACAACATAGGAGCATCACAAGTGGCCTCAAAAAACATCCTCCAGCTGCAGGTCACAAGCTGTTTCCCTGAGAAAGAAAACACTCACTGGTAGAGGAAGGAGAAGTAACAGCGGTCTTGAGTTCATGAAGGTGAAAAAGAAAGGTGGTTCTTGAAGGTGGTTCTCCATGTCTGCAGGAGATCAAACAAGAGGGAACAGATTTAAATTAAGCAAGAAAAATAGCTAAATAAGCAATTAGAAAACTCTGGGGGGGATGTCTTTAAGACAAACACCACTGAGTTCACCGCCAGTTTGGATGGGACTTTGAGAAACATGGTCTAGAGAAAGGTGTCTCTGCCCAGGGCAGGGAGAGGGAACCAAATGATCTTTAAGGTCCCTTTCCCAAATCATTCTATGATTCTATGAAGAACATGCCATCCTGAGGTTATCTATCTGAACAATTACAAGATTCAGAAAGCACAGAAGATGTAGAACACAAATACACACACATAGAAAATACAAATAGGTTAATGATAGTCATGTAAAATCTTAGCTGACATCTGGAAAAGGCAATTGGCCTGAAGTCTCACTTGCAGCATTATTTCTGTGAGGACCACAGGTCAAATTCATAAGCTTCAAAGGGCATTCAGACGAACTGAGTTAATTTTCAGGGAGATTTGGACGCAAAACTCTTTTCACATAAAATCTCAAATCCTTCCCCCTCTGATTTTTCTTTTCCTTTCTAATAGGTTTTGCCTGTGAATGTTAATAGTGCAGAGACAGCGCCTAAAATAATCTGAGGTGCACCCACTCCTAGCAGATACTGAAAACTGAGGGCACCCAGCATATTTGCAGAAAGCCTGTGACACACTAGGGAATAGTCATGTCAAACCAAGTCCTTCTCTCCATTTCTTGTCTAGTCTTGGCTAACATCCAGTTCAGACAGAGTAGCTGAAAGTCATTTCTCTCTGATGTTCTTTAAAAGCCTAAATGCAATGAAATACTAGTGTGAGTCCATTTCCCAATGAGCAGAAGTGTCAAAAAGCCACCATCAGAGCTGGATCTAATTGGCACTCCCAGTAGGGAAGCGAGGAAGGAAACGGCGAGACACAATGCCCTGCCTCCTGTGGCACTTGTTACAAAACTTTCTGCAGCAGCTCTTCCAACTTTTGGGGCACTGAGTTTCATTTTTTTCCCACCCACATCAAACTCCCCATGCTCTATTATAGTTAACCAGAAAGCTTGTTGACATGTTCTGCCTCTTTAGTCCTCCTGGCTTTTGCTGCCAGTGCACAGTTGTCGCTGTATGAAAAGTCACACCCTGGTTCCATATTCTTGACTGATTAAATGCAACTTAGAATGCTTGACCCCATGCCAGGCCCATGACCATTCTGGACTCAAAACTGCCATGGTTGCATTTAAATATATTTATCCTTTTTGCTATCAACAGAATATGACTCAATTGAGTGCAGAGTTAAAGGGTCAATCAATTCTGCAGCTGAAGCCTTACCTCCCCACAACTTGCTCCCAGGTCATTCCCTATTAGAGTGAAACAATCTCAGAATCAAACCCTAAGCTCTGGAAGATTGGCTGGACAACCTGACTAAAAAATCAGATTATTTAAGCTAACCAGGCTTGCTCAAGAGCTTTGTGTGAACTTCTGTCACACGTAAAACTGAAGACTTCATGGCAAAGTAGGCACAAGGAAAATTTTGCTGTGGGTAATCCAGTAGTCAAGTTGCCAGCCTAGCAAACCTGGTTTAGGGTAAGTGCCACACCAGGATTCCTTTGGGAAAACAGGCAAGTCCCATTCATTGCAAGGAGGTAAGCATCTCACTTTTCTCCCTTTCCTTGCAGCCTTCACTTTGCTGGAAATTTAATTACCTGGAAATTTAATTACCACTTTGCCTGGAAATTTAAATTACCCCACTCCAGGCACTTTCAGAGGGCAAATCTGTCTAAAAAAGATACAAGACTGATGAGAGAGGATGATTAGGTACAACCAGCAGCTAGAAAACCATTACCTTATTTCCAGTGGTTGTCTGCAGCTCTCCATGAATGTCTGCTAAAACAAGTAGTGCTTATTTCCCTTCAAGAAATAGCTTATTTTACAGCATCCAACATTAGGTGGTCTCTGGAGCCTTCCCAGTAGTAGAAGAAGAAAAAATCACAACAGACTCATTTTCCTCACTAATTCTCCTCCAAAGGCATTCATCTGCTCTGCACAGTTGAGTTAATTTCCTCATTCCCCTTTTTTCTTCACTCTTTCTCTGTCCTCTTTGCTTGTTTCCATTCCCTCACCTCCTCTATATTTTTCTCCTCCTTTTCACCTTCTGCTCTATAATTTGTGCTAGTCTGCAGGGAAACTAAGTAAAAGCAGTAAATTTTATGTTTCAACCTGAGGACAAGAAGATTGGTCACTCTCATCTCTGAAAATGAATTTGAAAATTTTGGTCTTGCTGCCCTATATATGAAAAGAAGTTTAAAAGGGAAATATATCAAGAACTGGCAAAGAGTGCATAACAGAGCAACAGGTTTCTTCTGGGCTCTGGCACTGACTTTCCCAGCATCCAGAGTTTGGAGAGGACAAGACACATGGCACAGACAGAATTTCTGCAGCATTGTTTGACCAAACAAAACCCCCAGGCTTTCTGCACTGTCAGACTTAACCTCTTTCAACAATTCTTTCAATGCAAAAAGAGACTTGTCCAAAATATCTTGGTAGTTTTGTTCAGAAAGAAGCCTGAGTGGCCATTTCAGACAATACTTGCTGTTAAAGGAAATGTCAAACCTCCCAATCGAGAGGGGAAACAGCAGCAAGTCTCTTTACTGGCAGGCACCAGTCCAGAGCAGGAAGGTGCCTGGACAGGGAAAAGACTAGAAAAATAGTTCCTGGACAACACATTAACAGAAATGCATCCTCAAATCCTGCTCAGACTGTTTAAAGTAAACACATTTGTACAAAGAACTATTGGTACAGATAATTAACAAACTAAAAAAAAGTCAAATGCAGGCTTTCTGTGAATTCAGCTCTATTACTAACCTATATATTAGCACTAATGCACCATGCATTAAATTCTGCACAAAAGAGAGAAGCAATATAGGCTGCTATCAGATTCCTTTGATTCCTCCTTGGTTTCTGTAATATGCTATTAATTAATACATAATTAATACATTTTTCATAATGTAAAGAGATTTTAATTTTGCTTTTCTGGTTCTGTGTCATTACTGCAGACAGGACCGTATTGTATGAAAGCAATGGCTGGTGATACAGCAGCTGGTTCCAAAAATTTGATTTCTCTGTTTACATCCCTGGCTTTAAAGTCCCATAGCAACTGAAGAAAAGATAATAAAAATTCCCAACTAAATTACCATATTGAAAACTCCCATATAATCCTATTTATGCAGAAGGGTTTTTCTTACAGCATTTTGCAAAGTTCCTTCCCCGCTGCTAATATTTTAATAAAATACCTTTATTATTATGGAGTGCACTGGGAATTAGACCTGGAACTTCTCTAACTGCAGCTTAGCTGGGAGAAAGAAATACACCACTAAAACCCTTGCATCTCAGGTCTTTTTACTATTTCTTTCTCTTTCCAAATGTATTTTTACTAATGTCAAGCTTTGCACCTGCTTCGATCACCTATTTTACTGATTATATTTTCTTTACCCCTGCTAGAGAGTAGTCTGGAGCTTTACACTTTTCATTGACAATTCTTCCATCAAGAATGCTTTAAGAGATGAGCACTTTCCTCAGCAGCAAAGAAGGAAACCATGATGTGTAACACACAGAAGGTTGCCTCAAAAATAAATAAATAAAAGAACTCACCTAATATTTTATCCAGCATCTTCTGAGTCTCATCAGAGGAAATTAAAAACAAAATTGGCTTCTTGAGAGGATAGATCAGACAACTTAAAGAACAGCTGCAATTTGTGTTTCTGAGAAATGAAAATTGAAATGCAGACTAAAGTGGATATAGGGTGATTTATTAACCTACTTTCTCCGTTCCTTCTGAGTGTCAGTACATTCAGCAGATTATCAATATCACCGTCTTTAATGTATGATTTTCAAAATGAAATTAAACTAACAACTCCCTGTCTCTCTTCCTGCTCACCTCACACAGAGCACAAGGACATTCAAAGGCCCTTGCAGCTCCTGTTTGCCCAGCAGGAGGCACAGAGGCTGCTGCAAATCTCACAGCCTGACAGAGTGCAACAGGCACCAACTGCTCCAGGTATTGTTGCTGCTTGTGCCTAATGCTTGAGAGCCCTAGTGAGCTTGCCCAAGCACAGGAGGCCTGTTCATGAGCAAAATTATCAAATGTTATTCCTTGATATTTTGTTCTTTTAGTAATCTGACCCCACAGAAACTATGTCAAGATCTACAAGCCGTTCAGCTCCTAATCACAGCAGATATGAATCACCATATCAGTGAACACTATGTGCATAAATTGCTGGCAATGTGAATTTATGCCACCAGGACATCATTCACCAGTATCACCCCTCATATTTAATTAGAATTGTGGGATTTGAGAAGAACAGATTTACTTAGCTGGTTGCAATTTGAGTTGCGACCTTAACAAAAAAAGTCAGAGATTGAGGTTCACAATCTGTCTGTGTGCTTAAGCAAGAGTTTCACGTTCACCCTGCTCAGATTAATTGCTTCTTTAACCTGCAAATGCTGACACACATGCACAGCTGTGCACACTAATAGGGGGGACAGCAGCTGAGTCTCTATCAAGTTTCATTATATTCTGCATGCTTAATTGTTCTCATCACTGGAAACCATCATTTTATTTAACAGTTCAAGTACAACAGAAATTCCATAAGCTCAATTAAGTATTAAAGACATTTATAAGCAAACAAAAATGGTTTTAAGAGGAACACATATTACATAGATGCATGGACTTGGTCATCTGGTGCAGGTAAAAGATTTTTCTACTCACCCCCTGTGTCTGTAGCCAAAGCAGGGTCAGGCTGTGATAAAAAGTTTTTTGATTCATTCAGCTTAGCCTGGTGACACTAGCACGCCGGGTCAAGTGCACTGTAGCTGCCCATAATTGCAGATATTAATGAAGCTTTGAAAAGGATTCAAAAATGACTTTAAATGTCCATGCTGGCTAGAAACCCATTTTGTCCTCATATAAGCATGCTAGATCATCCAAAAAATATTTCAGCTACTAGGGTTAAAATACACAGATAACACTCAAGCTCTTTTACGGCTTTTACCCATGGCAGGCTTCTCTCTCCTTGGCTCATTATCTTGTTCGTCCCCTCTCATTTGACAGGGAGCTCACTGAATATCAGAGCAGCCCATCCGCATGCTGATGCTGCCAGACTTCCTATTACAAAACCCATCCCCCACTGAAGCCTTGAAAGCAAGACATTAGGTGCCAGCCTTGGAAAAGTGTCAGATTTGGATACCCTGCCATCATACCCCTCTTGAGTGGGTGGATTTTGCCATTAGAGACCTGTGGGGTGTCAGAACACAGGTGCCATCATATTCCCCCAGGCACCCCTCCAGTCTGCCTCTGCTGGTGTCTTTGCCCTGATTCTCCTTTCAGTGATCCTGTGGTCCCATCCTTCTGCCTAAATCCCCTTTCAAGAAGCTCCCTTTATAGATACAACAGGTAAAACCAACACAAACAGACTGTGCTGAGGGGCCTGAGCTAAACTCTAGCTTCCCAGAGACAACCTGCAGGATTACAGCATCCCTTTGACCTGACTGCATGTCTCTGCAGGCAGTCAGCCTCATGGCTGGAGCCCCAGCCCAGCTCACCCAAGGAGAGCAAATGGAGGGGCAGCTTGGAGTTTGGCTTCTTCTTACACCCTGGTTCTGCTGGTCACCAGCTGCACACACATTTACATAAGAACCTAAACTTACGCCTGCTAAAATCCATCTTTGAGACTAGAGAACTTCTAGAAAAGCTCAGAAATTTCACTTGTCAGCATGAAAACTTGTCTTTTCCCAGAGAAACCAGGCAAGTCACAGAGCAACTGCTCTGCAGAAGGTCCCTGAGGCATCGCAGTGCCACGTGTCAGCCCTCCATTGCCTCTTGCCAGTGCCAGCCTTTCTTTAACTGCATGAGGAGTTGGGAATGGAGCTGTTCTATTTCTCCCTGCTGTTAGTCAAACTTCGGAGCATCCAACCGACACTAGTCTGTCAGCCTTACAGTTATTTAAAGACAGCCTGTCAGTTTATTATTAATAGCAGCAATTACATTATTGCGGCTAAAAGAGACAAGTGGGATTGCAAACGTACTGCAGCCGGGGTGAGAGAACTGCTCAGGCCTGCTTTGTGCTAGAAGAGGCTTTCAAGTGTGATTATATGAGCAAACCTCCTTGCTGAGACCCGCGATACATCTTCCCACAGCACATGGCAAAGACAGGGGCTCATTCTGCCAGCCCATCTATAAGCTGAGGGGCCACAGAGCCAAACTTCAGCTAATACACCTTTCCTCTCAGCAATATCTACTGCCTCAGGTTTAGCAAGGCACTCATCTATCCACGTCACTTCTGGTCATTTCTGAGCTTGAGGCAGAGCATGCTGACGTCCACTTCTGGCAGATCACTCAGGCAATGCCACTCCCTCATTTCCAGAGAAAGGGAAAAAAAAACAAAAAAAAACAAAAAAACACTTCCCAAAGAGAATGTGGATATCCAGCAGAAAGCCATGCTTTATTTTTGCCCATGTAGCTGCATCTAAAATAGGGGTCTACATCAGCATTATTAAAATAGCTCAACCAATATTATTTTACAATCAGCAAATCCAAATGTAGGTCTTAGCCACTGGGAGAGAATCATTTTCCTAAGTAGGCACTGAAGAGTTCATGCTTTAAAAGCTTTCTGGAAGAAGGGAAACCGAGGCAGAAAGCAACTGAAAGACTCCCTCAAGGTCATGCAATACATTTATGCAAAACATGACCCCACCTGCTTTTTAGTCCATGGCACAGATGCCATAGAGGTAGCAATTTAATAAGCTACAAGCCCCATCTGTTCATTATTGTCTCAACTGGAGATTGCCATCCCCAAAGCTGAGCCACATTAATTGATTATATGAATGCTCCTGATTTGACCCAATGCAAAGGCAGTCAATTTAATTTAAATCCTGTTGGAGAAGATTTCAATTTGCTGGCTGACTTTATGCTGAAGCAGACAAGGAGCACTCACAGAAGTTTCATAACCCACTCCCGCTACGTCTGACAGAGCACATCTGTCCACCTTCTACCTCCCTGGCAATTTTTAAATCAAAACAAATAAAATGTGAAATGAGCTAAAGGGAGACTTTCACTGTGGCACTACCCAGAGCTTGGGGCTGAACAGAATTTCAGCTAGGAGAATTTCCCAAAATTAATAGCATTTCTTCAATCAGAAGTTTCCCTGTTCTAAAGTTTCTCTGGTTTGCTTTCCAAAATAACATATTTTCTCTTTCTCTCCATACTTAAATCTGGTAAAGAAAAGAGAACACAGTTCATATTTTTTTTCAACTACCAGCATTAGGCAGAAGCAGTAGGGTTACAGAAGCCACAGAGATGGAAAAAAGCTTTTAAAAAACTCTCCCTAAATGCTGCATCCACTCTTCTTGACATTTTAAGTCATCAAAACTTCACTAGTGATATGAGAGGCTGCTAAATTTTCCTCTCTTACCCTTTTCTTTCACTTTTATTAGCGGTTGGATTTTGATTACATTATGCCTGACAAGGACCAGCTGCCTCCACAAGTAACTGCATTATCATCAGAGGCAGCCACAAGTAAAAGCATGATGTAGGTAAAGGGGTCATAACATTTACTGCCTTTTTTTTTTCTTTTTGTATAAAGTGCATGAGAAATCAATTCACATGCACCCTTCTAGTGTTAAAATAATAGACTTGCAAGTCCTCCCTGTGAGCCTGGCTCCCAGGGAAAATCCGCATCCATCCAACAACATAACTCCAAAACCACCCTTTCCCTCTTTTCTCCATGAAAACAAGACAATTTTTTGAACATCTGAAAGTGCATTAAAGAAAGAGTACTTCTTTTGTTAAAAGAAAGTAATTTTTAGATCTTTGTCCTGGAAGCTACACCCTGCTTTGTTTGTATTGGGGGTATTTTTCTCTTCGTCTTGGGGAAAATGAGAAAAAATACACAAGTTGCAGTTCACAAAGAAAAAGGCATGAGCATGGACAGTTCAGGAATCTCACTCCACTGCAATGACATTACCAACAAGTGCAACAGTAAATAAAGTAAGCTGATGTTCACAGGCAGCTGAGCAAGGTGGTGTGAAGATATCCAAATTACTGCAAACAGCCCATTTCTCTTTCTCTTTCACCTTCTACCCCATCACTTGACCGTAATGGCATTTTTGTTGTTCATCACTCTCTCTCCCCATCAATTTTCATTGCCCTCCACAGCTTCTTTATCACTTTTGTTGTCAAACCTACAACTACCTTTATCTCAAATGTTTGCCATAAATTCTGACAATAGACATATGACCTATGAAGAATATAAATAAATTGGCTAGTTTTAAGAGGCACTAGGTGATAATGTATTTTTTCATATCCACAGATATAGCTAATACCTTCACATCTCTATTGGAAAACTGACTCAGCACTAATGCTCTTTCTCTGACTGGTTCTCTGTCCCTCTGCACTCTTTTAAGAAGGAAGCATGTTCTGGTGCAGTAAATAAGAAACCAAACCACCCTATGACTCAAAACAGTCGCCAGCATAGAAAAATGTTCAGCCATTCCCTTTCTCCAGGTATGGTGGGCAGGATGTTTTACGACAAACAAATCATTAAAAAAAAATATTTTAACTCTAAGCTTTGCTAAAAGACACTGAATGAACAGAACTATTAAAATTTTCAAAATTTTAAAATTATACAGTTTTATCTTTCAGAAAAAGTAATTCCGAACACATTGCCTTCTTTTTCTTGCAATTTTGTGGTGGTTTTTTTCTGGGGGAGGTTGGTTTTGGCTTGGTTTTGGGTGTGTTTGTTTTTTTGTTTTTTTTTCACTTTTGCACTGATGCAAAAGCATTGACTTTAGTAGGTGCTGAGGTTTACTCCACTACAAACAATAGAGAAAAATCCATATCTTTGTGCAGACATGTCTATTCCTCAGGCCAAAATGTGTGACTGGGAGCAGGCACCAACACAAAGTGCCCAATGTACCTTTCCACCACAGTGCCACAAACTGGTGTCTCATTCCCAGCTCTGCTTCTTCTACCCAGACTGAAAAATACAACATAGGTCCGTATCAAGTGCACAATACTGATGATGAGTAAGTCTGGCCTTGTGAGAAACTACCAGATTCATGTGCATCTGACATACCCAGGAAATTTCAATTCTCTCACTAGTTGAGATCCCTTATGTTTTGAGGAAAAACCTCAAATTTTGCTCAATGACTCCCTGCCATTCTCCTCAACAGCAAGACATAAAATTATTCCCAGTAGCATGGACCACACAGTTACAAGCTGAAGGTGCAGACTCAGTTAACAATGAAGCAACAGATAAATCTCTAGCTGCTGGCAAATCTGGAGAAACGTGACCCAAATTTTGGTATCACCAAAATTCTCAGAATCCCAAAATCTCTAGCTGCTGACAAATCTGGAGAAATGTGACCCAAATTTTGGTATCACCAAAATTCTCAGAGGCCAAAGAAGTTTAAAAAAAACCAAGTTTCAACCACAATTTTTTTTAAGGACACAGTAAAGGAACAGAAGATGCTTAAGATCCCTAAACACAGGGATGCTTAGCTCGTTTTCTGTCACTATAGAACTCCTAAGACATAGAAAGACAAACTCCTAAAAATGTACCAGCTGAAAGACAGGATAGCATCAGACACATGTGTTCATGGGGGCCTCTTGTCCTTTTGCTCCTCACTTCCCCTGACCAAAATAAAAGGGTAAGGCAATCCCTGGCTACCAGGGAGACTTCCCATGAGGGCAGGAACTCCTGAGAGAAACAGCCTGGCCTCCCACAGGTTTCATAGTCCCTGTCCTCCAGCAAGAGACCCTGGCCCATGCAGCTATACCCAGAGCTGTCACCTTCTCCTGTGCCAAGCCAGGGGCAGTCCCACTGGTGAGGGGGAAAGCTGCTTCCCCAAAAGTGACAGCAAGCTCAGCTCATCTACAGAGAGCAACTGTGTGGGCTCACCTCATCCAAGGGCCTTGGGCTCAAAAGTGTGGGGGGAACTCAGCCACTGAAACAGCCACTGAGGCTGTAATTAGCTGACCTCTGCCAGGGGCAAAGAGGACTAAGAGAGAAGCTGAGAGGATTGAGATGGTAGCTGAGTTCCTTTCCTTCAGAGAGACATGGAATGGTGCTCTCTGTTGCCATTGTCACCCTGAGGCCACCTCAGAGGCAGCTGTCGAGGCCTCCTGGCAGTCAGCCATGCAGCCAGCACGTTCAGGTCACAGTCACAGCATGCACACACATTGGCACACACCTCAGCAAGTAACCTGGCGCTGCTGCAAAGCACCAGCTCATTGTACTGGTGCAGCACCCACCATGCTTCCAGCCCCCTCCAAACAGACAAGCACTCAGGGAGGTTTTGTGTGAAGTGGTCTCTGCTATCTCAGAGGTATAAACATGCAGGTATAAACCAAGGCAGCCACTGTTATGTCTATGCTGATGTACACTCTGTAGAATACTCCCTTCTTCCCCTTTAAAACTTGGCAGCATCATTTTCCTTCATTGCAGCTACTTAGGCACATTTATGATACAGGGTTTGGAATTTTAAAGCAGGCAATCCTAAGTAAACCAAAAAACAAGAGTGGAAGAGGGGATGGAAATATTCAGGAATTTTTTAGGCTGTGATGCACAAGTGAAAGGCATATTCATTACTGGGAAATACCGTTTGATATTTAAAATTTACATTCACATTTGACCGTTGAAGATGGAAATGCAGTTCAGCCTCACAGAGGTCTTTTCCATACCTCCTTCTTGCTTCCCAGCTGAGCTGCCAAAGACAAGCAGCCCCATGCTATTCACCTGGAGAGCTGGATGCTGCAGAGCCAAGCTCCCCCAGACCCCAAGGTACTTGACCTCCCAGGGACTTTCATCCCAGTCCCACAAACCTGACAGGAGAGATGGCCTGTGTGGGCAGGGCAGCCAGCTGTTTGGTGGCCTGTTCAGGAACTGGGACAATCAAGGTCACCTTTCACCACACCTCTGATCTTGCTTAGGCAAACCTGGCCTGGTGTCATATTTCAGGCACCCCACAGTTTTTATGTTCCCAGCGTCACAGATTAGCAGCCACCACGTTGTTCACAAGCCAGCCTCCATTTTCTGCTCTGTTACCAGGCACCTGCCACTACCACCACGGGATTTAGAGGCTGCTGATGCTGGCTGCATCTGTAATGCAGTCACTAGTGATGAATCATGATGTCACAGGAGCTAGATTGCAGCATTGCTAAATGGATCTGGATGATAAAAGGAGAACACCTGTATTTAGCACAAATGTCTTCATAATCAGCAGGGCCAGGAAAGGAAATAGAATTAAGCAAGAAAATAGAATTAGCATTATTTCAATACTAACTGGAAGAAATGTGATGCTTTAAACACCAAGTGTTTTTTCATGGAAAAGGGTATTCTTTCTGACACGCTGGAGGCAGGGTGGGCAAAGCAAGAAAAGGGGGAGCTGAAAGGTGAAAACACAGGCAGAAAGAGCATTGTTTTCTGCATGAAAGCTTTAACTTTGAGGAGAAGCAAGAAAAACAGAAAGCATGTCACAGACCAAGGTGACTGAATTTTGTTTGTTTATTCCAGAGAGGGATGAAACTCAAGGCTCAACAGAGCCGGTCAGCGCTGTGGCCTCATGGAAGGACACCCATGTGGGGAGCTGTACCTCAGCTTCAGTTTTAGCCATGTACCCTTGCCCCTTCCACCTCTTACCTTCATCCTTGAGCGCACCATGGGACAGAGGTGACAACCTCACATTGTCAGACATGTGCCCAATCTCATCAGCTCCTGTCATGCAAGCACTGCCAAGAGGCATTCCTGCTGGCATATGTTAAAGCCACACCTAGCTGGCATCCATCAGTCACAGGTCTCTGCTTCTTCCCTCACATCTTCCTTCAGCTCCCAAAGAGCTGCTGCTTCTGATTGCGGGGTCTTTGCTTTTGAAGGCAGCTTGGAGTGGACTGCCTCCTTTTGGCTCTCTGGAAATACAAAATAATGACATGTTTGTTACTTTTGTGAACAGGAGCCATTCAAAAGAGACAGTGCTCCTGACAGCTCCTGGAGAAATGATGCCCCAATGACAGGCTTCTTTTTAAAGCCTAGGCTCCTCCTGATGCCCATCTGTGATCCTTAATATTAATAGGAAATGTTTATGGCCATTTCAGAGATGACAGGCTCCAGGTTTTCAATCTGCAAAAGAAACACTACTTGAAACTGGGCACTATCCTCTCTTCAAGCTATGTGATTTGACTAAAAAAGAAATAAACTGGCTGATGGAAGAAAGCTTTCCATGACTGTACAAGTGCTTTTGAACAGCATCTTCATGATCCCTTTATCTTCAGGGGTATCATAGCACTAGCTAGAGGCAATAACTTTTAAAAGACCACCTAGCATTAGGCTTTTGGCTAGATATCTTGACATAGGTCTCTAATAGCTATATTTATGCATTTCTCTACGTAGCCAGTGGCATGCAGGATTTGGGGGTTCTACTTCCTTTTTCCTACTCTGCTATGGATACCCTGTGCTGCTTAAGAAGGTCAGTTTATTTGCATGTAGCTAATTTCATTTTATTTTTGAGGTGAAGACAATACTTTTCTACCCCAGAACACCAGTGCAGTAGCTGTGAAGTTGCTGGTTAAAAAATGCTGTAAAGCTTATAAACTACCACTGCTGGATTTGCACACTCTCTAAGAATCCTTGTCTACAGCTTTCCAGCCTAATTTTGCCTTCTGGAAATCAACTGTGTAATTGATTTCTTAAGTTTCCAACTTGAAACAGCAAAGAGAGCTGGTTATCAGAAAGAAGTGTTGCTCATTCCTCCCTCTGCTGAAACCAAAGGTGTTGCACTAAATCAGTCACAAATTCTTAGCACTACCAAAGGGTAGTAGCAGGCTCCCACAGCTCCAGGTTACCTGGAAAGTTTAAATCTTTTTCTAGTCAACCGAGTGACGACTAGATCAACCACATCCCCGGTCTCTGATGTTTGCAACCCCGGGAGCCGCACAGTGAGGGACAACTGAGATGAACTGCACAGGGAGGCAGGGAGCAGCCGGGCAGGAAGACCGTCCTGTCCTTCCTGACCGTCCTGTGAGCACTGAGCCTGCTTTGCAAGGCTGGAAAGATGTGAACGAGGGGGTGTGAACGAGGGGATGTGAACGAGGAGAGCCGCTCCGCTGAGTCCCGCAGGAGCACAGCCCTTCCTCGATGATGCCAGCCCCGCTTCCCTCCCCACGGTACTCAGGTCAAAGGCACAGCCAAGAGCCAGACTTGGAGCTGCCAAAGCGAAGGGCCAGACTTGGAGCTGCCACAGCAAAGAGCCGGACTTGGAGACTGCCAAAGCGAAGGGCCAGGCTCGTCCGGAGGCTGCCAAGCCTTTCAGCGGGGGAAGCTGGGGCTCAGCGCCCTCGGCGCTGCCGCTGCCTCGGCTCCGGGGCTGGGCAGGGCCCGCACGGGGACTTTGCTGTGGTTTGAACGGGGAAGGCAAGGGAAAGGCAGAGCAGGACCCGGGGGAAGAGCGGGCGGGGAGCGGCAGGGCCGCTGCCTCCGCCGGGGCTGCACTGGCACCCAGCGGCGGCGGCGGGGCCAGCCCGGGCTGCGCTCCCACAGACCGGCAGCTCCAGCAAAAAACACGGCAGAACCGAATTTATTTTACCTTTTAAGGGAAAAAAAAAAAAAAACCCAAGCAAACAAACAAACACCACCAGCCCCTCCTCGTCGCCGTCTTCGCCATCCCTTCCTTCACGTGAAAAAACCAGCAAGCCAACCAATTCCGAACCATATTCCAGGTGCTTGTGCAAGCCACAAAATGGGAAGTTTCTGGGGGAAGGATGCATGCATTTCAATTTTTGTGTTAGACGAGACTTACTCACAATTTGTTATTTTTACTAGGTCTGAAAGTTAAGCCTCGTTGGTGAAAACTTGGCACCTGTACATGCGCCCACTGAAAGAAATGTTTTCAGGTTGGCGTATTTGTTTTTCAAATTCTGCTGAGAATAAATCTGTCTTTTTGTGATATAAGAAACATTTTGCATTTCATTTCAAAGAGACAAAGTTAAATAGTTCTGCACAACAAGGGCAATGTTTCAATCAGAGCCTCAGTAATAGATGCTCTATGCTGAACAGCCTCATGTAGCAATGACAACATAATCAATTGATGGATGAGTAAAAATCTTTTAGGACTCAGTCAAAACCAACTTCTATATAGTAGTGTATGCATGTCCATTTTCCAGAAAGGCTGCATCCATCAGTAATACTAAGAGAACGGAGAGGGAAAGGCTTCTAAAATCATGAAAGATGGTTTGAATGTATCAATTTTTGACTCTGCCTAATTTTTTCCACCCATTCCAGTACAGCCATTCACCTTAACAGAAGTATTTTGTGATGTGGAAAAATTACATGCAAGGAAACAGGGCTACAGGTATTAGAATATAACCATAGCCCAGATGCACCTGGAGCTGGCTGTTTGATGAAGTCAGAAGTGATCATACAATTTCCTCACCTTGCTGCTATGATTTTTTCAACCTATCCTAAAATTCTTCTTTGTCTCACTTGAATCCCACCAGGACAGGAAATGAGAGGGCTATACTAACAAAAAGACAATTTACTCTGGCTAAAACCAAAAGTTATTCATTCTATCAGTACTGTAATATACTTGGCAGGCTTATAATTTTGGGAGACAGACAATACAAGTTCTGAACCTGACTTTTTCCACACCAAATTAAACATCTCAGTTTTCCCCACCACTGCCCAGTGCTGCAGTTGGCTCCATAATTGCCTCTCCATTATGAGCTGAGGCTCTGCACATCTTGTCATTTGTATGGTTTTGTGCTAAGGATTAGCGCGGATTTAGGACTTACATCTCATTTGAAAGATTAATAACAGCACGTCATGTCTTCACCAATGCAAAAGCTAACCAAAGCACCATACACTACAGTGCCTTGTGAACACCTGTCACCAGAGAAAGGTTTGGACAACAAGTGGGTTTTACCACTTCACCTCAAAATCTTTGTATCTAGATTTGGTGAATAGAAAACTGAGGTGAATCCTAGAGTCCAGGAGGCTACAGTGAGCACAGATTCCACCCTTGTGATCTGACAGAAGGACCACCGAGGAGTAAAGATGTATCTGGAAGCAGCTGGAAACCAAGTGAGAGCAACACCTCCCACACTCCCTCCCCTCTTATGTTGGGGCAGGAGCAAGGAACACTCCCTTTTGTGCTTCTGTCAACTTCATCCAGCTCAAAATTTAGTTGCAGCAGCCCCACAAAAACTCTAGCTGAGACAGTAATACAAGTAGAGAGACAATTTCTCAAGCAGGCTGAAATTTCAGCCACCAGCATTCTCCCACACATCTGAACTCTCTTCTCCCATTTATTTTTTCATTCCTCTCTCAAGTGCCGTAACAAGTCAGCTCTTTGTTTTTAGTGCTTCAATTACTCCCTCAGAGCTCTTGAACTGCTGAGCCCTCCCAACAAAATCAGGATAATGAATAATGTTCATCATTTGCTTCTGTGTAACTGTTTCCCCTGCCCAGGCTTGCAGCATGACTGGAGAGGCACAAGCAGTGACAGCTGAAATCCCACGCCATCACAGAAAACAGGCTCAGCAGTGCACCCTGACAGCCTCCTCAAACACTGCAGCCTGCTTTTCCATGTTGGGGGGGCTTTATCCCTAAAACTGGCCATGGAGGAACGAGCCCCACTTGAGAAGCAGGACTACAAAGGAGCTCTGAGGTACAGAGATACCCAGCACAGCAAAAATAGGGATTCACCTCTCCATGGTCCCCCCCAAAAGCACTATTCCTCACACCACCCACATGAATAGCCACTTCCAGATACATCAACCAAGGCACCAAAGGGGTAAGAAGAGTCAACCTTTTTAAACCTGGCCTGCCTTAACAAGATTAGCAGCCAAAATCCACAGCCAGCTAGTTTCTGTTTGTCTAGGCTTGAGCAAGACTGTTTCATATTAAAAATCACAAAAAATACAGATAGGTGAAACATTACATATAATATGGTATATTGCTGTTACTCATTCTTACAAAAGCCTGTTTCTTTAGCAGAAGTCTGTCAGTACTGACTCCCCTAGGTCAGCTTGACTCCAGCACCAGGAATCACATTTACCTGCAGCCTGGGAGGCATCAGTCACTTCGCCATCAATACCCTCACAATAGGGCCTTGCAATGGTTGAAATTGTTGCTCAATTAATTGCTGGCTAGTTCCTGCCAAATTGCCTGCAATAGCTCTTCCTTTGGCGTGGAAGGAAAGAATACGGCCCTTTAAAGTGCTCTGAGGTCACATTAGCCTCGTACACACTCCATTACCCATGACCTTGTCTCTCTGGCAGAAGCTGGAAGCCTCTTCCTCGTCTCCCAGGGCCTGGAGGCACCTGGATTGAGACTAGCGGGGGAGATGTGGGGTGGCCTGAAGGATCACAGAGTCAGAGCTGTTAGAAACACTGTCCTCAGGCTCCCAGCAGGGGCTTGGCTAAAAACACCCACACAGCCAAACAGGGAAGAGCCCCTTTAATAAGGGAGTGCAGCCAAGGGAGAAAAAGGTGGTTTAGTTTATGTGCTGTAATGGTCCCATGGAGGCTGCTCCATCAGGAGAGGTGAGGAGGTTCAGCAGGTGAAGACACAGTGTATTTTCCATGTGAAACTCGTGGGAGATCTTTCCTTTCCTTTCCTTTCCTTTCCTTTCCTTTCCTTTCCTTTCCTTTCCTTTCCTTTCCTTTCCTTTCCTTTCCTTTCCTTTCCTTTCCTTTCCTTTCCTTCAAAAAGACCCACAGACACCTACCCAATTTCTTGCAGACTCAACAGCAGAGGAAGGTGACTGCCCTTTGTACCTGGGGAACAAGCGACTCTTACTCTCCTTGCCAAGAGAATGAAAGAGAAACACAACACCACATACCTTGGAATCCCAGAAGTCTCTCTCTGCCCTATCCAAGCACAAAACTGGGATCTGGGGTTATTCTGCAGTTTACCCACGAATCCACAGTGGAAACAGAACCTCTGAAGTTAAGCAAGAAGCTCATTAAGCGTGCAAATATGAGGAACTGTTGGTGAAAATGATCACAAAATTACTCACTGTCATCTTGGGTTATGGAAGATTTTGAGTGGGAAGATGCTCTGTTGCACCTTCCTACGAAGGCTTTTCATGATTAACTTGTCTTATTAGAAAATGAGGAGCTGAACACAACAAAACATTCTGTGAAGCCATGAACTTTGCAAAATTTTCATTAAAAATGTTTAAAAGCAATGACATTTTTCATAAAACATTTCAGTCGAGTCCAGAATAGCTTTCAGCTTTGAAATGCAATTTCCCTTTTAAAAATGCGGAAAAAATGAACACTGGGAAGAAGTCTTTTGATATTTTTACAATCCCATGTGACAAATGAGACATTTTTCACATTGCCAATTTGATGAAAATATTTTTAAGAGGTCATTCCAAACAGATTTTTTTTTCCCAAAATACTGACACTTTCAACAACTTTCATAGGCTTTTGGGTTTTTCTACCTAACTCAGTAAGGACTACATATTTTGTGATTTGTGGGTTTTTTAGATGCAGTTTGCCACAGATTCTAGTTATACAGATACTCATGATTTTTAATTAATTGCTTTAACATTCCTGGCTGTATAAAAATGTCAGAAATATAAATGAAATATCAACTAAAACACTGCATTCTACTTGTTTTCTAGGGAAAAAAAAAAGAAAATTGTACTTTGGTAGGTTTGAGAATCTGCAAAGAATGTATTCTCATTTCTTCTAAAAGTTATTCCACTTTTCATCATTTAATAGGAATATCTGAATACTGTAGTTGCCACACCCTTCCAGAAAGCTATTTTTATCTCTTTTCAGATATAAAATTATCTCTTTTGTTTCAGTTTCAAATATTGGAGCTTCCCTCTTACCATTCTACCTACGGCATTTTCCACAGGTAATATCTAAGGGTGGTAAAAAAGAGGGAGACTGATAAATAGGGTGAGGGTGGTATAGAATAAATTTAATTCTGTATTAAAACATGAAATTATAAGAGGTTCTGATTCCTTTATTGTAAGTAACTGAAGAAAACTCTCTATTTTTGTTCCTGTAAGTGCTGCTTTATTTAGTGTGTGATTTCAGTGCTATTTCTAGTGTGGCCCACTGACACCAGCACTGGGATCACCATACTGATCTTTCTAAATATAGCACCTGGGAGCTGACAGTGACAGGTACCAGATGCCTATTATTAAACTGCAAGAAGATGGCAAACGATGAAACGGTGAATCCTTACGGAAAGCTGAGCAGGCTCCTGCTGCCGTGGGGTTGGAATGCAGCCAGATTGCCTTGGGGTGGCAAGGGAGGTCCTCCTGAACTCCCAGGATCTTCAAACTCCAAACAGAAAGGAGGGGTCAGGACCACAGGGTCCAGGATCCCTGGTGCTGTGTGCACCAGCCTCCTGAGAGCCTGTGTCAATAGCTCCAAGGGTGGCAAGAAATCAACTTTACTACTCTGGAACTGTGGCTCTCCTGGATATTTACAACAACTTAGAAAGCCAGCAAAGCCTCCAATTATTTCCCTGCTCCTTCAGGAAGTTAAAGAGGTAAGACAGAAGGTGAGAAACACATAAAGACAAAACATTACTGGAATCTGCACAATCTGCTGGGAGCAAAGCATCACTATATGGCCCCTTTCACAGTAGCATTATCTGTCTGTCTCTCCCAGCTCACCCACTGACTTGAAGCTATTTCAGTTTTAATGAATGTTTAAATTCAAATATCATCTCAGAACTATCCGAGACTCTGCATACAAATATATGTTTATGCCTTTTGTGCAAGGTGGCATCCTTTTCAGCCTCACTGAAAAGGAGCCTAGCCAGAATCTCAGTGAGCATCAACAGAGCCAGCATTACCTTATTTTAAACATTTGTTCAATGCACACTAGCATCACAGGTAGTTTTGGTGCCTCAGTTAAGCAGAACTCTGCTGGAGATGAAGCTTTCAGGCAGACAATCCTTCCCTCACCAGGGGTGGACAGAGGCATCCAGCAAGCTCTATATACCAAATGAAAATTCAGATGTTTCTGGTTTCAGTGCCCCTGTTTGGTTTCCTCCTAGAAGAGGAAATAATAGTCCTCAGTTATCTTTTTTTTTTTTTTAATAGACTACTTTACCCTCTTTTGCAGCCAGCCTTAGTAATCTCCTGTAAAAAAATTAAGTAGTCTCAAAGCCAGAAGGATGGAAGTTTTTAGGCACCTTTGAATATTTCCCCAACGTTTGAAAAGCTGGGACATGATGCCGACACTGAGCAGGGGTATAACCCATGCTGCTCACAGCCAAGGAGAAAGAACATAGAAATTACATTGACGGATTCACTCTAATTGTTCATTAAGATAATGAGAAGAAGCTATCAAAAGGATTTCTGAAAGAAGCATACTTGAAGGAAAGAGACCTGGTGAGTGGGCCTGAAAGCAAGAAATTTGGAGACTGGAGAAAGAGGCAGTGCAGGAGATGGTGCTCAGAGGACTTCAGGGGCAGGGAGGGAGGAAGCATCCAAAGGAGAATTTTTTCACTTATTTCTGAGGGAGAAAGAGCTGAGGGCAGTGGGGATGGAAGCATCCCAAGAAGAATTTTCTCTCTTATTTCTTATGGAGTCTGAGGAAACCTGTTCCCTGGGTCAGGCAGCACACACCATGGCTCTGAGCACTCGCAGTCCTCCCATCGCTGTGTGGGCAGGAGGAGAAGAAACGAGAGGGGCAGCACCGGGAGGGAACACAGGTTCCCAAGGGTGGCGACAGCCTTGGTGGTAGAAGGAGGTGGGAAAGCGGCCAAAAGGGAATAAAGCTCCACGCTGGGGAGGTGCCCCAGCCCTCACTCGGTAAAAACCGCGCTGCTTGCCAGGACTTCAGCAGAGATAAACGAGGGCAGCGCTGCGGGCACGGCGGCGGCTGTGGCTGGGGGGAGGCCGCCCTCAGGGAGCGCCGTGACTCGGCCCGGCCCAGCACACCCGGCACAAACCTTCCCACACCCTCACCCACTGCCACCACAGCGCCGGGCCTGCCCGTGCTTTTCCCACCTTTCCCAAGGTCCAGAAGCCTTTCCCAGCAGCAGGAGGCTGTCCTGTCCTGCCTGCCCGCCCTTGCTTCCCCAGCATCCCGGGGGGAGCGGCCAGGGGCCTCCCCCGCCTCCGCTCCCCGGCGCGGGCAAGCGGGGATTTAATAGAGCACCACAGCGGATGGCAGCGCTCGGCTCGCATCTCGTCATCTCTCAGGCTCCCCGCAGGCACAGCTCGGCTCCTGCAAAATCTGTTGGCAAGGCTGCACGATCTCCTCCTGACCCTCCAAGCGAGACCCCCGCCTGAGCGCAGCTGTGACAGGCTGCTCACAGCGGGACAGAGGAGAAAGCAGCTCCCTCATCCTCCTCGGAACTGCGGCTCTCCAGAGAGCAGGACGGCCCTGATTCGAGCCCCTCTGAGGAGGAGGTGTGGGGGAGGCACTTCATTATTTGGATGTGCAGGAGAGCCCCGGGAAGCACCGTGCAGAGACCTCTCACAGCAGCACAGCTGCTGGCCCCTGACTCTCCATGCAGAGATAAATGAGGACCCAGCTGCTGATGTGTTCCCACACTAGCAGCTCTACCAGCGTTTAGTGTACCTCTCTGGCTGGGTTTGAGCTAAAAACCCTCTCCAGGGGCTTCTGGAAATCCAGGCTCAACCTTCATGCCTGGTGTTATGAGTAGAACAGCTGCCCATATTTTTAAAATGTTGCAGAGTTCACAGGTTGGGCCAGTTGCTGCCAGGGTGGAGTTCTAACTGTATGTTATTGGAATCACCTGTGGTTTTCATTAACTACCTGTCCTTGATGGTTAAGAATTCCCCTTTAGTCGAGTGATGCCCTGCTGCTTCCTGAAGGATGACACCCAGACGTGTGATCCGATCCAGCATGCAACGGGAGAAACCCCTCACCAAACCTAGCCAAAAACCCCTAAAACAACGAGCCAACACAAAATTGATGAATCAAAGTGATGTCTAGACGTGAGGAACAGAACCTAGTATCTGCCAAGGCCCTTTTACCCCTCACCCTAACCTAAAGGATGTTGGCTAAACAGAGGACCTTGAATGTTGAACCAGAAAGCAGAGAATCTCCTGATGCTGTCATAAGGACAGAACTCCCAGCTCTGCCCACAGACCAGTAGACAAAGCTGCACTCTTCCTTCTCCTCTGAGTCACTCCTGGGAGCAGCGGACCCATTGGTTCTCCCTACCCAAGCTGATCAGTTTTAATAAAAGCATTAAAAAGGAGAAAGTTCTGCCCGTGTTAATTTCACCTGGGACATGGAGCTAGCTCTCACACTCATCTCCTCACCTAACCAGAATACATAGCGCAATGAAGGGTTTGGTGCTTTGGCTACAATCCAGAAATATTGCTCTTTGAAAATATTCAGACCTGCAGTAAATCAGAAGATATGACAGCGTCCTCAAATTCTCCTGGAAATGAAATATTTAAAGGAATCTCTGGAATATTCAAGTGAAGTTTCCAGTAAAGGAAACTAGAAGTAAAAGCATTGTAGGTGAGAGAATAGAATCTCTCTCTCTCACCTAGGGAGACTAAAAGGAGCAAATAAATAAACAGTATATCAACAGGATAATATGACTGTTGCTGAGAACAGAAGGAGCAATTAAAAGGAGGGATGAGAAAAAGGAGCATAGAAAACCTAAGACAAAGAAAACCTCAAAGCAAGTCAAAGTAACACGTAAAAGAAAAGGGCACTGACCAACAAATACATATTGTTATACCATAGCAAAGGAAAGGGACAAAGAAGTTAGCAAAGAGTACAATTTTAAGGTGAGGGAAGGGAAAATATGGGAAAGGGAAGGGAGACAGATGAGAAGAAAAGTCCATGAGGCAACAGGCAGTAAGGAAACATAATGCAAAAGGAGGTCAGGTTTCTGCTAAAGCTAAAAGCAGGCCCTGAACTGAAAGGGAGGAACCTATTTCACCACAAAGTGGTGTGTAAGCAATGAAGAGCTCTCCTTTGGGACTTGCTATTTCCCTCGAGAGTGCAGATGAGCCAGCAGGAGATGCTCTCTCTGTAGGCAAAGAGCAGGATGTTGTGGCTGGCAGGTGTGATACCAGGTGACTGCAGGGCACCTCCTGCTCTCTGTTCTTGCCCCAGCCACATTGGAGCTTGACAGTGTTGCTGAACTAGCAGCCAATAAAACAAAGGGCAAAATCATTTTGTCCTTGACCTGAAAGTCCTGCTTTTCAATTTTGAGCTCAGTTCTCACTGATGACCTATATTTCCCCAATAAAACCAGATTAATACCGGTACCTACGTGACAGCCATTTCAGATGGAGTCTTACCTTGCATTGAGGGTCATCACATTTGCATTATGGCAGGCCTGAAACACATCAATGGTCTTTTTTCTACATCTCCAAGGGAAAAGAACAGAAAATTATTCAAGCATTTTCTGACAAAATCACTTGTTGTCAACAATGCTATGGTTTTTAACAATGCTATGGTTTTTTCATTGTGAAACTCACCTATTACAGCAACACTGGTCTGTTAGTCTTCACCTCTGCTTGGCCACTTTCACCAGCTGCAAGCAGAACCTAAGGATGGTGTGAGAAGTTTCTTTACCAAAACCCACCAGCTGGAGAGGAGATAATATCCTGCTTTTCATCTGGTTTAGATAGTCTTATAGGCCAAGTGAAGACATGCCACCACCACCCATGCCTGACATCCTCACCATAGCAAGGAGGAATAATTTTCATTCCTCTTCTTTCAGCAAAGGTGACACTCTTGTAAAGGTCAGTTGAAAAGCCTCAGCTCTAAGGGAAAAGCACAATGTCTCTCCCAAACTAGTCAAAGCAAATAATCCTGTAGAAAAAAGAAATCCTTTTAGAAATAAGCATGTTCCACACCACAAAATGAAGGATTGAAGGAAGGGAAAGGGCACCTGCAAATGAGAGGTGATAGACAGCAGGAGAAGCCAAAGGACAGTTTGAATGATACGAAGAAATAATTAAAAGGGAAGAGAAGCACACGTGGTGGAAAACATATGAGAGCAGAGGTTGTCAGATGCAAAGAATACCCACATCTATAGCCATGATTAATTGTGAGAATAACAGGTTATTTGCCCATCTAGAATGCAGAAGAAGTGAAGTGTTGTGTAGAAATGCCATTAATCTCCCTTGATGGGAACATTATTTGCACTGAATTCTACCTGACATTTCAAGTTGCTTTCAATATATTTTATTGTATATTTTTTCATATTTTCAGTGCTCTATTGCCAAAGATTCTGAATCATCAAAATTAATCAGCTGCCTGGAACAGAGCCAGATATAACAAATAAGGAGCCAGGCACTTTTAATATTCTCCCAGTGCTAGATGGATGTATAACTCACATTTATGGGTTTGGGAAGATCTGGGGCTGCTCAGAGAAAGAAAAAAAAAAAGAAAGAAAAAATAACAACACCCATGGGCATTGTTACAAGAAACTGAATAGGCACTCTTGATGAACAAATGGCTACCGCTTCTGCTTTGAAGCATTTGTTTGGCTCATTGTTTGGAAAGCAGCAGAGAAAAAGGAGAGCCCCAGACACACACCTCTCTCATGGTGGGTAAATCACCAGGAACTGCATCAGATGCAGAGGTGTTACACCAGTGTAACTGAGGGAGGTCTCTGAGGATGACTGAAAATATACAGACTCCACATAAGAAACCTAACCTGAAGGCCTGCCTGCAAAATCAAAGGTACTCCTTCAATGGAGGAAAAATAAGAAATACTTTTCCTTAATTATCCCTGAAGGGCAGCCTGATGTGATGGAGTGAAGCTTCCATGTAATAAAAGTAAATGAGAATCCCTACCCCTGCTGCCTGCCACAGAGTGCCAGTATGCCACAACTGGAAAGCAGCTGTAGGGAATTCCCTGTTACCTGGCACTGCATCATTGTTCTGATTCTACATCAAGGCCAAATAAGCATAACAATGGGAAGCTAAGACTGAAGGGAGTAAAGACATGAAACAGAGACACATCATTTCACACAAACCATCAGACGTCCAGAAGAGTAGCTTTGGTGGAAGGAAAAGTAACTTTTTCAAAAAGCCAGCATGCTTTCCTCCTCCTTCCCATTGCCCTTTCTCCCAAGAAGGGAAGGGTTCTTGAGAAGTTTGTAGTGGCAGCAGCTGAGGTAGACTAGAATTTGAGCTGGGCCCTCCTCCCCATGCAGACTCCAGTGGGGCTCCTTGTCTGCATACCTCTGCATCGAACCAAAATTAAAAATTCTGTTAAGAGAGGAAATCTCCTGCCAGCTAATATCCCTAAGCTCAGAGAAATGCTGCAACAAACACTGTGACAGGAATTTCATGCTGAGCCCCAGCACCAGGAGGACACTATCATTTTTCCGTGCTATTTTGAAGTGATGCAAAGATGTCAGCATTGAGGGGACTTGAAGAACCCATTACTGCAAAGCTCTTTGCCAAATAAATAAAACATGAAAGCAGTTCTCTTTGCAGGGAGAGCAGTGGAGAAGAAGGATAAGGAGAGGGGTAGGAGCAGGAACACCATATTTGCTATGGATTTTGAATGTTTAAAAACCTGCCTCTGAAAGCAGCTTTGTAATTAGCAGTAGCTTATGTTGACAAGGGTATTTTTGAACAGCTCCATTGCACTGGCTAATTGACAGACTTTCTTTTCCAGTGAGGAAATCAGGAATGGACTTTCTTGCTGACATACCTCAGTGCCCTGGCTAACCATTTAAGAGCCATTCCCACACACAGATCTTCAATATATATATATATATATACTTATACTGTAAGTATACTTACAAACACTACAAATATTTGGGTTCTTACAAAAGGTCTCATAGAGACTTCTGTTTTCTCAGAATACTTAGCATAAGTGTACCAGCTAGGAAGCAGAAATTAAGAAAACTGTTTGCTCTAAAACGAATTGAAACTGTGGCACAATAAAGTTACTCTGAGATACACTTGCTTCACATATAATCTTAGACTGTGATCTACCCTACCTTTTTCAGGGTTGGACAAATTAAAATACTATGAGATCTTGCTGTCTATGCTGTATTTGCCATGATGGGCTCATTTTAAAAAGGCAGCTCTGAAAGCAGTTACTCCTGAAATCAAAATTGAAAAGCAGGAATCCTGTATTTGTTAGCTGTGAGCAGAAGTGTGCTGGTGCATACCACACTCATCTTGAAAACTTTTCTCCCTGACTTCTGAGAAAGAACAGAACAATGAGCTGCTGCTTTTTGTTTCCAAAGGGGAGCCAGCAGGATTCAATACAATTATTTTTGGCTTCTACACATAAGCTATGCTGCCAGATAAGCACATAGTAATCTGTGTTCCTTAGAAAAAAATCTTTAAAAAACCATTCTGAAGAATTTCTATCAGAACACATGATCTTTATCAGTAACTAATACAAGCTGAATGGCTAAAATACAGGATGAAGTCTGGTTTACCTTTTCCCCCCACAATGAATAACAGTTTCAGCATTATGATTAGGACACAAGCCAAAACATTGTGTGTTTGGGTAGCATCATCCATTAAGGCCACTAATCATCTCTGCTTCAGCTTCATCAGGGCTGAATTGAGACCTTTATGTTGACTTCAATGGACCTGGGAACAGCCTTTCTACTGATGCAATTCAGAAAAGCACTTAAGCAACTGCACTTAATTTCAAGCCTGAGGCTAAACACCACTAGGCTGATCTGATCAGGAAGTCAGCCAGAGAAAAAGTAATATCATTCATGGAATTAGTGAGTCAAAAGAGCATAATTTCCTTTGTGATGGCTGCTTCAAAAATCATTCCCCTGTTCCAGGTCTGCTCCTTCCTCCCCTTCACTGTCCCACTGAGCAAGGCAGCTGCTTCCATCCCTCCTTTGCTCCCGTCTGGCTGCGGCTCTTCACAAGTGGCAGAAGTGAATTTTTTTTCCATAAGTAAACAGCAATGTTCTGTCATCATAATATTGCTAAACCTGCATTTTAGCAAGTTAATCAATAGAGCCTCTACTGAAGCTTGTGAAGGCAAACTTCTACACCAGGCCAGCCCTGGAGAAAGAAAACACTCGTGCATTAATACTTCTGCCAGTATTGACTTGTCCAGCACTTTTCCTGAATAAAATGTGTTTTCTTCTTCTCCCACCTCCTGTACTGGGGCCCATAATGAAGCAGGGAGGCTTGTTCCTTGCACCAGAGAGCACTGACCTCTCAGAAGAGATGTCTGCAACGTTTCCCACATTTTCAACATGTTCTTGCTCTTGGATATTCAACAGGGCTCCTGGTGTCACCCCCCTGCACAGTTTGCATGGCTTCAAAAGGCAGCCAAGGTGAAGCTCCAGGAAGGACAGGCACTCTGGCACTTGGCATGATGACATCCAAGCTCTTGTCATTGTGCATATGGGAAGAGTTGTAAGTCTAGGGAAGAGAGAGGAACACCTAAAAAGGCAAAGTTAGACTTTTCCTCCATTCTTCACCTTCAATATGGTTGTATAGCCAGCCATCATTTTAACACATCTCTTGGGCAGCCAGGCCCATGACCAGAGAAGCTGCAGGGGAAGCATTTTATCAGACATTCACACACAGGGCAATTTCCACAGAGAATTCAGTTACCTGAGGGGAAGGCAGCCTTCCCTGAAGGGAATCTTTCTGTCAATAAATTGTGGCAGAAAACCCTCCATGAAACACTGTCTTTGAACATAACTACGAGTCTTTCTTAGGAAAAAAAGCCTCCCATTGAAAAAGACTGTGGTAGCCTTTGAAGCTTAGGCTTCAGTAACCCAAAGCAATAAGTGTTAACTGTTGGCTCCAGAATTTTCAGCCTTTGTGCAAGTTCCCAGTTGTTTTAGAATGAGCTCCAGCAGTGGCCTTCCTTTTGCACAGCCTGCTGTGAACTAAAAACACTGTCAGCTTGATTTTGCATTTTGTAATGATTCTGCAGCAATATGATCTGACTCTGAAGCTGACCCTGCTTGAAGCCAGAGGCTGGACAGAGCCAACCTGAGTTATTCTGCATTTGTATAATGCAGCTGGAGAGGAACCTCTGTGGTCACAGACAGCCCCACTGAGCCAGGATTGCTCCCTCAGCAGAGGATGCAAGGACAGAGAACCAGCCTGACTTCTGACAGCTTGGAAATTAAAGCCACACAATGGGACAGGAGAAAATCTACCCCATCCAAAATCCCAATTTTTCACATTGAACCCATCACAGTGCCAGAATATCTCATTCTCCACATTTTGCTGTGTGGGAAGTAGTGCATATCATGACCCTCTCTACTGAAGATCAATGGGAAATGAGGACATGGCTCCCCTTCAAGCTCAATGGGATGACTCTCACTCCAGTACAAGCACGTGCTTAAATGCTCCACTGAGTTAAGCACTGTTTTCTCCTATCTGCAGCTATGAGCCATCCTCCCACAAGCATTCACTCTTTGCTACACCACAGGAAAGGTGCAAATGCATGTAAAAAAAAGTTACCTTTTTCTATTAAACTCTGTAGTGTTTTTCTGTAAGGCTAGTAAATTCAGTTTATTGAGCAGTATGACTGCTTGAGCATTTTTAGTATGCTATAACGCATAAGAGACACTGTATTATCCAATATACTTCAATCTTTGAAAAGTTTTTTAAAGACTGAAATGCTTGCAATTTAATTTTAGGAATGTATTAGCACATATACTATAGCAAAAATGTATTCATTTTCAGCCAGCATTATAATAATTTCTGTTATCATAAAGGAATCTATTCTATTTGCACTAAAAACGTACATGAAGAAGATGGACTGCATTCACCACAATTATCATTACTCTTAAGCATTTAGAAAGCCTGAACTCATTACAATTTGATGACAGTTAACAAGAGAAGAAATTTTGTTATTAACATCCTAAACATTAAAAGCAAAAAAAATTCAGTATGACACTATTTTCAGAGACATACCAGATTCAGAGTTCCAAAAATAGGATTTTAAATTATTTAAAATATATTTCTTTAATGAATTAACAATGCATGCCTGAGTAGGCTTTTCAGTACTCAGTGCAGGATTACAACAGGAAGGCCAAGTTACACCAAGAGCTCATGTATGACAAGGTTGTTCACCTTGTGTTGGAACTGACCTTTAAGGGCTCTGATGTAATATTTGAATGGCTACCAATGTACAGCTGTCAATTGATTGCAAAGAAAATGCTGATGGTTTAGGAGAGAAAACTATTAGGCAGTCAAAGGTTGAAATTGATAAAGATACAGTAAGGTTTTGTAGAGGGAGGGTGAATTAAGTTGCGTGCTATGACTAATAGTACTTGGACTAGCTGCCATAAACTCAGAATTCACAACAAAAAAAATCTGACAGCTTGTTCAAAGAGTTATAATAATAAGGAAGAACAGATATGTGGGTCTGTTGTGTCAGTGACACTACAGATTGGCCTTCTGCTGTATGTAGGCGACATACAGCTTAAAGCATGAATGTATCTTCAAAATAGAGCACTTCAGCCATTTCTAGTTGTTTTGAGGTAAAGTTTGATTGCAGGACTAAAGAAATGCATATTAAGACTACCAGCACTGAAATGAACAACAGTATTTATGCAGCACATCAGCACACAGAACAGCATACTCCAGTGCAGAGAAAAGTCCCTGAAAGGTGAGATTTGACACACCAAATTGATGTTATCAAAACTTGAAAAGCTATGCCACAGGCTTAAACCATCTGGGCTCCTAGCAGTGCTGAGCAAACTGGTGGGTATCCAGCCACAAGACAAAAGAAGAAAGGGTAATTGAGCAGTTTGGTTCCAGCCTCAGAAGCAAGTCTCTTTGTTATTCCATGCACCCGCAGCTGGCAGAGCTGCTGCCAGCTGTGGAAGACTCAGCTTTGCAACCATGGCACAAGTGGCATTTCAGGAACATTTTGTCTGAGGGCTCAGAGAGGCACACAAAGCAGCTTTGCGCCTCTAGGCATGAAGTAATCTCTTGAGTAAAAGTGTAGTGTCTATGTGAAGTGATCAGCTGAGAATTCTACTGAAAAATAAGGCAGACAAGTTCTTTATATTTGGAGGTCTCCTTTAAGAGGAGTTCTGCTGTTATAAATGACAGTGTATTTTTATCAGGTTTGGGTGAGTGTCACCAACACATTCCTTGCCCCACAAGCTTTTCCTTTTCCCAAGCCTCATCATTTCTGCAGTGCACCTTCCCATTACTGTGGAATACATATGGCAATGCCTGTTTGCATGGGGTGTCTTTGACCTAGGGATGTCTAGCTCTACCCATCCACTGTAACCACGAAAAAACCATACTCCTTCCTAGGGTGAGTTCGAGAAGAAACTCAGCACAAGTCATCAGTCGCCCCTGGAAGAGTTAAAATACTTCAGAGATGTAAAATAGACCCTCTTCTGAAAATTGCCCTTTATCAGGCTACACCATGTATTTTAAATCATACCTACCCAAATATGGGATGGAACATTACCTTGGGCCATGTGAAGCATTTTAACTTCAGCTGTCCATGGGTAGTCTTTATTCCCTCTCCTGATAAAACTTCCTGATGGGGAATGAAAGTCATTCCAGATGCACATGGATGAAAATTACATGGAACATTAGCATGATTTCAGCTTAAGGAGAGTCTTCATAAAAAGTCCCCTGAGGGCTCAGGTAATCCCCATCACATTTATTTGGAGTTTCTCGAACACCAGCACTGGAGAGAAGCAGTCCAGAGCAGTGGAAATGTTGCCTTTTCACTTGGTTTCACTTTCCATGTATTTTCTGTATGCATGGATATTATAGACAACATAAATAATGTCAGGGCAGAGGTGATTCATTTTCATTACACTTTTTTTTGACAGTGGCATGTGAGATATGAGTAATACTGTGTCAGTTGCTTTGGCTCACATTTGCATCCAATCGTCAATGAGTAAAATAAAATCTCACAGCTGCCAACATTCAATTTCTGAGGCTCTCAGGATTTTCATCACACATCCACAACAGAAAAGATATCTTACAGGTGACTTTTACTTTAAAGTTACAGCATTATACCTATTTTTAAGGACAAAAAAGAGAACCAGGATTACTTCCAATAAGTTATTGAAACTGCATGCTAGATGCCATTACACAATTATATTAATGCACTTAACAAAAAGTTTATGTTTGTGCCAAAAATGCCAGGTAAACACATTCATTTGCTGTGTATCAGTCTAAATTAATTGCAGTTAGCATGGCAGTCTTTCCACTGAAAGCTTCTCAGGAGGGACTGACAAGTTATACCGGCAGATATATATGTTAGAGGCCTTCTCATACTTGTGCTCCAAAGCATAGCAGATCAGCTGTCAGGAAAAAGTTTCCTGCTTTTTGTGATTTATGAGTTCTCATTCAACAGATCTCAGGCAGCGATTTCAGCTGATAGCTGATCTTAAGGTAAAAAAAGCTTTCAAAATATTGATGGATCTAGCCTTTCAGGCTTCACCAATTCTGTCCTCTCTTTCTCAACCCACTATGTCCTCTCTTTCTCAACCCACTATATGTATTCCAAAGTCATTCAAAGAGCTTACCTATAGAAGTCTGTGGATATGGCACCTGATCCAGACCTTAGGGAGGTGAAAAAGATTTGTAATTAGAATGTAGCTAGCCCCAAAACCACAGAGGTGACATATGGACTATGTCTGTATAAGCAAGTTTACCGAGGAGCAGATCCATAGAAAGTTGGTACTAATGCTTCGTGCCTCTTTGGGATGAAGGGTTTAGTGCAAACCATTCACAGTCTGTTCCATGGCCTGAACACCTGTTACACCTGTTATAGATGGATAATGAGATGACTGGCTCTTGCAATTAAGACATAACTATTGTGTGAATATTAAGAAAAGCTTTAGTGATGTACAGTTATGTCACTGTAGTTTAGATGCCCTCTGCTCTCCCCACAGTTCCCTTTCCCCCTGTATTGCTGCCGTCACACAGCCGGGGCTGTCCAGGACAGGTACAAAGAAGCTGCACAGGTGTCCCTGGCATGGGGCAGTGGGGAATGGAAAAGCTCAGGGGTTGCTCAGGGGTTGCAGCATGGCAACACCTGACCTCCAATGGAGTCCTTTTATTGCATTTTGTCAAGGTTTAACAGACCTTTTAAATTTTCAAAGTGAGCAGTTGTTTCTCTCAACACCATAGCTCATGCAGTGCTCCAGGAATGACAATTTTTGGTTTTATTCATGTGAGAGGTGCCTACTTTGTCCAACCCAAAACCACTCCAGTGGGTAGGTCAAGGTGTGGTAAGTGAGGGTGGAGAGCTTCACTTCAGAAGCAAGCTTCTCATCAAGCCTAAAATTCTTGATGAGACATATCCACACTTATCAGTTTGTCTCTTGGTGTTTTGCTAAACATGGAAGTAGCTGCAATCCCACAGTCTTGAATGTGAATGGGTTTAGTCATGACACCATAAAGCCCCTATGGCATTATCATTACTTGGCTTATTATATAAGCTTTTTCAGATTAAAGATTCCAAATGATATTGGGATAGCGTCAGAAGTCTACCTAATACAAACTTTTACACGTGCAGCAACCAAGATCAGGAGCTCCTGAATCATCCTTTAAATTACTCTAACCAGAAGTGCATATCAGTGATTTATCTCAGTTAGACCTTTATGTTTAGACAACAGCAGCTACTCAAGTTCAAGCCCCTTCCCATAGCCTCCTCCACAGATGAAAAGTAAAAAATCAAACAGATAATGAAGCATGGCTTTGTTGCCAGAAAGAGAAGGAGAAAACATTCTTATGTGTGAGAAGACCTGAATTCTTCTGGACACTTTTTGGCCACTGTGGCATGAAAACTGTGAGATTCTGAGCCATGTGGGAGATCACCTGCCACAGATACTGCCTTCAGTACAGACTTTGAACACAAAAAATGCTGTTACTATTCTTTCCTGGAAAGATAATGTTAATCTCCTGTGTAATAAGCTTTCTGTTATCAATGCTCAAGGTAAAACAGCACATGGCAGTCTGCCATGCCACCAATTACATACATATTTATAAAATAAATTAAGGTTTTTGTCAACCTCAATTTAAAAAGAAAACAAAGGTGATTGTACCCTCTTCTCCTCGAAGTTTATCATATAATGTGAAACATTCTCCCCATCAGCAACATACCCTCAATGGCTTTTAAAGGTTTTATAAGCATGTTTCGCAGGGAGTTTTGTTAAAGCCTCACTGACAACATCCAACACTTGTAAAACACTGTGTCTGTACAACTGATCTCTGAACCCTAAGCATACTCACAGAGAATCTGCCAACATACCTAATGATTAGGTATGCAATTATCCCTATTGCATTAATTGATGCCAATTTGATCCTCGCTATCCCACTCAGCTATGGATCATCAGCTGAGCGCAAAAATGCCCAAAATATCTGCAGCTTCCTAAAGTACTACCATGCCATAAGTCATTGCAGAAATGTTCACAGTTTGGTTCTGTGAAATGGCACAGTGCGAGCCACCTTCACTGGGACACTCTTAAACATCCCCTGAGTAGGGGAGAGAGGGAGACCCAAAAAATTCACCTCTTTGTCTTTGCACTGCAAGGCTGGTCCCAGGCGAAAGCTGCTTTCTCTTCCCAGTTGGGAAAGCTCTCCCATCTCTTTGCTATTTCTTCCCAAGAGAAAATGCAGTGACTGACTGCAGGTGGGCATCTCCACTTCTCCAGTCTCCACTGCAGGGCTTTGGTCTATTTCATACCTGCTTGGTTTGGAGATGCTTGCTCAGGTGTGGACTTGCACCCTGGCCCTTCTGAAGCGTTCTGGTTTGTTTGGCAGATGTTTCAAAGTCCAGGCACAGCACAGTGGGTGCACTGCACAGCAAGGTGCTTTTCCTGTCCTAAGGTGTCATTGAAACAACTGCAGAGCTCTCCCTTCAGCCACACACAAAGAAATGCCTGCAACTCCTGCAGTTTCTTCATGTGCCTAATGACCATGTGCAGCCTAAAGAGTCTTCCTTTGTCATCAAAACAAAGAGATGTGGGCATTAAAAGAGGGCAGAGTTCACATGTTACAAGATGCAGTTCTGTTACTGCAGCACTGTCACTTCTGCGTCCATGCAGGTTTTAGATTCATTTAACTTCACCTTGCTCATTCAGAGAGCCTGTGCTCTGTGCAAAGTCCTGCTGAAGGGTCTCTGATTCATCCTGTCAGGACAGAAGTCCATGAAAGCTGGTTTTGGTTTTTATTTCACAGAAAAAGTATTATTGCAGTTTTGTTTTACTGGAAAGGCACTGACACAGCCTGAAATTCTGTACCTGAGTACAGAATTCTGTCTGAGTATTTTCAGGTACAAGACTGTACACTGCCAATAATTTTGGTTTTACAATCACCTTCTACTTTGTTCTCTTTTTGTTTTGCAAGAAATTAGATTCCCCACTGCTGAGCTAAAGGTCTGGACAAACATTAAGGGAAACAACCTTTACATAAATTGCTGTCAAACAAACAAAGGACAAACAATGCTTCCCCACTATTCCAAGGTGTGACAAGATACAAAAACAGGCAAATAAAATTGCAGCTTTGAGCATGATGCTGTACATTAACCCCATCTCTTCCATTCCTGAAGGTCCTGAAGGAATATCAGGGGCTGCTTATGGGGTGCTGGGTTCCATTTCACCTTTATCTTCAAGATGCATCTGTGCTGTCAGTTCAGGGTGTTGTCTGATTTTCCTGCATTGTAAAATCCAGGACAAAAGCATTCACAGAGACCTTGCCCACACAAGCTAACTGAGGAAAACCCTGCTAGTTCTTAGGTTTGATCCTGTTGCACTAAACTCTGGCTCCCTGTATGGCCTCAAGGAAAGCATGGAAAAGATGAAAGTAAAAGGCTTTGTTGGGGATTTTCTTGTCTCTTCTATCTTTTAACCATTCTCACAACCTTGCCCTTTGCCTCTCTGAATAAAAATGAGAGCTCATCAAATAATAATTGTCATAAATGTGAGCTGGTGGCATTATGAACTATTGAAAATGTTGGGAAATATTTGGACTTTGTCACTGTGAGCACTGCATAGTGTCAAAGGTGACAACTGATTTGGAGGGGTCTCACTTAAGGTGCTAATTGGCATTTATTGAGCAATATTTGTGACTTCAATCTATAGAGTGATCTCTGACTCGTGTTTCAGGCAACTTCACTGTGTCAGTTTAAATATGTAAATATGCTCTCAATATTAACAGATAGCAGATGCCCTTGCATCCACAGTTATCCTTTTCACCACTTTTGACTAAGTCTTTGGAAGCAATTATATTCTTATCAAAGACTTTTTACAAGTTCACGGAAGTTGGGGCATTCCCTAGCGCAAATACAGGCTGGGCAGATAATGGATTGAGAGCAGCCCTGAGGGGGACTTTGGATGTTGGTGGACAAGAAGCTTACCATGAGCTGGCCATGTGCCTTTGCAGCCCAGAAAGCCAAAAGTATCCTGGGCTGCATCTAAAGCAGGCTGCAGTGTGGCCAGCAGGGCAAGGGACAGTGTTCTGCCCCTCTGCTCCGCTCTGGTGAGACCTCACCTGGAGCACTGCATCCAGTTCTGGAGCCCCCAAGGTAAGAAGGGCATGGACCTGTTGGGTTGAGTCCAAAGGAAGCTACAAAGATGATCAGAGGGGTGCAGCACCTCTCCAGTGAAGATAGGCTGAGAGAGCTGGGGTTGTTCAGCCTAAAGGAGAGAAGGCTCCAGGGAGACCTTAGAGAACCTGCCAGTACCTGAAGGGAATCTACAAGAGATCTAGAGAGGGGCATTTTACAAGGGCACAGAGTGGTAGAAAAAGAGGGCATGACATAAAACTGACAGAGAGTAGGCTTAGATTAGATATTAGGAAGAAATTCTTTTCTGTGCGGGTGGTGAAACCCTGGAACAGGTTGCCCAGAGAAGCTGTGGATGCCCCATCCCTGGAAGTGTTCAAGGGCAGGTAGGCTATGTGCAGCCTTGTCTGGTGGGAGGTGTCCCTGACCATGGCAGGGAAATTGGAACAAGGTGATCTTTAAGTCCCTTACAACCCAAACCGTTCTATGATGCTCTGATTCAAAATTTATACAGGAAGAACAGTAAAAGAAATGGTTTGTAGAGAAAAGTTGATATGCTTCCTAAAGGCTTAAATAATTTCAATCTAGCATTTTGGAAAGGATTTTAAAAAGGCTTGATACACTGTGCAAAAAGAAGGAAACTATCAAAGTCGTAAAGATTCAACATACTTTGGTAATAAATCTTGGCTGTCAAAGTGCTTGTCTTTGTTAATTCATGTGCATCAAAGTATTCTAACAGAACTCAAATTATATAGTAATCCAAATTTTAGTTGTTTTTAGACCAAGAGAGGACACAGTCACGTACCTGATTTTATGATGAAGTTTTGTCACTAATTCATTGACTTTTTATTCTTCTGGGACCCAAGGTGGCCCACAATGAAGGCTGAATTCTGTCTGCATTCCCCAGCCTCAGAACAAATGTCCTTCTTCTATTCACTTCAGCCAGGTGCTGTCTCTTCTTTAATTAAAGGTATTTCCCTGAAAAAATAAGTTATATGTTACCAGCAATAATTTTCTCTCCATGGTATTACACTCTCACAGGCAATGATGTAGTGAGAAAGAGCTCTGACATGCAGAGCACATGTGCAGGAGGCATGTGATAAACATCTTGTAGAGTCACACAGGCCTTAAAAATATCCAAATGGGTAAGAGAAAAGCAGGAATGCACAGCAAAGCAGGATAACAGTGCCAGCTAGTTTCTGGTGTAGGTATGATGAGTTTAATGAACCCACATAAAAGCTAGAAGGAGAACATGTGTTTGCTGTTAGGAGCCTGCCAACCACGCTGTGCTTACCAAACAGAAGTGTGGTGGCCTTTGTTCATTTATTTTATTGTGTTGTGATGAGCTTTGTCAACCCCCATGCTGGCAAGGTGGATTGTTAGAAGTATGAAGTACAGATATTACAAATGAATGGGGAAATATAGTTGTCAAGACCTCCTAGAGAGGACATCCCTTAAGGATATTAAAATATTTTTTCTAGGAGAGAGGCAGCTTAAAGGGACTAGAGAAGAAAGCAAATGATGAGAGAAACAGGCCTGGGTGGAAATACCCTAGCTAAGGAAAAAAGCACACAGAGGGAGCCCATGAAAAACACAAGATTCAATCAAAACTAGACTCCAGTACTTCTTAAGGAAAGAAGTAGGTTATGATGTCTACTTAATGATGCCAGAGAAAAGCTTTGCTTTTACTTCTCAAAAAGAAGAGTGACTCTAAAGAGGATGTTTCCTGACAGGGAGACACAATACTCATAATTATTACTGTAAAGGAAACCAATTGAGTCAACATTTTCTTCTCTAGACTTGCTTATTGCAGGGATAAAAGAATCAACATGATGGAGTGCAGAGCAGTTACTGGCAGGGATGGCTAGAAGGAAAGGTGCCACCCAGCAAAGCTCACCAGGCCAATGTGCCAGTGGCATCAGTGGGAAACCTAAGGTCCAAATGAGAGAGTAAGGACTGCCTATTTCTTGTCTTTTAATTTCCAATCCCTTTATTTCACAGACTGCTTAATTATGGCTGTGTCAGACACAGATCCTATGATCCCTTCTACAATTATTCAACCCTGTACTGAAGTTTGGGGTTTCCAGACTGCAATGTGTGCTCTCTATTGCTTCAAGCCTGAAATGAACTTTCCCTGTAAGGGGATATTGATCATCTGGAAAACCTAAATCTGTAGCAATCAGCATTAGTTACTTTTATTCCCTTGAATATGATTCTTCATTCCAATTTCTTAGACTTCAGATGGCAGTTTCTTCAAATGGCTGACCCCAAATTTTGCATATGAATTTTTGAACTTTCTCAAATGCTTCTACCCACTTTTAATACATTAATAAATTCACTATGAGAAGTCTTTCAGAGTTCTTTGAAAAATGAACCTATGTGTCCCTGACCAACAATTTTCTGGAAAAGATAAGCAGAGACCAAAAAAAGAAAAGAGGTAACAAAATCAATGAATTGTACTATTTGAGGAACAAAAACTGAAAACTCACAGTCCTGAGTTGTAAAAATGGCTGAGAGAGATGGAGAAGGAAAGATGGTAGTGTACAGCAGCTTTGCCTCTAGTCTTTTTGCCTAAAAAAGGGATGATCTGAAGCAATTGTTAAAGTTTGTTACCTGTTTTACTTGGAAGATTCCACATGAAAAGGAAAGCAGAAAGCTGGGCTCATCATTCACATTTTTTGTACCAGTAACCCCTAAAAATTTTCAACTGGATGGTCATGACATACACTAAATCTGTTTTAAAAACCTGTGATCTTGGGCAGTAGCCAGTAGCCATAAAAACTCACTTCCAAGAGCACATGAAAATGCCAAATAGCTCTTATCATTCTGCAGTTGCATTCATTAACAGTTTCACTTTGTGAAAGCATTATTATGATTTATAAGATTCAACAACACTGACACCTACTGAACACAAAATGCTGAAGTCCTGGTACGGCACAACATGTGCTTACACATAGGAGAACATTGCTTGGCTGCAGTTCAAACTTACTTAAAGTATTTATGCTCTTGTTCCTCTTTGGTTTATCATTTAAAGTTCTGACACATCCTCAGAAAAGGTTGCTCTTTGGGTGTTTTCTTTTTCTTGCTGGCTAAGATACTAGTCTGTTTGAACTTTTTATTTTGAAGAATCAGAACCAAACATAAAAGAAGACACTGACAACTCTACAGCCTTCAGCAGCAGGTTAGATCACTCAGTGCCTCATGCTTACAGCTTCACTGTCTGTGATAGTAATATGTGGTGCTGACCTGTGTCTGTTGCTAGAGGTGTGTGGACTTTCATACCTTTGGAACATTTCTCTGTGAAATAAGGGTCCATTTAGGCTCTGCTTTGATTGTGCTCCAATAACAATAAACGGTGGCCTCTTCCATCCCTATCTGCTGGGTTGCCTAGGAACGCGCTGCTGGAGCAGAATTTGAGAGATCAAGTCTCTTGCCTGCTTTTGCAGGCTGACATCTCATAATCACACTCACAAATGTACCAAGATCCATCTAATGAACCAGCAGATGCCTTGCCTTTACTGTTTCTTGGGGAAGGCTTGCTCCATGATCCCACATTCCCACACACCATGCTAGCACACCATGCCTTTGATCATACAGGTGGCCTTTCCTCACTTGTGCTCCAGCCTGAGTTACTCTTTCAAACATGAGCCACCAATATTTCAGGTGACCTAGGTGAAGTAATACTAGGATACAGTGGCTTCAGGATTTATTTTCCTACTACAACTGTCTCCCTTTTCTATTCTGGCATACTGTGGGGTTGTATTAGACTTTCCTGTCATGCTACAGATCACAGGCATCCTCTATCCATTTTAATTTTTGTCACCTCTAGCTGATGAGCACCAGTTTAGAGACAAAAATCTTATATAATCCCAAGTGCTAAATGTCTTACACACTGCTCTACTAAATCTCACCCCCTCTCCTTGTTCCCCCAGACCATCAAGGCCATTCAGCTTTTTCACATCTGAATTTTGTTGGCTTTAATGACATACCCCAAACTTTTAAAATCTAGGGCCTAGTGAAAATACTAAAATATATCTGCTTCAAGACATATTTTTCATTAAAAGGGAAGTGTTGAAAGCTTAATCCTTACCACCATTGCTTTCTTTTCCATTAGCCTTTAATGTTCTGTGGTTCTTGAAGTAATCACAACTCTCCAAACACAGGTGGGTTTTTTTCTCCAACATATGGACAATAGCAAACATTTTTTGATGTCCAAGAGATTAGCTCTACTGCAGTTTTTTGTCAAGTTATCTACTGGACAACAGAAATGACAGAATAATCAATTGGTGCAACCCAAGCTCACTTTCAACCATGCCCCATTTTCCATTGAATTTTGTTCCATACTTGGTCATAAAATTTCCAGACTCAGTCAGAAAAGTCTTGCCTATATTTGAGGTCACATGACAGAGTGAATGGTTGTTCAGATTCCTTTTAATACTTTAGAATACTTTATTCTAAAAAGAGGTATTACACTCTGTAGAGCTAAAAACTTTGTCTTGCGCTTTTCTTTCAGTGTCACAGAAAAAATGTTGAGACTGGAACTGTTGTCTTTTGCCCATATACCCTAACATTTCCCTTTAAAAATAAAGCAGTGTAGTTGGGGAGGAAAGGAGAAGGGTACTTCTGATTTTTTAAGTCCATATCATCCCAGCATTTCATGAGGGAAATATGGGCTATGCATTTCTCTCACACTTTTTATATTTTTTTAAGTGATTGAAGAATGTTTCCTGATTTTTATCCTGAGCAAGCCCCTTTTGAGCTCATCAATTTTCAAGACAGTCCTATATTTCTGATTGAGCTACAAGTTTTTCTATTGTTTATGAACTTTTCCAATATATCTCTTCTCAAGCATTTATTTGTTCGGTGAAATCTGGAACTCTTTCCAAAAATTGTTTACCTTGTGCTAAAAAAACAATTTCCATCTTAAATGTTTTTATCTCTTTGCTTAAATGTTTTTGTCTCTTTGCTTTGAAATTCCCAGTGTCTTACACTCATTTAATAAAGACTTTATATTTCAAGAGAAAAAAACAGACAGCTTTAGCGATCAATTTGGTCATTTTTTCTATGATTTTAAACCACAGCAACTTGGGCTAAAGATGTTTTCCTCATGCAGCTTGATCTGTAGGCTATTCCACATCTGAGCCCCACTCCTAATACTTCTTTTTCTCATCAGGGAGACAGGCACCCATAATCACTTACTCATAGAATAATTTCGTTTGGAAAAGGCCTCTAAGATCATCAAGTCCAAGTGTTTACTTCCCACTGCCAAGTCCACCATGAAACTATGTGCCTGAGTGCTGTATCTACGCATCTTTTAAATACCTCCTGGAATGGGGTCTCAACCACTTTCCTGGGCAGCCTGTTTCAATGTTTCTTCTCTAGTAAGCTGCCTCCATGGACAGCTCTTCTTTTTTTGTCTCTGCTCTAATCATAAACATGACATCAAAATTACCTTTCTTAATTTCCTTCTAAGACCTGACAGAAAAAAGACTGACTAGAGAAAGGCAGAAAAGGTAGGAAAACAGTGTCTTGGCTGTAGAATTAGAGTTGATATGTAACTGTTTCTTTGTTAAAATCTCTGCCTAAACAGAAGAGATCCTTTCATTTCAAGGTCTCGAATATTTGATTCACATGGTACTGTTTCATATTGGTTAAAACCCTGTAGCTGCTCTGTAAAGAAGAGACTTTGCCTCTAATACCAAAACAGGCCACTGTGCCCTTTCTAGATCCCCTCAAAGACAGGAATGGTTTAGCACAGTGTCTCAAAACATGTTGGGCTGGAATTATAAAGCAAATCTTTCTAAAATCCTTCTAAACTTCATTCACCCACTGCACACCAATAAATCTGGCAATTTAAGGAGGTCAAGAGGTGCTCATGCACCTTCTAAATTTATTCTTTCAGAACATTTAGCCTGTCCTGTATAGACTCTGTACTTGCATGATGTTGCTATGACACGTACGCTAACTATATTCATATCAAGAAAAACCTGCTTACTCAGAATATTGTAATACATCTAGCAGTGACAAATCTGAGGAGAAAAACATCCTCCAGTGTTAACCAGGATTTTAAAATTGGAAGATGCTGCTGAGGGCACAGAAGGAGTGCACAGGTCCAATCCTCAGTCAACCTTTGCAGCAAGAAAGGTCTTTCTACCAACCTAGCCTAGGGATAAGGACAAGAGGATGCAAAAGAACTGTTTAGAGATTATGAAAGGACTAGCAACCTTGCTCCTCCTTTAACAGAGTGCAACAGACTCTTCTTGTGGTTCTTTGTATATTTTTAAGATTATTACTACTTTTCAACTCAAAAAAAAGGACAGTTTTTCTAGCCTGCAAGATAAATCCAATTAAAGAAAAAAGTCAAACCTAGAATAAGCAGCCATAAAATTATCAACTTGGTGTCTCACCTTAGAATTTCGAACAGTTGCATAACTGGATGTAACCTTGCATTTAGTTTCCATTTGGAGTTTTTATGTCATTTTTCATTGACATTTTAACTTTCTGCCATTTTGACATCTCAGGACATGTTTTTAAGTATGAAGACTGCACTTTTACATTTAGGAGACTAAGTAAAGCAAACAGAGCAGTGAATGATATGTAAGGAGAGTTCCCTATATCTTCCCATTTCATAAAAGAAAAATATATATCACCATTATAAATAGGCCTACAGGTAGCAAATGAACAGAGTACAAAATGGTTGCTGCTGACTCCTGACATCTGTTTATACCCAAAACAAAGCTATAATAGTCCCACAGCCAAATAATCACAAGGCTGGTTTTGCTATTTGATTTAAAGTGTTAAATCACTAAAAATAATTTTGAAGGAAGACTAGTTACTTCCTTAACTCTCCACTAACTTGAGAGACATATATAATATAATGAGTTGTCTAATACATTATATAATTGAAAAGTGCAAGCAAAAACAAATTACAGTTGTTTGGCTCCAGACACCAAAATGATGCAGATCTACAATAAATCAAAATATACCAAGGTCAAGCAATCTCTGTTGTTATTTTGGTACCTTTCATAAAATGCTTTGCAAACATAAATATTTTACATACTTCAGGTAAATAATACAGACATCTAAAAATATCACTAAATTGGTAGGTGATAAACACAAAAAATATTGCATTATAGAGGACAGATTTGGACAGACAGGGTCAGTTAAAAAAAGAGAAATACCAATGTTATCGGGCTTGCAAGGGTCTTTCAGGGGTAAAGAGAGAGACAAGAATCTTGACTCCATGATCAGAAGGCTGGATTTATTAATTTATGATATAAGTTACATTATGACTATGCTAATAGGAATAGAGAGAAAAGTTCAGAAGCTGCTATGCTAAGAATAGAAAAGGAATGAAAAAACAAGGGAGCTCTCTGTGAATCTGTCCCAGAGAGCTTGGTCCCTGATTGGCCCTTAATTGTAAACATGGAACATGGGCCAGTCACAGGTGCACCTGTTACATTCCACAGCAGCAGATAAACAGTGTTTGTGTTCTTTCTCTGGGACCTCAGCTTCCCAGAAGAAGGAAAAATCCTGAAGAAAGGATTTTTCAGAAAAGATGTCTGGGACATACCAGTTTGTCTCAGAAATGCAATAGGATCACAAAATGTTTTGGGTTGGCAGGGCCCTTAAAGATCATCTAATTCCAACCCCCCTAATTCCAACACTGCCCACTAGACCAGGTTCTCAGAGCCACATCCAACCAGGCTTTGATCATTTCCAGGGAAAGGGCATCCATAGCTTCTTCTGGCAACATGTTCCAGAGCCTCACCACTCTCACAGTAAGGAATTTCTTCCTAACATTTAAAGCAAACCTCTCCTTTTCAGTCTGAAGCCATTCCTCCTTGTCATATCACTCCATGCTCTGTAAGAAGTCCTTCTCCAGCTCTCCTGTAGCCCCAATACGTACTGGGGATGTGCTCTAAGATCCCCCCAGAGCCTGCTCTTCTCCAGGCTGGAAAACCCTCTCAGCCTGTCTTCATAGGAGAAGTGCCCCATCTCTCTGCTCATCTTTATAGCCCTCCTGTGGACTCACTCCAACAGGTCCATATCCCTCTCCTGTTGGGACCCCTGAGCTGGATGCAATGTTCCAGGTGGGAGTGCAGAGATGTTAAACACTGCCAGTCCCAGCACTGACCCCTTAGGAATACCACTTGTGGGAATCCATAAAATCAGAGGGTTTTGGGAAACCTGCAAAAGACAGGCCTCAGAGACAGCAGAACTGTGATTGGAGCTAAGCAGTAGTCATAAGATTGGTCAGCAGAGAAAATATATAAGTAGAACAGTAAGGACAAATAGAACACTTGTCTGTGTATTAACACTTGTCTAAAATAACTCCTTAAGCTACAGAAAAGTATATCTAGCCAGATGTTAGAAAGTTCTAGGCTTAATAATGGAGCTCTGTGCATTGTATTTTAAGGCTTACAAGCAAGTATTGTATTGGAAATAAACAAGCATGGTTTTAACCAAAGGTACGTGTGCTTATGGTGATTGGATAGAACTACTGTCAATGTGCTTTTGCTTTGTGTGATTGGGCAAAAAATTTTAAAATTAGTTGTAACATTAAGTTCTTTGTCTGCTGCCTGGGATGTGAGCTGATGGCATCTTCCCATTGTCATAACCATGTCATGAGCCTGATGCTGGAAAATACAACAGCTTGAGATGCCTTCCCCAGCAGTCCCACCCCTTTCTTGATTTGTGCACAGACTCCTGGGCGGCAATACCACTCGTCACTGCTGTCCATGTGGACATCAAGCCACAACTCTTTGGGTGTGACCATCCAGGCAATTCCTCACCCACTGAGTGATCAATCCATAAAATCCATGTCTCTCCAGTTTACGGACAAGGATGTCATGTGGGACAGCATGAAATGTTCAAGTCAGATGATGCCTGGTGATCTTCCATTATCCACCATGAAAGTCTACATCATATCACCTAGCAGACACAGGAGGGATGGACAGAGTAATCTAAAGGATTCCTTTCAATCTTGTCACCTACAATTTTATGGTCCAGCTCTTCCTTTATTGGATAAAGATTGCATATAAACACCAGAAAATGTAGAAGTCTGGAAAGAATTTGAACACTCAGGTATTGGAGCATAAACAACCTCTTAACTAGCACACAAAGGAACTCTTCTCACCAGCAAGTCAATTTGCAAGCACCCAAATCTTACCTCTCATGGGGAAACATCTGGTACCAAAAAGAGGATAATTTCTTTTTCTTCTAGTTAAAGCTCACACACCTGAGGAAAAAAGCAAACACTGAACACAGATGGCACCTCACATTTTACTCTTGGAAAAGCATGAAGCTGTGAGAATTATAGTGTTACACCCACATACCTGTGCTGCTTTCTTTGGCCAAAAATGACCAGGATAATCCAGCATCAGAAATCCAAATTGATGATGATAATATTTTGTTCTGACTGTGGTTGTTGACCTTTACCACTGACATAGGACTGCCTTCTTCAGGTTGGCCACGAAGCTCTATGGAACAATGAATGTGGTGAAAATATTCCTCTTTAAGTCTTTTAAAAGCTCACCTACCTTTCTGGTTTTCTGAACCTCTGACCTTGATAGCTTCTCCTTCTGCTCAGGTACCATCTGTATCCACTTGCTACTGCAAGAAATCCACTTGCCATTGCAGAAATAATAGTATTTGGCAGTTTTCACCTGATTAAAATGTATTTGTGTAGGTGAAAGAGATTTGGGGGTTTGAATTCAAAAGAAAAATAAATTCCATTTGCAGAGAATTCTTGATTTTTTTTCTTCTATCATTAAAAGAAAACTGTCAAAAATTTTAGAACTTTTTTAAGCGCTTCTTCCTCTTCTTTTCTACATGACCTGAATATGACCCAAACTTGCAAAACAATGTTTGTCGTTCCAAGACTACAGTTTTTATGTAGGCTTCAATTCAATTCACTAAATTTTTTTAAATATTCATTTTTATCTATAACTACACAATTCCCACAAAGTATTTTTGCTAGTCTTATCCTAGAGTGATGGAAAAATATGCTTCATCAGTATTCAGTGGTTCATCCCATTGAGTTGTGAATCCTTATTTCCTTTCCATGTGTGGTTCTTCACAAAAAAAAACCACATAAAATCATCTTTAAAATGCATATATTCAATCTTAAAAGTTTTGATTTTACATAAAACCTGGCAATTCTTTCTGAAGTATGTATCTATTATTTTTTATTTCACTTTAAAAATTAATTTAGGGCACAAGTAGAAACCAGACTATATTCCATGAAAATCATGCAAAACTCCCACTGACATCAACTAACCCCAGATTTCATCCATGTGTGAAAGTCCTTTGGAAGAATTTCTCTGTTGGACAGGGGTGAACTGCTGAAATTGGTGTGTTTCAGGGAGACTGCTATAATCTGTCTACCCAAAATACATTCATCCTGTTTCATCTGATGTTTATCACATTCCCCTACTCTAGAATTTCTTTCTCTCCTGAAAAATTTTCCATTCCTTGCCCACACGAGGAAAAAAGTTTCTTTCTCATCAGGAATGCTATACTTAACCCTTGATATTTCTTCTTTAATTTTTTCTGTCATATTCCATCTAATAAGATTTTTGGCAGAAAAAGCTCACCTTAGTTCTTATTACACTAAGTTTAGAGAGATGCTCACAAAACTCACTTATGGGTAATTAGGAAAAGAAACAGAGAAAAACAAAGAAACAGATGTTAACCAAAGGGACAAGGCACAAAAAGGACAAAATGCGTACCAAATATTATGCCCATGCAAAAAAACCCCACTTCTGTTCACATTTGAATGCAGAAGTGAGAGTAAGATGGATGCCATGCAAGTGTGCACAAGTATATTTTACAAGTCCCAAACATCTACAGCACAAGATCTTCCCCATAACTTCTGTAGAATATATGCAGCAATTGCTTATACAAAACAGCAGTATTTTGGAAGTAAATGTAAAATCAATGTCCCTTTATAATGGGTGAATTTGTAAATGAGATTATCAGAACAGCCTATTAAAATGTGGTCTGTAATAAAAAGATACTGCATAATCTCCTGACAGGAAGACAGAAATACAGTATGAAGGGAGTCATTTGGCAGTTTGCTGACACTGCTGTCTTTTTCCCAAATTGTTCTCTGCATCGTGCAAACATTTTGAGAAATAAATCCAATATTATTTTCAGTTCCTCTGGTTTTTCTCAGATTTCTTTTATGGCAACAGATATTACCATACAAAACATTAAACTACCAATCATACTAACTTAAACACATCACATAAAATTCAGCTGGCAGAAAGAGTAATAAAAAATGGAGAGAGATGAAGCAGGGGGAAATAAACTACCAGGAGGAAGAGGGATCCCTGAGAGACAGATTCTCAGCACCATCCCACAAGTTATCCCAGTATCCTCACAGACAATGGTCAATGCTACATAAAGAACCAAACTGAAATTACTTACATGGGTCTAATACATGTTTCTGTGAAGGCAATCAGATGACTGACCCAAAAGAGCTATATGGTTTTAGACTGAATAATGTGAAATGCCAGCAGCTGGTAGCTACACTGGTGCCTGGATTTTTGTGTAGGTTCTGTCTGGTCATGGCACTTCTAATCATGCTGAATGGGGCCACAGCACTCCAGCAAAAAGGAAGATTCAGCACAGTGGCAATATTGGGTCCCAAACTGTCCTGTCACTGTGTGCTTGAGTTTCTCTCTCATGTATCAATTTCCTGCTGGAATTTAGTGCAGGTTTCTCCTCAAGATGTACAAAAGCCACACACTCATCCACCTCCATAGGGCTTCTAGGACTTTGTGTGCCAGTTTTCCCACAGCAGAGGTGGTTGGGCATCAGATATTTGGAGCTTAACCAAGCTGAAAATTCTGCCTGTGAGAGAGGACATTTCCAGCTGCCTCCAACCATGGCAAATGTCCTGGAGGAGACAAGTTATCAGAATGCAAAATGCCCCATAAATGCAGAGAAGATAGTAATTTTCTCTCTATTACCACACTGAGGACCTTAAAAATAATCATTGAGCAAATCAAGCCACCTGCCCCCACAATAGCAGGCATATAATGCAACATAATGCTGGGTAGTATAAGGCTCCTAAATTTCCTTAATGACTTTTTTTTTTGTTTGTTTCTTTCTTAATTCCCAAGAACTTGAAACATATTAAATTTCAAAAAAGTAAGAAAAATAGAACAAAAACTGGTAATGTACTCAGGGTGGAAAGAAGGCTGGGTAATATATTCATTCTAATTGTATTAACCTTCCTCCATAATGAGAGGGGGGGGGGAAGCCTACCATCTGTTTAAGTCATTAGTCAGTTCCATAATTAAAGGATTAAGATTAGCTCTAACAATTTCATTACTTTTCCTAGGAAACTGAACATCTGACTATTTAAAACTAGTCTAATGCCATTGAAAAGTGCTATTGATTAGTTTTATATTTCTTATGCTTTGGGAGGTTGCCATCAAGCTAAATTCAGTCCAATTGATTTATTCCAGGAACATTTCCTAAAGTTGAATACCATGTCCAATACACAAGGAAAATATTTTTGTCAATCTGATATAAATAAAAGTATTTCACTAGCATACAGTAATAGTTTAACCTGACACATTCCTGTTCTCATACACTGCAGTTATTTCGTATTTCCAACCATTCCAGAACACTGATTAATAAAAGGAGTGAAAGGGGATGCCCTGCTCTTTTGCATAGCTTTTAAGAATTAAGCAATTAACCTCCTTTTAAGTCAAAGTGATTGTGGACTAAAATAAAGCAACAAAATCAAGGTGAGAAATGATAGCACAAGCCAAATCTACTTAAAGGGCCAAATCAACCTAATCTTATCAAATGCCTTTTCCTCATCAGGGCAGCCCTGCAGCAGGGATTTATCTGAGGATCTACAGACACTCATTAATTCCATCAGTAATCTTGTACTATCAATACCTGATCATTATTTATTAAATTCATTTAATTAGGATGGCAGATAACATCTATTATTTTATTTGATCTTGTGCCCAACATTTCAATGAGATGTTCATGTTGGCAGAACCTAAAGCACTGTTGTAGCTCTTTGCCTGGTTTAAGCAGAACTGAGTAAGAGCCTCAGGAGAACAGTCTCCTTCAACATGAGCAGTTGTTTACAAGGTCTAAGGGGTAACATTTCTATAAAGAACACTTCTAGGTTCTTGTGTCTTTTTTAACAGTGCTTTTATTCAAATCTTTCATCATATTTCTTGGTAGAGCAGGTGAGGAATCCTGAGGTTACCCCCTGCTACCCACCACCAAGGCCCCACACCATCTACAAGCTGTGTTCCTTAACACATCCATAAACAATCCAGGGGGCAGGAAATGCAACAGTGCTGATATTTGCCTGTAAAAGCAAGAAATTCTTGGCAGTAAAGCTTAAAACCATCAGTGAGTAGTTCTGGAAGAATCTCACAATACTCAAGTGACCCCAAAGATGAAGCAGCTGGTGAAGCTCAGGGTTCTTAAAAGCAAAGTAAGGCACTTGAGATAGAATAATCTGCCTATCTATATGTAGATAATGAATGGGTTTGCATTAGCTATGAGCAAAACTTCAGTCATTGCGGATACCTTTCAGAAAATGCCAGCAGAGTGGTCTTTGGCACATTTCAGCACTGTTTGTAAAAGGCCTTGAGAGGAAAAAGCATTTTGTCATTTCCCTAAGCCACCACATGCTCTTCCCACACACAGCATCTTGCAGAAATCAGACCATGTCCAACAAAAGTGGAACTAAAACAGCATAGAGGGAAGGATGACAGAGCAAGACATGAAACTTGTTCAGCTGGAAAGGAACACACACAGATTAAACTTTGGCATGAAAAAGACGTGTTTGTTTGAGGGAATATGACAGAGGGCAAGAAAAAGTTGGTACTGACTGTTGTCCAAAAAGGTGCATAAGGAACAATCATTTTCCATAATACCAAGTGTTCTGAAGATTGTCAAGTCACCACTTTTAAACAGAGGAACTGTTTGATTTTGGGGGACAGTGTGTCAATGTATGGCAGAACTCAAAGTGGTAGGATACTGCGATGGTTAAATAAATTTAAAGAGACTAGCCAAGCTTACAAAGGCTAAGTGACTATTAAGTGACTATCTAAATGATATTTCTAATGCAGGCTCTGGTTTAAGGAGTGCTTAAATCCCTGTTTGTCAGAAGCTGAGACAAAACAAGGAAGATAGTAATTCATACTTTTTGAGGGTGTAAATTACTTAACTTACTTAACCTTGATTATCAGGTTTTGAGTGTTTGAATCTCCATTTTTATCTACACTATAATAATATTGTTCTCCCTCTCATGATCACACAAAATTCATGGTTTAGGCTTGATATCTGAAGCAGGTATCACATCTTAAACAGATTTTTTGGACTAGATTCTTTATTAGCTATAATGGAAGCTTAAACACTCCTTTTACATTAAGATATCAGCACCAAAGTATCACATATGAAGTGAATTCAAACTCTATTAGAGCATTTATCTAACTAAATGTGTTTCTATTCAAACACAAGCCAGACAGCATGAACACCATTTGCAGTCAATGGAGAAAGAAATGGAATTTGTAGAGCCCCCTCATTTTAACTTTATTCATTAACAAATTCAATCAAACAGACCGTGTCCTAAAGCCCCCAGTCCTCACCCCTCAGGATGGAGGGAACAGTGTGGGGAGCTCAGATGAGATAACCATTGTGAGGTTTAAACACTATGTCAGGTGAATGTTACCTTCAGTCATGTTTAAACAATTCAGAACAGGCAGAAAAATCCCAACTCCTTCCCTAGAGTAAGGAATATATTGCACCCATAAAGTGACATGTAGCATATGAATGCATGAGTGTGCACAAAAGATTCCAGCTCCTGCAGGCTGGGATTATTTTTCCTACTTCACCAGGAAATGGAAACAAAACTCAATGCAATTCTAACATTAGTTTGCTATAAATTCCTAGTCTTTAAGCTAATGGCAAAATAATGTTCCTCTCATTAGTTTAATGATCATATCGTGCTTAATACAAGCATTCTTCCCTCTTTTTTCCCTCTTTCATTAACTCAGTCTAATAGTTGCAGACAATTTTCTTTCACTATGAAGCTGTCAATCTTTCTCTTGTATGTAACATGTCAGTCTGTTATAGCACAGAATTAATGCAGTGCATCTATCAGACTAAGACCTCTTTTCATTTACTCGCTCAAAAATTAGTTTGAGCTATCTATAATGATACATGTTAATGGAGCACATATTAAGAAGAAAACATTTAGATCATTTACAGATTTTCTTTTTTAACTATCATATGTGCTTCCTTGTCAGTGTTTGACTTAGAATAAACTAGCTGACACTTGGAAAAAAGGAAAGGAAGCTGAAACTGATGCAGAGGAAAGTCCCCCGGCTCCTACTGAGCTGGCTGTTCCCCTGAGGCACTCAAAAAAAATTTTACTCATGGCAGTATGCAGCAATATAAAGCAGCAGCAAAGTTTCCTTCTCTCATAATGATGCAGACTCTTCTTAGGAATATGAAAAATTAAAATAAAATAGTGAATAGTTTATATGCTAGATTTTAGAAGAAATCACCATCAATTTCACTGAAGGGGTAAGGAAAAAGAAGTGCTAACAAAGGATGTGTCCAAGAGCTGCCATGTGAGACCCATTAGATGCTTAAGACCTCAGATATTTATGGGTTGACTGGAAATGTGGAGAAACTTTATTCTAGGCACGGGACCTATTCAGCCTTTCTGTTGGGATCTCCTACATTCAATGGTGTCACATCACCTAAGCTGACTTGCTGTGAAAGGACAGCTTGCTAAGCTGGCTGTGAAAGGACAGCCCTGCATTTCTATTGACACTCGGAGTTTGCATTTCAGGCCCTCAGCTGTCTCTGACACCTTTCTGTCTCTTGCTCGTGTTTATCCCAACTTCTTCAGAGCTCACACTGCTTTAAAAGAGCAAAAATTTATCTTTGGCCACAGTCCTGCCTCTGGTCAGATGCAACAAAGCTGCTGTTCTTTTCTTCAGTTCTTTGCAATAAAAGACTTTATCAAATGAAAAACAGCAAACGGCGAAAAAATACCATGGGTTTTTTTGTTTTTTTTTTATTTTTTCCTTAGCAAAATTTAAGGGGTTGCTGGGCTTACTTGCTTTGTTCTTCTCAGAGGCTGGCATTCCCACCCAAATCTGTTTGTTTCTTCCCTTTTTCCATGAAAGTTTATATTAAGAATTTCCCATTTAACTTTCCCCATTGTTTTTCTCCCCCCATTTAATGTATAGGAAAGAAATGCTTCTAAGTGTCCATACTTTAAGTAACCAATTTGGAGATAATGTATCAAACAGTGATCAGTCAACCTGTCAGCAATTTTATTACATGTTGGCTTTATAAAATGAGAAGCTTAAGAATCACTGCTTCAAAACTGGTTTTTAGAGCTGAAAGACAGTATTAAGGAAACTGAGAAGCAAAACTTTTGTTAATTCTGGTCTGTGACTTCAGTGCTTGTCTGCCTTTTGAAACAAGAGGCACTCTTCATCCCTAAAATCCGTACTAAGTACTTTTCAAGGCTGTAGAACATGGAAAGAGAGATACTAAATGGAGTTAATATTTCAAATTTTAGCTGTTCTGTCAGTTACATCGGGAAAAGGAGCTGTGCAGGAGACTGCCATGAGTCTGGCTCCCTGATCCTAACATCAAAGCATGCTGAGAAGGGTCCTCAGGAATGGGAATAAGAGGCCATTTAGCTGGTGCTACCATTAATCTCTCAGGCATCTCTGATGCTGCAGGGAGAAAGAGGCAGGGAATAATCTAGTTACTCATCCATAAAGACACCTTGTGCTCTTATGAAATGGGTAAATGACCTGGCGCCTTGTTCAGTGCTTGTGAGCCTACCATTACCTCCTGTCATTTCCTAGAGCATTGGTAGGCTTTTAGCTTCCCTCGTGTGGACAGCATTGGTATTTTCTAAGGCTGGGACCAGTGCTTTTGTTACAAGGCCAGGTGTTCCTTGCCCTAAAAGCACACAAGCAAACCATCAGCCAGCCCCAAACACCTCTGACTGAAGGGAGATCAGAAACAAGCTACCAAGAACTACCAATAACTCTATCATGTGAAATGCACTGAACCCAAATAACCTTATTTGGGATTTTTTTTGCTTGTTCTGAATTGTTTAAACATGACTGAAGCTAACATTCACTCTCCCCTTGCAGATACTGGGTGAGAGTTTTTCCCATTTCCCCAAACAGACAGATATTCACACTGCTCTGTCTTTGTGGAGCTGAGAACAGATCAGGCCATTCTCTCACACATTGTTTCAACCAAACTGATTCTGAAATTTTCATGGGGCATTCAAGAACAAAGAAAAGGGGAATTAAAAAAAAATTACTCTCTGGCAGGGCTGAAGAGCCCTTTTGAGACATTTCCATCACTTCCCCCTGACATAGAGCTCTGGTGGATATAGCAAGATCTCAGCCTTTGTGATCAACTAACCTTGCCCTTGCCCTTCCCTCCAGATCTCAGTCATTCCTTTCAGCCCCCTCTATTGCAAGAACATGAGCATTTTGCATGGAATTGATCCATTTCCTAATTTTTTTTTTTACTCGATCCACCAGTGTCACTCACACAGAGACTGGTTTCCAGCAGGGTCTGGAGGAGCTATTCCCATTCCTTGTCTTTAAACCTTTATCTCTCACCCCTCTCTCCCCTCCCTTTTCCCAGGCTTTGAGAGCAGAATAGGACTTCCTCTGAAATTCACAAAATTATCATTATCTCATGATGCTGCAGGGGCCAGCAGACCTTGGCTCTGGTTTTGCCCTGCTACAAATGCAGTTCTCTTCACCCACAGCGGGGAGAACAGAGAGAACCCAGCCAAATCCTGACCCCCTTCTGCCCCCAAAACTAGGATCCAGCTCCCACAGAGGAACTCCCTGAACCAAACCATTACTACACAGTACCTCAGAGGAAGCTGCCCAAGCCTGATTTTATCCCATTCAATGCCACTTTGAATGCCTGGGAATTTATTTCCTGTGTGTAGCCTGTGACTGGAAAACAAGCATTCAACAAATCTCAGATTATTTCAGGCACACAGCTGCAAATGAAACACACAGTAGATTCTGGATGATTCCCCACACCATACTCAAGACCAGACAAAACTGGGCATGCAGTGCAATCCACACTGTGGATTTCTGTGCTCTAGGCACTGGTATTCAGAGGTGAAGAATACCAATTCAAGGGATGCAAACTTTCAAACAGCACTTTTTTTTGCCTTCTTGCATACATCCCTGTTATTTTAACCTGCCTTTTACACTGCAACTCGCCCATGTGCCTATCTTCCCAAAACATATCACATTTGGCTTTTCTCAATTGACTATGTATAAATATATTTACTTTAGCAAGTTGACACGTGTAAATGTCACTGTCTGTCACAGCTCACTGCTTCTGTCTCTTTCCAAAGACAATGTAGTGCCATGAGAAAGGTCACAGGGCTGGACAGCATTGTGCTGCACCACCTGTGTTTTCCTTTCAAACTGAGATGGACAATAAATGCATGCCTGCTGCTGGTGTGAGGAGTTAGGAGAAGATCAGTGAAGGAGGACAATGTTTATCTCAACAGCTTTCAGACTCACAGTGCCAGTTCCCAAAGCAGCTGAACTCTGTCAGAGTAACCAGCACTGAATTAGGAGGCAATTCAATACTTATATTGTCATGAGGCTTCTCTTAAGAAAGAAGATGTTGAAGCCATTTAGGATGACTTGCTCCTGGGTTCATACTGATTTGTTCCACTACAAATTAGTGTTACTCAGGTATTATTGAGAAGAAAGCTGAGAACGAATCAAAGAAACTGCTTTTCATCACAGTGCCAGAGCAATACAGCCTGGAGCACAGCAGACATGAAAAAGCACAATGTGCTTAGTGAGATATTAAAAGGAGGACCTGTATGTATCTAGTATTCTCTTTTCCTTTTATGTGTGTATAACTCTCCTGCAAGCTTGAGGAAGAATGATTATTTCCCCAAAGAGACACATGCACCATCTGCAAAACATTACAGGAAATGTGTGACCCTTCTGGACAGACCTGCCCTCAGGAGCAGAAAGCACTGAGTGCTCCAGTCCTGTGGGAATTGCTCTAGAGCAGAACTGTGGTCACCAAAGGTCTCCAGGCACAGCACATGACCTGAGCTGTTAGCCATGGCCATGGTGATAAGACAAATCAGAACAGTGTGGTGGCCCTTCACTATCAATAAAGGGTTAGAGTGGGAAGCCCAAATGGCAATGAATAAAAGGAGAAGTTCTAAGAGAACACAAGAGAAACAGTGTTTACAATATGCTTTTTCCTAAGCACAAAAGTGATTGCTTACTCCTAAATGTCTTTTCTCAGCATTTCCAATAAGGCTTAGGAATGATGGAGTTGCATGCTATTGCTTAAACCAAGGTCGAAGAAACTTCTGATTATCTTTTCAGAGGCAGACTTTTTATTCTATCTCTTGGCTAGTTGAAGTGCTGTTACCATGAAATTACCAGCATGCAGTTCTGACTGACCACTAAAGCCAGGCAAGCACATTTAACTCTCTGTGCTCTCACCCACTGCCACCAGGTTGCTGCTGTGCTTCACCCACATGTGCTGCTGGAGAAAGAGTGAACTTGTGGTGCAGCTCTGCTAAGGAGATGGACAGAGAGGCAGGGACTGCACACCTGGCAGCTCAAGAAAAATGGGCTTTTCAGCCCCCTCCATACTTCAAAGAAAAGCGGGAAGTTTCAAGACCTGTAGCACTGAATGTTTGCCATTTGATGGAAAAAGGGCTAGGATACATTCAGGTCAATTAAAAATTGTTACCAAATACCAAAACATTAAAATGCCTGAAGATATTGCTTGCAAGAAATCCTTCATACTTGATTTGGAAGCAGTGTTGCATCATCTGTATAAAGGCATGTTATTTCTTATCTGAAATCTGTGCCATACCTAGCATATTCCAGCAGGAGGTTTTGTGTATGGTGCAGCTTGATTTGGGAAGGAGAAGTCAGACTGGGGAGCCCTGAAATGAGAAGAGTAGAAAAGTAACTTCAACAAATCTTCTGTATGGCAAAGCCAAGAAAGCAAAGAAAGAGATTCACACAAGATATTCAAGTAACATTAGAAAATCACTCATTGCCTTCATGTAGCAGATTGCAGTACTTCAGCAATGACTTCATCCCTGCTGAGAAAATGCTGAAAGAATCTTTAACAGGAGCAGGTTTGTAAGCCCCTTAAAAATTCTGGCCCTTAGGAACTCAGAGTGGATGTTCTTTGCTTGTGTAACATGCTTACCATTCATCCTGTGCTCTGCAATGATTTTGAGCCACTTCATGTTTAAAGTAATGTAATGATCTTAGCTGCAGGAGAAGTTTTGTTAATGCAAGTGCTGGAGGTCAGTGCCCGTGATGAGCGGAGGGAGAGCCAACGTGAGGCTGGCAGATTGCTTGGCACATGCACCAGGGACATGTGGAGCCTGAGCTGAGGCAGCAGGGAGGGAGAAAAGCTGCTAGAGGAGGCTCTGTGAAAAAAAACAGGACAGTTATTGCTCCCTTCTCGTACATACCAAGAGACACAGTTTTGCAAGTTGCCTTTCTTCAATCCACCAGGATGGCTGCTTTGGGGAAAAACACATTGAACAAGTGTGCTCAAAATCACATCTTTTAAGCCTTTTTTAGCTGGAAATTCCCTATTCCTTCCCCACTGACAATTCTCAGACAGGTTTTTAAACAGCTGTTTTTAAACTTTTGACACTTCAGGCTTCTCTGAGAAATGTGATGAAGTTTTTGTCTGTATCTCTTGCTCATAGTCTGATCTGCCAGTCTAGTCAAAATTATGGACAGTTCTTGTCCTCATGGCAATCCTTTATGCTCACTGGATATTGTCCTAAAGCTTCTGCAGAAAAGAGATACCAGATATAAAGAGCACCATTCATACACCAACAAGATCCCTTTGTCCAGCTATTTCACAGCATTTCTTTAACCATCTGGTCTCTTTGAACTTGTCCACCCTGCCAGATAAGGAAAAATGTAATTTAAATGAATACCATTAAAGATCTAAATTAGTAGGCATTGACTGAATGCCACAAGCCAATGACTACAACTAGGAGAACCCTTTGCAGCTCATAACTTACCTTGTTTTGTTCCTGTTCATATATTATCCAAAAAGGACTTTGATTTTTACTAATCTCCTCATTATTCAAGGCCCTTCAGTAAAAATTAATGCAAACATATTTCAACATATGGATTCTGTCTGTGGGCTAGTCACTTCTTCTAGCTCTTTGACTATTATTTATGGCCTGTGAGTTGTCAATTGAACAACATGGTATTCCTATGCCTTGGCTGGATGTTTGTACCAAGCTGTCAAGAATTTCTGAGAAACACCATTCAGCTCTATCTGACACTTCTCATTGAATAAGCTTCAGGTCTGGGTTATCATGATGAGAAACCAGAGTAGTAGAGGGAAGGTGGTCCTTGTTATCCAATTCATGACTTGTGCCTGACCCAATTCTCTGCCTTACCAGTGTTCATGGACCAGAGATATTTCCCACAGCTTCCCAGATGATTTATTCCATAACTTACAAATCAATAACAAAATTATGTATGGAGGAAGACCTGACTAAACAAAGGTTTATTGCTTTTTACCCTACTGCTCTCTTTCTTTGTAGTCCACTTCACCTTCTTTGGATGAAGCTTGGATACCTCCACATGAATGATGCAGATACATCTTCAGTTTATTCCAAAAATGAGAAAAAGACAGCAGCAGTGTTTTGTTCATTTACAATAGGGCAGGCAATGAACTTACCAAAACAAAATGAAGCCAGCAGGGACAGTTTCCCAGTGCAGGGTGCCAGGCTGGCTCCAGTAGGTGCCCACTGCAAAATCCTTGTCCTGTGAAGCCTCCCCAGCACTCAGATTCCTGAGTGCCTCTGAGTCAAATAGAGTTTCACATCAAAACTAAAGCATCTGTCCCTTCATAAAGCTATGATTTCTAAAAGATTTTGAGGAGAAACAACTGATATACCACCAGTTTCTGGGGACGTTTTATTTCCTATTTTTTCAAATTAGAAAAGTGGAAGAGACAGCCAAAGGACTTTTATACCTTTTTACAGAGCAGTGATAAAAGCCACCAAAATCATAATAGCTGCCTGTTTCCTGTTTAAAATGCTCTTGCTTGGCTTTAGAAAAGACAAAACAACTCTTTAGTGTCATTTTCAGCAGCACTGCCACCATCTGCACAAGCCTTAACTCATAGAGCAGGGATTTGCAGAGGAATTTTAACCAAAGTGGCACCAACAGTGTGTTTTCAGAGCAGACAGGATCTAAGAATAAGGAATTAAACAAAGGAGCTGAATTGGTTGACCCATGATGCCAAGCCATCCCTGCAAAGTCTTACACAGAAAAGTCTGATGGGGGAAAAAGAAGAGAAAGCCACAAATTAGAAGAAAAGTTTCCCCAACACCATCAGATCTGTTCAATGTGAAAGAATGAGACAGAGAAAGCATATGTATTTATCCATCGCACTGTTGAGCTCCAACTCTTTTTCCAGACTCAATCAATAATTTTTCTCTTTAAATTCCCCTGTCCACTGTACAGGAGTCAGCTATGTTTGTTTACCAGCAGATAACTATCTTAATTAGACTACTGTATTGAAGCTCTGTTCTCTTCAAGCACAGAAATAGTTTTGTTCCCTCTGGCATTGTTTTCCTTGGAGGTGTCTCTTGCTAAACGGAATCTTTTCCTGTTTAATGAAACAGACTAATGTAAATGCCAACCTGTAATCTTTGTGCTCATGTCACTCCCACTCAAGTGAAACTAGACAGGACCCAGTTAATTAGTACAAGCCATTAAAACCAAATAAAAAACACAGTTAACAGCCAGCTTATTTATCTCTAAGCATCTCATTTCCACAGCACCAAAAACAATTGGAATCAAGTAAAACGACAGCCAATTTTTTATGTTTTGACCATGAAGCCTGTGCACACTGCAGGCAAATTGAATAAGCTTGTAGAAGCAGCAGCAAACTGAGAAGCAAATCCTGAGTTACTAAGTGAGCTTTTCCAAGGCCAGCACATGCACTGTGCAGGAACCCTCACAGCACAGAGCCCTGTGCCATGTGCTGCTACTAGAGGTCTAAATCCCTGTGGTACCAGAGTCATTCCAGCCTCATGGCTGGCCAAGGCCAATTCCCAGCACCAACAATGCTTGTCAACCCACAGGGAGTTCAGGAATGGTTCTGTAAGGGAAGGCAAAGCCTGACCCCTCTCTGCCACATCCTGCTGAAGAGCTGTTACTTCTCATCCATAGGCTCCTGTTTCCTGACCCCCAGCATGTCCAGGCCATTCCTGTAACAAGCACCTAAACACAGGGCATGTTAGGGCACAGCAGCACCATCCTCTGCCTAAAGATCACACCTTACACAAACTCCTAGTAAGGCAGTGTTGGGAAGGATGAAAGTTTGACAAGAATTCTCACAGATATGTATGCTTAGCAGAAAGATTTCTGAATATAGAATCTGAAGAAGGAATAGAAATGAAAGCAAGTGTTGATATAGAAGAAAACAATTGCTGAGCCAGTCTTACTGGATAACCAAGAAGGCAAAGGGTATGTTAGTTAGAAGGGGTTTTTATGGCTTCTAGCAAAGGATAAACCCACCTCAAACAAGAAGATGTTTTTACCAAGCAAGAAGATAGCACAGGCAAACAAGCCTGCCAATGCTGCAAGTAGAAAAAAGGTCTCAGAATTCTCCACTGCAAGAAAACTGAAACACAACTTCTAGCTTAAACTGTAACGTACTAACTTTTAGTGACTGGAGAATAGTAACATGAATATGGTAATTATAGTAGTTATGATAGGCTATAAATAAAAGTTAAGATGCTGTATTAAGATACTCAGCAAAGAAAAGTATATAATGCATTGTAACCAAAACCAAAGGGTCTCCAGGCCTGCCTGCAGCTGGAGCTGACAGCTGTGGGCACAGGCTCTGTCACCCATGACCCTGGACTGCTGTAATGTATTGGATACAATAAACTGCATTTTGGAGAGTGGTCTGGAGTCCTGCATCCCTCATTCAGGCTCTTACAAGAAGTGCTCTTGAACCTTTGAGAAACTGGAACCTTGTGAAACCTTTGAGGAACTTGCTTTCCTGGAACAAATTTTCCATTGTGATAGGGCCAGCACAATTCTGTACTTCTGAAGAGGGCTATGAATAAAATAAATTTTCAGTGAAGAAATCTAGATCTTTCCTCATTTTTTTTTAGGATAAAGCTACCAAAAGTGCATTCCTCTTCCAATGTTGTCCACCTGCAGGTTAAATCTAGAAGAAGGACCTTCTTCATGGAGCCCAACTATGCTGATCAGTCAGTTCTATACCTCTACAGGAATAAGGAGCAACAAGCAGCACTACCAGGGGAAGAACCATGCCAAGAGACCCACCAAAAGAAAAACACTTTTCACTAAGTCAGTGATTGGGACAAGAGACTGAGGGGGCAAGGAGGGGGTTAGATTGACAAAGTATAGGACTATGCCCAAGTCATGCCTTCTTAATCTGGACATTTTTGTGAGAAATAAGTGCTCACAAAAGGCAACATAATATTTCTGTTCTGAGCATGCTTTGATGGCTGCCATTTTTTTTTCTCAATGTTGTGCTCTTGCAGTCTGAGAAACTGTAGGCTTTCAGTGCAAGTTAAGAAGATTGGCAGAAATTCTTACCCTGTCACTGGCTTTTTGTGAAAATTGACTCCAGCAAACTGCTAGCTTTTTCACAGTCATAACCTAAAAATAAATTGAAGCAGATCAAGGAAGACAACATATCTAGCTCTGCAGAGCCACAGCCAAAGACCCTGGTTAAACAGCCATTGTGATGAGTACTCTCCATCACCACTCACCTCAGCAAAGGCAGGAAGTATTAAGAGGTGGATAATACTTTTCCACACAGTTTCAGCATCAACTGAAGCAGGGAGTGATGTCAGAAAAGCACTCATTTTAGAGTAGGCACATTCCACAGTGTCTGCACATTGCTTGCAACCCAGGGCTTCCACTGCACCCCTCCACAAACCTCTTGTACCACATTGGAGGCAGGATGTACCACACTGGAGACACCCCAGCCTCCCCACAGCCAAGAGTTCTTCTTCCCCATGCTGTGCTGATGACATCCTAAATGTGGGCATTTTTCAGGTGCGCTGTTTGTAGATGCTGGAAAAAGGAGCAAGGAGGACAATTGAGGGAACAAAAATGTCAGAATCTGTTATTCTCATTATAGCACCTGATCATTTTAGGGTTTTTTTGGATCTGATCCAGCAGCCCTATTGTTGTATTGTATTTATTAAGGCTATTGTGTACTAAATAGCAGGAAGATGAATAAACACATCTTTGTTTAAAAAATAAAAAGGCAAATTTCATTTTCTCAGCAGCCTTGAAGCTGCACAATTAATGTTCTCCAATTCAAACACAGCATTTACTCATCTGTCCTTTCCTGTAAAAAACTATGATAATAGAAATAGTTGGATATTCTTCAGCTGCTTCCCACTCCAATTTGCTTTTTAATTAGTACTGATTCCAGGAAATTATGTGGCTATATTTTTCAATACTGTAGCCTTTATGTGATGTGACATTATGCAATGACATGATCAACAAATGCCCCATTCTGGCCCTGGAATGCTGCACCCACATCCTTCATGCTTGCTTTCCACCCATGGTCCAATGAATGCAATTAGAAAATGAGTAAGCCTATTTCTATGCCAGTCATGTCTGTGGGCACAGATGAGGTATGGAATCTAATGATGAAGTTTAAATGAGATCCTATATGACTCCCAATAACTTGGTCAAAAGCTGAATAAAGTTAGCTTTGTTCTCAGACATCACCCAGGTAAAGAAGTTCTGCTCCCCTTACATGTTTGCCTTGTTATCTTCCTAGCCTTTCTCACTTGCTAAAGAACTCCCCAGCAGTTCTTCAAAGTCTTGAAATTGTTCCCAAGCTTTGATATGGTGAATTTTGCTAATTTGAACTGGGATCTGCTTTAATTCTACAGCATTTACAATCCATCTTTACAAAATATGTCATTTATCTCTATTTTTCCCCTCTTCCCTTCACACATACTGAAATGACTGTACATTCGTCTAGAAGAAAGTGTCTATATCTTAAGAAACCCCAGAGATAGGATATGACTCACAGCCATCCAGCTGTGTCTGGGCTCCAAACACAGCGAGGGCACTTCCCTCTGACCCATCCCTGTGAGCATCCTAAGAGGTCCAAGAGCATCCTAATTCTCTTACCTCCGCACTGACTTGTGTTACACAGCCCAGTCACTCAGGACATGACTGTGCATAACAGGCAGACCTTTTAGACTTTCAGGGACTATTTAGTTAGGAATAATAATTCCTTTTGAATGACAATGCACACAGAGATCATGAGGATTTATTGAGTATAACCTACTGTAGTCTATCTGTCAAAGTGACACTAAGTCACTTAGAAAGTTCCTGCTCTTACTGGACTTAATGAACATTTCACAAATTTCTGCAGTATTATTTTTGCCTAACAGAGTAGTCTCTCATGTGATCCTTAGGGAGAAGAACTTCCCTAAGGAGTAGAGGTCTGCCTGAGCCCTTGGCAATCACAGCACATGCTGATATTTGATCGATGTTGCTCATTTGTCATTTCCCACTTGCTCTTTCCACAGCACACCACAGACTTTAGAATTAAAATTTCCATGGTTATTTTGCAGTGCAATCTCATTACACATTTCAGAGTAACAGGGGAACACAATCCCCTGTCCTTCTGACTGCTGGCTTCCCTTGAGTGGGCATCAGAAGAATAATTTCTCTTTTGCTTAAAATGTGAATGACAGTAATGATTTAATCCTTGCTTCTAGGGGATGAAACCAGTATCTTGTCATTTTCAGCCATGTCCTTATCAACAGCCCTATAAATAAACAGTAAGTGTTGCATATAGGTAAAACCTTACAAAAGGAAATCCTTGTAAAACTGTGGCTGAGGCCTGTTACTCCAGCTAAGTAGAAAAGGAAAATGACTCAGCTGAATTAGAGGCAGAAAAACAAGTTATATAACCTGAACTGTGGTGTGTAGTGGTTGGTTGAGTTATGTTTGTTATGGTCCAAAACTATATAACTGATAAAGGCCTGACTGCTTAAAAAGGCCTGATTTTTGCAATAAAGGGCATTTAAATGCAATAAATAATGTGCAATTTCCTTTGCACCTGACTAGGGGACTCTGCATTGTTCTGCTTTGCACAAATAAGTAACACTCACCCTGGAGTCAAACAACAAAAAGTAAGACACTGCTTGTCTTCCCTTAATCTTTTTCTGCATACCCTTAAAGATGTCTTTCATCTTCCCTTTATTATTTTTCAAGTTCTCCCATCAGATGCTTGTCTCCAGTTTTCTTCTGAATAAGTGAGTCTGTGGCCACCTGTTCTCTTTCTTAGCTCTGTCATAAAACAGAGGTCAGCCCTTCTGCACTTCCTTACTCTTATGCTTGGCCACCTCTTGTTTCCATTATTAGCAAGACAACTGCCAGGCCAAGTCAAAAATACTGCTACCTACAAGTCCTGAAAGGCAACCAAAACGTCCATGCTGCTTTTTCTCAGACTTATTCTCAACGTGCAGATGTTGCCTTTTGGGCCAACATGCCAACTTCAAAAATCCTGGTTGAAATTTGAAATCTCTATCAATCCCCTAGCAGAGCCACACTGTCCTTGCTCCAGCAAGGGAGAGTGACCCTGGGAAAACATGGACAATGACATAGTTCAGAGAAACCTTGGGGAGAAGTTCCCATTTCATCTGAAACTCATACATCACCAAACACCTGGAGAAGGGTCATCACTTACCACACTGCTGATTAGTCCCAGAGGTTGGCAAGATCCTTTATTCTCGCCAACATCCTACAAACTCAAAACAAACATAAATTCTCCCACCACAGTCAAAATACCATTCTCCTGAGGAAGGAAAATAAGTCTCTTAGATTTTAAAACATCTCCTCTTTCCAAATTTTCAACAAATCACTACAGTTTTCCTGCCTGTTTAGTAAGACAAAGGTTTGAGTGGCACAGATCACCTGAGAAAACAGATCTATGGCCCTGCCCACGTAGCTTAGCAATTGACTCTTGCTGAAGATGTCTCAGCAGCTTCTCTCTGTTTAATGTAAGGCACAGGCTCTGATAAAATTGTCCTGGTAAAGAGCCCAATTACTGCTCTTATTTCTCTGGCATCCTTTCAAAGCAGCACAGCTGCAACAGGGATGTTTCTTCCAGACTTCCCTGTAGCCTCTGATCTGAACCAGGCAGATGTGATTTGACCTCTCTCCTGTGTCCCCAAGTGTCTCTGCCTGCTCTGGTGAAACAAGAGCACACCCTGCCACTGTTGTTGCCCTTCTCTGAACGGCATCACTCTCCTAAGACATTCTCTTTTCAAATAAAGATTCTTGTATTTGATGAATATAAGTTTCATTTCTTTGCCTAGATTTTATGCAATTAAACAGGTGTTTCCCAGCTAAAATACACCAAAAAATAACTCACCCAAGCAGCTTCCAAATCCTCTCCATAGTCAAGAAACAGGGGTGGTAACGCCTTTGCAGAGAAAGGTGTGGGCCACTCAAGTCACATAAAAGATGCCAGCTAGAATAAGAATGTGCATGTCCTGGAAATATTTGTATGTAGGTCAGAGAGTCTTTAAATATGCATTGAAACTAAATTAATGTCACTGACCTGTCTGATCACAAGTGCAGCTGCTGCCTTAAACCATCTCAGAATTGTTTCTCCTGAGAACAAGTATCTGCTGCCCCTCAGATCCTTCCTTTATCTGCAGACAGGTGGAGGGAAATTATTTACTATCAGATGTTCGGTTATATTTACTGATTTTAATAAAAAAGGAAACTTGATAAAGGACACTTCGTTTCCAGTTAATGGCCTGCAAAGGTTTATCATTGGAGACATTTGACACCAGAGCTGAGGGGAAGTTTGTATTGCTGCTGTTCAGCTGTGCTTTGCCTCAGGTTACCTCATATATTTTGTTCTGGTGCAGCTAATCTCTGTTGTTTGTTTTTTTTTTTTTTTCCATGAGCATGAAATAGTTGTTTTCCTTGGGGAAAAAAAATAATAAAGACAGAAAAACCAGCAAAAAAGCCCCATATGTACAGAGACAGCAAGGATTACTTGTAACTGCCATAATTTAAGGGCAAAAAGAATTCTCTTATCTCACCTGCAGAGTGGATTTAAAAAATGAGAGCAGGAAGAGAAATGACTTGCTGAAAGGAAGTTTTGGAGGGCATTATTAGGGTCCAAAACCAGATTTATGTAGCTTCCATGCTGTACTCAGATATCTTTCATGCACTTTGGCTTAGACAGATATTGAAAAGGAACTGGAGCAGATACAAGTACATCACTGACACACATTCTGTCATGACATCTCTGTTACATGTTTACTCACTACCAGGAAAAATGGTAACTTCTCTCCTGATTAGGATCCTAAATGTAGAGCAAAAAGGTTAGGAAATTGTTTATGTGAATGTTTGCAGCAGGGAGGAGGTGCCCATGCTATGCCTGCATTGGTTGAAAACATGGAGGGTCTGTCTCCCTTTTCTACATTGGTAGAAAACATGGTAGATAAAAGGGAGGGCCTGTCTCCCTTTCCATTCCCAGCACCGTCAGTGCTTTGCTTCTGTGCCAAAGGACAGGAAATGCACCCGTTCAGGAATGGTGGTGCTTTTTGCAGGACTGTTCACCCAAGTGTCTCCAGGTACAGCTGTCTCTGTGTTCAACTCCTTCTCAAGGACATCAACTAACCTGCTCTAATGCCCACACATCAGTCCAGTGACACTGCTAGTGGTGCAGACATATGAGGATAGCTGTGTTGGGTGCACAATGAGAATAGTGCGTTGGGTGCACGTGCTCTTCTGTAAAGAAGATACCTCACAAGAGCAAAATCACATCACAACCACTATGCAAAGAACTTCTGATGGTGAAATAAACTTGTGCTTACACACACACACCCCTGTATATGGCCTGTGGCTCAACAGAACAATTTTTCCTCCAAGTATCCCCAGAAGAGCTAAGCAAAACCACCCTTGTTCATTTCCTAGTCCTTCCTCAGGAAGATGCCAGCCTATGCTATCAGCATGCAATTAAGGAAGGTGGCAATCCTGCTCATCTAACTGTGCAATTAAGATAATGTCACTTTATATTTCCACTTTGTAAAATACTTTGAGATCCTCAGATGAAAGGTCTGTCCCAGTGCAAAGCATTCATGCCTTCATCAATGAGCAGATGGCATGTGGTAGGCTCGTTTGTGTGTGAGCCCTGTTGTCAATGCTGTTGTAATTAGTTAAGAATCATCCTTTCTGCTGTTTGACAATGCTTGGTAGGGACTGGCATTTCCACAGGAGCAACTGTGTCTTGGTGGCACATCCTTAGGCTACTTCCATCACTGTTGTAGCTGTGTAACTACATTTTGAAGAGTATTGTGCCTATATGGCTGAAACATGACACAACAAAGGTGTGCATCAGCTGATGAAAACTAAAGGAGGGCTGGAGAGGCAACCTTGGCCATTGTTCTGCACAGAGCAGGGTGAAGCACTCCTAAGCATTTCCCAAACAGCTCATCTAACTTGTTTCAAGGACTGACAAAGATAGAAGCCCATGTCTTGTTAAAGAAGCATTAGTTTGTATTACAAAGGAGGTTATCTAACATCCAATCTCAAATCCCCTTAGGGAAGTACATGCCCATTATTTCTAGTCTTCCTTCATCAATATTGTTTTCCATCCAAGGCCCTTGCTCTTTGCAGCTATCTTAGTATACTTGCAGATTGTTGTATATGGTACACTATTCTTTTTCATTCTGCTGAGAAATATGCAAAGAATGTACCTCTCATCTTCATCCATCTTTCCACTGTAAGCCCATGACTGAATAAAAGGAACACTGGAAAAGAAAAAGAAATTTTAAAAAGGCACAGTAACTATCTTTCAAAGTAATTGCTGTTCAGCAGACCAAGGCTGGAAAACAAGCATAAATGTGTTCTAATTATATCAGCACCAGAGTTTTGTTTTGGGCTTATTCACATGAATGGGAGTTTCAGTGATTCTGCCTTTGCCAAGAGGAATAAAGTACCTTGAAAGAGGCATGGATACATCTAGTTAAATAAAAGTAAATATATTACTGATGCTGACTGTTGGTAATCCACAAATAAATGCAAAAAAAAAATAAAAAAAGAGAATTTGAAATACATTTGAGTAACTCATGTAAATATCATCCCATGCAAGGCCAAGGAAGAGGGTCACCTGCATTTCTCTCATGGCACAGTGCATTCATGCAAAACACTCAGGACTTGTTTTGCATCTTAGAGCAAAATCTTTTGAAGATTTTTATATATTTGAATTGTTCTCAGACTCACTTACAGGAATGCTACCTGTATTTGTAATTCACATTCTCTAGTTGCAATAATTTTCTTCTCCTAGAAGAAAAGAAGCAGTGACTAAGACAAAGGAGAAGTGGCAGCGCTTTGCTCTGCTCTGTGCTTTACTGGATTCCTACAAAGGAAATTAATTGCTGGGCTGAATCACACAGTGAGTCTGTTTGCTGCTACCTTGACTCTGACAGGTACCAACAGCAGGTGCTTCAAATCCTCCTAGACAGTCATGCAGTAATGTTCCCATAGAGGATGTTTCTTCCAAAACCAAGGTGCTTAAGACTAGTTAATGTCTTGAAGCAGAAGGGCTCAAATCTTTAATAATTTGCTTCATCCCAGCTACTGCAAATATAGACATTCACCTGAGTGGAATCCTCTGCAGTCAAATTCAACACCTCAGTAATAGTGTCCAAAAGAGTGAGTTTCATAAGTTAAAAAAATAAAAGGCAGTAAAAAAGTTTAAAAAATCATACAAATTCAGAGTACTGTCCTCCATTCTACCAAGTTATCCTGATCTCTGAAATAACAATAAATGGTATAAAGTTCTGAATTATACTTTAAAATATTTCTTTATATACTTTTATTTTTCATTACAATCCATTTGGTCAAGTCCTAAAATTTCTACTATTTCCTTAAGATATTTTACATCTTAAATACAAGCCTCTGCAAAGAGCTAGCCTTGATTTCTTGTGGGTAATTTCCTTGAACAATTTACCTAAACATCAAGACCCCAGGAACCCTCCAATCTATCTTCTAGCCAAGTTAACCAACACCATTTCTTGCTTATTTGTTCCTAAAATCTTTATGAAGCAGAATGTGAGAAGGTTTATGGATAGACAATTCCAGGGCTGAACTGCTGGAAATCTTGTCTCAATGTTTAGCCTAAATTTCCCTTGCTGCAATGTGAATCCATCCAGATTTTCCCTATTTGTGTGTCATTACATACCTGTAGTGCAAACAACTCCTCCTAAACCAGATTGCCTTGGACATCCTTTTTCTGAGTATTTTGGCTATTGAGTAGCTTCAAAAGACCATCACAAGTGGGGTGAGCAGTACAGAGAGAGAATTTCAGCATCCACAAGCACAATCTTGGCAGTGATGCTGTGACTACAGAATTAAATATGCACAATGATCTGACCCACACCCAGGTGCAACTTTGTGCACCAGATCCATCTTCCAAGGTGATCCCCAGAGTCCCACATCCACTGTTAGGGCTAAACCCAGGCTCTTCAGTGCTATTCAGTGGAAAGCCAAAGTCATTGACCAGAGCAGTGAAACAAATACAAGGGTATCATGCTTGCCTGAATTTTTCTCAGCATATATTAGATAGATAGATAGATAGATAGATAGATAGATAGATAGATAGATAGATAGATAGATAGACAGACATATAGATAGATATACTGCATCTACTGGAGGCAAAAATTATCACAAGGCAACAATAATTCTTTCAGGATGGTGTCAAAAAGGCTTATTCTATTTTAAGTTTTCCATCTCTTCAACTCCTCCCTAGTTTTCTAAATAAATACATCAAAGTGTCAAAAAAGAAGTTGCTTGGGATCAAAAGATAGCATCTTCTTTCAAGAAACAACATGTTCCTTAGAGAATATCAAAAGAAAGTACTTGGACTTTCTCAAAGTTTTCTTCAGAAATAAAAACATATGACAGGATGGTCATAAAAATATAGAAGATCCTTTGTCAACTGACATATTTGGATGCAACATTTGGCAGATAACATGCCATAGGAAAAGAAAGAACATGTCATAATGTGCCAAGCTTTCACACTGTGCCTCAGGCTACCTGCTCACACCAAGCAGGTGACAATTCTCTTTACAAGGCCCAGATCACCATTCAGCAAGAGGAACATCTCATAAAGACACAGTCACTAATTCACTGGAGTGTGTTGGTTATCCATGTAGGCATCTCTTGGTCTAGGTGGCATTGCCATGTTGATCTTTGAGCCCAGTGTAATTAGCTGGCCTTACACAAGTTGTAAAGGGTTACAATGGTAAAAGGCTGCCCAAATGCAGTAGGGATTTGAAGTGTGTATTTATGTATGTACACAGCATAGTGTGGAATTCACATTCTCTGAAAAAATTCCTTTGCCCAGGATTTTCCTCCTGGGAAGCTGAGAGGCCTCAGAGAAAAGGAAAACAGTTTTTATTTGCTTCTCCTGTGTTGTGCTCCTTTGGAATGTATTTGGAGATTGTTTACCCACAGGTGATTGCCTGATTGGACTCTGGTGTGAGTTGTTTTGACTCTTTGGCCAATTGGGGCCAAGCTGTGTAGGGACCCTGGAAAGAACCATGAGTTTTCATTATTAGCTTTTTAGCACTAAGTATCCCTTCTGTATTTTTTAGTATAGTATAGTATTCTTTAATATAATATAATATAGTATAATAAAGTAATAAATTAGCCTTCTGAGAACATGGAGTCAGATGTATCATTCCTGCCTTCGTCAAGGCTCTCTGCAAATACAATACCACAGAACAGTTTGTGTTGGAAGAGACCTCGAAGCTCATCTAGCTCCAACCCCTTGCCATGACAGGGATCCCTTCCCTTCCTTGCTCAAAGCTCCATCCAACCTGGCCTGGGACACTTCCAGGGATGGGGCATCCACAACTACTCTGTGCAAGCTCTTTCACGGCATCACCACAATTGCAATAAAGAATTTTTTTCTGATATCTAACCTAAGCCTACCCTCCTACAGTTTAATTTATGTGTTATTGGCAACTTTATGAGAGATGAGAACAGATCCGAACAGGGGAAAAAATGAGATTAAGCTGTCCTCCTGGGAAACTCTGAAAGTCTTCAGAAGAAAGATGTTACAGTACACCATAATATCGTTAATTTTTCAACATATTCCAAATAGAAGCAAGATATTGTCAAACACCTGATAAGGCCTTGACAATTACAAAGCTCCTTAAATATTGATGTGAATTGAGTGAGATATTTTATTTTTTGGCTCAGAAATATTTTACCTTCTATTACTTTGAGAGTACTCAAACATGGAAACGGGAGTAGGATGCACTATCAACTGGGTAAAGTGCCAGAGAGAGCAATATGAAGAATAATGGAATCCAAATCTCATACACAAATTACTATTAACACTAATTTCCGCATATTACAAAGCAGCTTCTTTGCATGTATGACATTGCCTTTTGCACCCAAACATGACTTTAATTAAGATCTAACTTATTCATGACTATAATTCAGATCTAACTGCTGCTCTAGTCAAATGAGTATAATTAGTCCCAGAGGGTAGATCTAAGAGAACTAGGGTTTCCTTTTTAGTCTACATTTAGGCAAGCACAATAGATGTTGTAAGATCCACTTGGAAACCTGGAAATGTAAAGAGTTTTACAGAGTTGGTAGGTAAACTCCAAACAAACATGTTGTGAAAAAGGACTTTCATAAAGGCTCATTCCGTTTAATTTATTCTTTCAGACTACACAATAGAAGTGAAACAATAGAGGTGATTAACCAAAGTAAAGCTGATAAACTTTTTGTAATGATTTCCTTGTTTATTAGGAAATGGAACCACTAAAGTTTGTTTAGCCCATCCACACATAGTTTTTAAAGGGATTAATGAGATGGGTACTCATTTTTATTCCTCTCCTGCAGAGAATACAAATCAAAGAACCTTCTGCATAAGCTGTCACTGGCATAACCAAGCCAGAAGTCCTAACAAATACTCTATAATCAAGCATTCAATTATCCCAGTGTCCCCACTCACAGCATATTCCATCCAGAAGGCAAAACAATGAACACAACACAGTCCAGATGATTTGTTCTTTCTTCTAGTACATCATCCAACCCCTACAGCTGCTTTGCTTGTCACCACCTCCTCCTTCCCACACACTTCCCAGAACCTTTGTCCCTTGTCCACAAGGCATTAACTTCCCCTTTCCCTGCCAAAGCAGTTCTCACCCAGTTCCCCTGTCCTGAAAGAAGGCTGATAGACATTGGTTTTGCAGCAAGGACAACCTCATTTCCCAGCTGCCCCAATGTCACATCAGCTCCTAAAACAAGGAATTACTGCTCAGGCCCAGCTTAAATTTTCATGTATTCTGCCGTGACACTGTTCTTGGTGACCCAGTGGTTCAGGGGACTCTAACTGGCATAGTTGTACCCTAAAGCTGCCCTCTGGTTTGATCACTGATCATGTCTGAACTGCAAGGAGAAGTGTGAGCTTCCACACACTGAATGCTGGGGACTGCTGCTCTTCTGACCTTCACAGCTGGCTTTTAATCTATCTGTAGCTGGGACTCCACAATGCATGTGAGATCTCCAAGCTGTGTTGGAGAAAAACCAGACTCAAGGGACCTTCTGGTGTAAAATACCATCACAACCTCTGGTTCAACCAGAGGACCAAGAGCTGAGACTCTGAATATTTTGCTGTTCTCACCAGAGTTAAAGTAGCAGCTCAGGTGCTTCATGTGCAGTCGGCCAAATTTGGTCTTCAGAGTGAGGGAGCTTTGGCCATCACTCTGTAGGTAATAGCAAATACCTTTCTTCTTACATTCATTACAGATTAAACTTCACATTTCCCAAGAATAAACCCATAAACTCAGTTCCTAAAGCTCAGTGACAGACAAGAACTGCTTTTTAGAAACAAGCACATGTTCTTAATATTCATTTAAGATAAATAGGGCTCAGTATATGGCTAGTTTCAACCATATGGTACTTGCACCCTTAAAGTAAAACTGCCCATAGTATCTGTAAGTGGAACTTGTTTTAAAATGATTCCCAGAGTGAAGAAAAAGAAAAAAAATAGAGTCAGTTTCACAAGGGAAGAGGAAAGTTAAACGCACAGTGTTAGGTTGGCAGCTAATACATGAGTCTTGTAAGGCCACAGCCAACTGGTGTGGTGCCTTTATGAAAAAAGCGAGAGAGGCTCTTTTAAAATTGTATTTCAGAATAAATGCACACAAGAAAAAAAAATTCTTGGTAAGCCAATATTTTTGTAGTAAATGCACTTAACCAGGTGATAAAAATCATGGCTTGATTCCACTCTTAACATATTTTTCCAACTGTGTGTTTCCATAACTTTCACTAATTTTCACCTTTGTATGCAAAAAGAGAAACTCTCACAAGTAACCACTTCTTTAATTGTTTACCATTTCTCACAAGAAAGTCTCTTAAGAATGCTCATTCAGTCACGAACACAAGACAGTTACTTTTTATCTCTGTCCCAGCCCAAAGAACGTTTGACGTTTAAAAGGGAAATGGAAGGTTTGTTTAATTTCCAGAGGCATTTCTGAATTTTTACATCCAACACAACCCTACCAAGAGAAGACAATGTCACTTTAGGAGGAGTTAACTGGATTGTCCTTGCTAAATTGGTTTTGACTCAATCAGGTCTTAGGGTGATGTACTGCTTCAAATTACACAAGTATTTTTATCTAAGAAATACATTGAACAAAACGTGTATGAGTTTCTTCACGGTAATGGACCCTGCACAGTGCTAAAGAAAAGCTAAATCTGAGCCAGGACTAAGAGGCTGAGAGATCAGAAATGCAATTTACATTGCCTTGCAGCAGGTTCAAGGCAAAGCTATACTCTGTGCATCCTTTACCAGGTGTTGTACAACACATCCGTGTGCATAGCAGTAGCAGTGTTCTGCTGGATAAGCAGGCTTGAACAGCTTGTGCTGCATAATGAAAGACAATGGAGAGTCAGCTCAGAGAGGAAATAAAAACCTATTAGAGTGTCTATTTCATCCCCTTACCACTATAAGACTTCATTCTATAATAATTTCATACCATTTATTCTATTCTAGTTTAAAGTGCCTGGGGTGAAGAAGCTTCCCCTGAGATATTCACAGCTTGATAGATCTCAGTATGTGGAAGCATTTCCTGACACACAACACTCATGTTTCCCTTTGAAATTTCATCCCATTACTCCTGGGCACCCACCCTAAATCAATATTTCTTTTCCTTCCATTATTTGTCACCTTCAAGTTTCAGCAACACACCCCTTTTGCTCCCATTTAACAACCCTGTAATATGCAGCAGATTTAATCTCTTCTAAGAGCATAAATCAACTCCTCAGCACCCTGTTTATTTGTGCCTTCCCCTCACAATGTTCCATACCTTCAGCTGAGGACAGGGCAAGAGGGGCTCTGTGGGGCCGGGGCTGCAATGCCCCTCAGCCCTGATTCACAGCCCGCCTTGGCTGGGCTCGGGGTGCTCCTCCACCTTGCAAATGGATTCTGCTCCTTCGCACAACGTGTAGTGCAAAAATCCATGTGTAAATCCTTCCTTGCACTTTCCTTTCTAAAATGGACATATCGGCCACGCAGCAATTCAGGCAGTCAAGGGACAGTACGATTAGGAATGAAATCCACTTTTTCTTTCCATGTGTTTTGCTCAAAGGCTGGCAGGTGGCAGTGCATCCTTAGGAATTAGCTATGGAAGCATGGCCACTGCGATTGTCATTAATCTTTTTTTGTGTGTGTGGGAGGATGGTCTCTTTTTCTTTTCTCCTTCCTCTTTCATTTCACATTTCTTCTTTTTCATATTTATTTTCCTTTCCTATCTCAAATAATTGTCTCCCCTTTCCTGCATGGAGAACAATTTAATACAATGTGTTTCACATCCTCTCTGTGCGTGTTCAGGTATGACGACATTTTTTGTTTATTCCAAAAGGTCCTCTATTCTCACAGACATTCAAAAAAGTTAACCTGCAAGGTCAGTAAGAGAGACACTGAAATGAATCAAGCTGCTTTGGGCAAAAGCTGGAAGGAGAAGAAAATCTGAAGTAACAATCTTGCTGATGCAAAGGATATCAGCCAGCTAGCTCAGTCTGCTGTGGAAATATGCATTGCTGGTCTTTGATAAAAGATCAAAAACTTATCTGGTTTCTTCAGGAAGCCCAGATGAGACTGAAAACACCGCAGAGGAAGAGAAAAAACAACACTGATACCACTTGTGTTTTGTCTCACCTCAGGCAGAGATGCTCTCTGCGCTCCAGGTAACAGTAAACAACATCTTAGGGAGAGCAGTGGGATGCCCCAGCAGCATCTCCCGAACCAGAGACCACTGCCTGCACTACAGGCTCTGTTCCTGAGCCCCAGTGCTGGCTGGTGGGATGAGGAAGAGCTCATCAGGCTGTCAGCTGCAAGGCACTGGGTGGACAGGCTGTAGAGCAGGGGAGCTCCTGCTGCCCTCGGTCCAGCCCAGGGGGGCTGTGGGGAAGCAGAGCACTGAGCAGCTTCAGACACTGCCCCCAGCTTACGTGGCTGGAGTTCCAAGGAGCTCCTTAGTCAGGTTTAAATCACTTGCTCTTCATCTTCCCTACCCTGACTTTAGTGTATGAAGCCACTGCTCCAGCACTGGGCTGGCCACTGGAGATAAGAGCAAAAGGGTGTGAGGCAGCAGTTTTGGGAAGGGGACAGCACAAGGGTGGTTTACTGGAAGCCAGCAGAATCATGGCCAAACAGGAAGACGCTGGAAGCAAGCGAGGCACAAACAAGAGAAAAGGCATACGACTTCATGGAAAAAGCAGAGGCAGGTCCAGAAGGAGACGTGAGACCAGAAAATCCTGAGAAAGATGTCAGCCCCTGTGACAGTGGTCACAGGGGTTTTCGGGTGAAGGGAGAGAAGAGAATGTTGACTCCATGTTCAGAAGGCTTGATTTATTATTTTTTGGTATATATATATATATATATTTTACATTATAACTATACTAAAAAGAAATAGAAAGGAAAGGTTTCCTCAGAACCTAGCTAAGCTAAGAATAGAAAAGAATGAATAACAAACATCTGTGTCTCGGACAGAAAGTCCAAGCTATCTGGTCTGTGGTTGGCCATTAATTGTAAATATACAAGATGGCCCAATCACAGACAAAACCTGATGCATTCCACAGCAGCAGATAACCATTATTTACATCTTGTTTCTGAGGCCCTAGCTTCTCAGAAGGGAGAAAAATCCCAAGAAAAGATTTTTCACAAAAGATGTCTGCAACAAGCCCCCCTCCTCTGAATGCCAGACCCATGGGCAGACAAGTTAGCACAGCCTGAAAGAGCAGCATAGTGGGGAGGAAGAAGGCAGGACAGTCATGATTCTGTCCTGCAGGCAGTCTCTTCCCATCTCTCATCTCCAGAGCCTTTTGGTGAAAGAGAGATTCACAGCAGTGACCCTTGCCCCCAACACCACAGAAACAAAACACCCTGTTTCTCAGAAATGCTGAAAAACATTCACCTAGCCCCATCACCTGCCTTCCCAGACACAGCTGTTGCCTCCCCATACTCAGGGCAGGAGTGGAGGCTGGCTGGCCTCAGGAGCACAGACAACCCCCACTGATCCCCGCATCACAGTCCCAATCCTCCCAAAGCTGCTGAGATTCCACCAGCACTGCAGGACCGCTTTTCCCTTTGTTTCCACCAAACTGGAGCACAAGCAAACTGTTGTCACACTGTGTCAGTCTGTGACCAAACCCCCAGTCCTCAGGGAGCCCCATGGCTCCCCATCCTGCCCTCACAGCTCTTCTCTCAGCCCAGAGCCCAGAGGGAGCACTGCCAGCTGTACTGCTCTTAGCCTACTGAAATAAACACGGGCAGGAGAACTTTCTCCTTTTCAATGCCTTTACTAAAAGTGATCAGCTCCGGTGGGGTGAACTCACAGGTCCGCGCTCACAGCGCTGCTGCTCCCAGGAGTGACTCTGAGGAGGAGGAAGAGTGCGGCTGTGTCCACTGCTCTGTGGGCAGAGCTGGGGGCTCCATCCTCAGGAGGGCATCAGGAGATTCCCTACTTTTTGGTTCAACATTCGAGGTCCTCTGTCTAGCCGACATCTTTAGATTAGGGTGAGGGCTATAAAGGGTCTGAATGGATACTAGGCTCTGTTCCTCATGTCTAGTCATCACTTTGATTCATCAGTTTTGTGTTGGTTCATTTTTTTAGGGGTTTTTGGCTAGGTTTGGTGAGGAGTTTTTCCCATTGCATGCTGGATCTGATGTCATTTGCACACTAACTCGATGCCCTTTCCTCTTCACTGTCCTGGTGCCATCCTCCAGGAAGCAGCAGGGCAGCACCCTTCTAAGGGGGAATTCTTAGCCATCAAGGACAGGTAGTTAACGAAAACCACAGGTGATTACAATAACAAACAGTTAGAACTCCACCCTGGCAGCAACTGGCCCAACCTGTGAACTCTGCAACCTTTTTAAAAAATTGGGCAGCTGTTCTAGTCATAACACCCACCACTGCCAAGTTGAGCTCTGCCCAGCCTGCCAAAATGCCTTCAGCCACAAAATTTACTCTGGCCATTTATTTTTGTCTATTTTTTTAGGTTTGTTAGCTAATTGCTGCTGCCTCTTGGCTATGGCTGTGGAAGACCTTTACCCTTCAAGCACTCAGTCTTCGCACTGTGATATAGGCCCACATTTCAGTGCTTTAAGTTATGGGCCATTATCATATTCCCTGGTTCCTCATTATGGTACTGATCCAAAATCAACGGAGGCTTTCCTCTGGCTTCAGCACACTCTGGATCAGGCTGGCAGCCCCGGCACAGCAGCAGCTGGCACGTTGATGGCTGCTTTGAGCGAGCTGCTATCCAGAGAGAGCTCACAAGAAAATGGCCAATAACATTTGGAGGCAAGGGCAGAGTGTTATGGAGGAGATTGGCAGTGGGCATTTAAAAAGCACCATGAGGTGGAAAACAGCAGCTCCCTGAAGAGGTTCAGAAGTCCCTCACAAGGAGATGAATGGCTAGAAATATGCCCAGCTTGGCTGAATGAGCATGCAGGTGATAGACCAGGTAAGAGCAGAAGGGGAAATGCAATGAAATTTCAGACCAAGCACCAAGGAAAAAGTCCCCAGACAGACCTCTGCTTAGCTTCTGGAATACCCTCCAAAAGAAAATAATGCCAAGCCATCAACTGGTATATTTATATGCAGATTTGACAAAGCACCAATAAATACTCTATTGAGAATAATTCTACAGTGACAAAGCTATGGATGCTTTTGCAGAGGCTTTTTGCAGCATTAGGGTATGTGATTTTTAGGATACTAACTGGAAAAATGACAATCCTTCCCTCCTTTGAGATAAAAACCAAAGGAGCCATGCCAAATTACTGTACCATATATGCAAATGCCTGAATGCAAATTATGTTGTTATCCTTGTGTATACTCCCAAGGAGCCATAGCATCTTTTAAGCCCTTTCTTCTCCACGTACAGTGGATGTAGCCATCCATGAAAAATTTGTGTTTTCTTTTCTGAGAAGCAATATACTGTATTCCTCAGTGGCAGAGAAGTGAATGGAGCTGCCATGTACAAAATTTAAATGTTTACACCCAGAGGGCAATTAAGGGAGTTTTATATGATAATGTTATAAATGAAATGCTAATAAGTACTGTAAATGGCCATGTAATCACATCCCATCATTTGCCAATTATTAACAAGGGGGGGGGGGGAAGAGCTGAAAGCCAGCAGTACAGCTGAAGATGACGTACTACTTTAAATGAGAAAATGCAGGTAATGTGTAATGCACAGCCCTGACAGAGGCATTTTTGTAACAGAAATTCAAATTTCTAAGCAATGTCTGATTTCCCCTTGTATTATCATGTCAGTAGTAGTAATAAATTTCTCTGACACAGGCATTTTGTTACAAGTATTGCCAAGGGATTTACAGAGATGAAAATTGGAATTTCAAAGGAACTGAAGTGCACACCTAGTTCAGGAGCTGCACAGTGCCCAGGGGGGTTTTGCCTGGGCTGCAGTATTACACTGTGCTCTGGAAACTGTTTAGATGCTTTGTTGTGCAATTGTCTCCCAGTGAGAGTCCTTAAACAGAACTTAGTTGCTATACCCCTCTGCCAAAATGGTTTCTGGACAATCCCCCTTTCCACCACTTTGAGGGGCAATTTTAGCCAGGTCTCAACAAGGTAGGAATTTACTTTCAGTAGGGGCTCAGAGACTTAAGTCTGAGGGGATGCCAGTAAAACTTTTCTGAGCATCATAGATTAAAGCAACTCAGACTGTGAACTACTGGGCACATAAAATCTTTTTTTGAAAACTGGACTCTGGTCCCAGAAGGTTCATCTCATGGAAGAGAATTTGAAACACATATCAAACCACTGGGAGCTATTCTTGACCCTGTTACACATGTGACTAAACAGATAAAGCCCACAAAGGCCTCTTCCCAAACCAACCCTTCTCCCAAAGACTCATGTGGGACCCAGAATGGCTTCTGCTCACACCAGTCAGAAACCACAAAAGCTGCTCATCAGTTTGACAACTGAAGGTCAGAATTTCATCTGTTCTGGAACATTTTCCTGGACAGGCTCCCTGGGAGACAACAGGGAGGGAAATTACTGGCTTACTGAAATGAGAAAAATATGATCAAGATTCAACAAACTAACAATTAAATGAATATACCTCAGGATAGCTACTACAGCATGAGTTCTTAAGTAGAACAGAAAGCTCCTTTTCTCAGTCCTAGGGCTCTCCTGTGTGAGGCTACCATTTCCCAGAGCCAGTGCAAAGCAACAAGCAGAACACAGAGGGAAACCCTTTCACATTGACACAGGCTTCTCTGGTCCCTCAAAAGCAGCATACACCCATTTTGCATCAAAAATGCAGATTCAGGTGCCTAAGTGTCAAGCCTTTTTGCTAAAGCAGCAAAATTCTTGTCTTTTCATCATAAGGGAACTGTGTCCGGTGCTTTAAGGCTGTAATGCCTTCTTCAAGCCATGAAAAGCCACATCAGATGTCAGAAGGCATACAATTTAAAAATAATACCTCTGATATTCATTCTTTCATCCGTTGAGCCCTTAGAGATCATATTTTCAAAATCCTCTCCACCACTAAAAGAGATTAAGAACTTTCTAAACAAAGCCTGAGAATCTCACCTAACCATGCAACTCTAGAAATGAAACTTTTTTTACAGAAAAAATAATCAATGGACATACAGCAACACAGAGCTGGCAAGAGTGTCCATAGGTAAAGACCAGGAATGAAGAGTGAGACTCATGTTCAGAGCTGCACCAGAGGACAGTGAGTGAAATATGAATTACAACACTATCCAAAGAACTATACCAATTTTATGGACTTCACTATTTCACAAAATAAAAGGCCTTCAGACACTCAAGAGAGTTTTGTATGTGAGAACCTAGGATAGGATGACAAAACTCACAATACTACCATGTTATATTTCTCTGTCTGAACTTAACTGTGGTACTTCTGACTGGGCTTTGCAGGTCAGACCCTGAATTTTCTGTATCCTCTTCCTTAATGGGTATTGATCATAAGCACTGGCCAGAAGACTGCAATAAACATGCATAATAAACAAATATAACTACTGTGTAGGAGAAAATTACTTGACATTGATGGTAATTAGTGGGCAATTTCCATGCTTATATTTGGTTTTAATCAAGACCATGAAACATTTTTTTGCTCCTATTGTGATGATGAAGCATGACAGACAAAGCAAGTCATGAGCTTCACCTCAGACTCGGTGTAAGCAGTGACGAGATTTCTACAATTCACTGTGCAGAGCATGTTGTTATATTTTCTACAACTCAGCAGCTTTGGAGAGTAAGGTAACAAGGATTCTAAAATATCACAGAAACTATAAAGAGCAAAGGAGAGTAAGTCTGCCTGCCAGAACGACATCTAGTAGGACATTGGTACACACAAAGCCTTATCCTAGAAACAGGCAATCCCCCAGCCAGGGAATAATGTGCTCTGACTCCATGATTCAGAATGCTGAACAATTGCTTTATTAAAACTATACTATATTACACTACTACTATATTAAATTACATACTAAAGAGATACTATTCCATATTACACTAAAGAAAACCCGTGACTGCCTGGGACAGCCAGGACACAGCTTTGAGTGATTGGCCAATCACCAAAACAACTTTCACCCGTGTCCAGTTAATCAAATCACTTTCTGTAGACAATCTCTGTAACACATTCCACATGTGCAAAAACAACAGGAGCAGTGAATAGAGATAAGAATTGTTTTCTCTTCTTCTCTGAGGTTCTCACTGCCTTCCCAGGAAAAACCCTTGAGAAGTTGTGCCTGCTGCTCTCTGTGAAGAGAGCTGTGGCCACAAAGCCTCACCTATTTTTTAGCAGTGATGTAATCAATTCTGCAGCACTTGTTGTCTGGATGAGTAAGAAAAGAGTGAGCAGCCCCCCAGCAACATCAGCTGAAGTCAGGTTGGTTTTGAACATCACCACCCTTATGAGTGGGGTAAAGTCAGGGGGAAGGTTTGAATCTGGCATTTGCTTTTTGCCTGCATGTGTGCAGGATGCCTGGGCACTGCTGGCTCTGCTCAGAGCCTTCATCACACTGACAGGCAGTGGTTTGGGCACGCATTTGAGCCATGGAGTCTGCCTTTGGATGCCTAAAGGAAAATACTTCTTGCTGAACTCCATACATTCCCTTCCCTACCAGCCATCTAGATGAACTCAAATCTGTGAATATCACAGAAGGACTACAAGGACTGTGGTGGGGTTTTGTTTTTCCTTTCATTTCTGCTCAGTCTGCTTTTCTCACCACAGAGAGTAAAATAAAAAATTTAAAAATGGGAAGTTAAGACAAGCATTTAAAAGAGCAACACCACATTCATTATCCTCCTCTCCATGACCTAGGCAGACAGCAGGACCCATCCATACACTCACCATGCTCTCCACTGACACACTTTGCTCACCATTATGGCCTGAACTCTGGCTGTACTTGTAATGAGGAGCACCATCCTCTGCACATAAACCAGGCTTCTTTACCTGAGTGCTCCTGGCTGGAGAGGAGCATTGTTCTCAGAAGGCAGCACCTCAATGTTTTCCTGCTGAGGAGAGGAACACCAGGCTGCACCCATACACCTCACCATAACCTGGAGAAATGTCCTGACAGCCAGGAGATGATGGATTCCACTGGAGGTCTGTCTGCAGTGGGCACAGCAGGGAAAGGTACAGGACAGGGAACTGCAGTGTTTGATCTAGTGTTTAGAGCACTCTGAAGGTGAAAACCATGAACTAGAAATGGGAAAGAGCAATGCCAACGCTTCCCCTGCAGAATGTTTGCTCACTTCACCCTCAGGAACAGCTTTTTAAATCCTTTCTCCCACTGGAAAAAGAACACTCAGAGGAATTGAAAGAAATCTCTAGCATTTCTCTAACAGTATTGAAGACCCATGTTAGACTAGGTGATCATGAAAGTCTCTTCCAACCTTGATGATTCTGTGATTACTCTGCCAATATGTGCACTTGTTTGCTGCTTGAAACTTTCTTATTTCCTGTGTGAAACACTAGTAAAGTTACAGAAGGAAACAAATCCCAAGGAGTTCACAGGAGCCATGCATATTAGGGTAAAAAAAGAAATAATAAACCACAGGAAACAGGGAAACCAAAAATCCAGCAGGGATATCAAACAACTGATGTGCTTAAGCAACAGAAGACAAATGGGAGGAAATTTCAAACAGGTGAAAGAGATGATGAACATGGGTTCCTAGAGTTAGGAAGCATGGCTTAGCACCTCTCATGCAGATGGGAAAACTAAAAAAATTTATAAGATTTATGCACTAGGCATTCACATCTAAACATGATTCACAAATTAAACATGAGTTGCAAGATGAGAGAACCCCCCTTTCACAGGTTTCCCTGTCTTTCACAGCCTCCCACTGGTAGACATCAAACCCAGCTCAGAGCCCAAAGGCAAACAAGCAGTCCTGGGCTCCTGCAGAAATTCAGGATCCTGAATGCAGAGTTCAGTGAAATGGCTTAAACCAACAGGGCAGGGATGAGACAAGGATCCACAACCATGCGGGCTTTTCTGGAACATTAGCTGCAAGGAAAAGAAATAAAAGTCACAACATTTAGTTTTACTCAGAAAAGGATGTAAGTATGTCTCAGTACGCCCAAGGAACAGAACTGTTGCATAGATAAATGCTATTCCTACATATTGCCATTTCTCTCCAAAATGCACATTTTTAATGGAACAATGTGGAATAGTAAGATGTGCATAATATGCACAAAATGCATAACAGATTCACATTTTCAGTGGTTGAAAAGCCATTCAAAACTACCTTAATTTCTCCTGAAAACATTTCTAGAATAACTAAAAAATATCCTATGCAATTGGAATATATCTACATCCCTGTAATGCAATCTGCTCTAGGTATAAGTGTCAGGAGGAGTTATAAGGTGAGCAATTATAACTGAGCTCCACATAGCCAGTGGCATAAGTACAAAAAATATGCAAGACTACAGGGGTTTAGAGTGAAGGGAGAAATATATTGTTTTTATTAAAACGCATTAGGATCTCATTTGTCTAATTCCCAGTTTAATGATGCAGCCTCTTGGCAGAAAAATAGCTTTGCCATTAGTTAACTTGAGGGGGGACTTTTTTTGCAAACAGAAAAGCTTTAACATCAAATTGATTTTTTTTTCTCTATTCAAATGAACAAGCACAAAGAGAAAGGTCTTTTTTGAGGATATATTTTTATTGGGGAGAGACATTTTTGTCCATTCTCTTTTGGGGAAAGATTTTGTGGAATGGATCATCACTAATCTAAGTTACTTCTAATTGTAGCAGCCTATTTTCACAAAATTATTCCTGAGTGAAATGTAATTTCAATAGAAATGCCTCATTTATTCCTATTGATTTGAAAAAACAGCCAGAAGATCATTGTCCTGAACCTTTTGCAAATCTGTTACTTTACATAGCAGTAAGTTATTGATGTAAACAGCCCCAATATTAACCAACTCGAAAGTTAGCTCTAGGACAATTTATTAAGCATTATTTGACCCAAAAAAAAAGAGAAAATAACTAAGTGGGGAGAGTCAAGGTATTATATACTGATCTCTTCCCTTTTTAATTTCTCCATTAAATAGTTTAAATGTATTAAACTATTTAATACATTATTTCTCTGTTTTGTCACGTTTAAGAGAAGCAATTGCTAGAATCCAGTTTTCATCTGAAAATCAAGAAATTGATTTGAAACTATCAATAGAGTTTTATAGATTCATCTTTACTCTGGGTTTGAACAAGCAGGGAAGGCATGGTTATGAGAGAAATAAAGCAAGAAAATTAGGGAGTGGGGAGAAAGGTGTTAGGATAGGGGGGAAATGTAGAGAGCAGTGCCAGGAGGTAAGGATCTTTTCCAAATCAGAGGCAGAAGATGGAGGTAAGCAAGCAGTGTGAGCAAAACCAGCATGCCAAGCCACAGACACACGCACTGCCACCACCCCCACACCCTGTTCCAAGGAGGAGTTAACTTGCTGTGACTTTACAGCATTTCTCATATTTTGAAATATCAGTCAGGGCTCACTTTCTGCACCATTTAACTCATTACAAACTCAGTTTTGGAAGTTCACTCATTGGAAAATCTTTATGTTTTCACATGTTTAGTTAGATACAAAGGGGCAGAGATGAGATTAAAATTCCCACGCAGCAAATGTTTTTGCAAGATACAGCTGTTTATGGGCATGACCCATTGTGGAGCTCCTTATCAAACTGTTACAAGAAGTAGGTCACTGCAGCTTCAGCTATTCAAATGTCACTCTTCCAAGAATCAGTCACTGCTGGGCTTCACTAATAAAAGGCAAATCTCCAGCAAAAGAAAAAAAAACAGAGAGAAGCAATTTCCTACAACAGCAATAGCAGCTCATGAAATGGTACTGACTTTGCAGTATCTGCTGACAGAAATTGTTGTAAGAAGTCAAAGGAGCGTAACTGGCACGACATCTGTCTTCAAATTACACTTCTGAGTTTCTCATACATCATTTAATGTTGAGAGAGTTTTGCTGGCTTGAGTAACCTATCCCTAAGATGTTGTTTTCCTTTCCACTGTACAATACTTTCTATGTTTATTCCTAGGCATAGATTGCTATCATGCTGGGGTTTTTTGTTCTCCTTTACTTCGCCCCCCACCATCTCACAACCATCTCACAAATAAAAAACACTCCTGTCTTCTCTAGTGTGGAGAGGGAGGTTGCTGCCTGCTTTGTGGAGAACATCTGATGATATTAACAGGTCTTTGCACACTGTTTCCCTCCTGCCATTCTCACACGGGACACCAAGGACACGAGAAAAACGTGAAATGCAATAGGCTCATGTGTGTGTGTCATCCACTGCCTCTCTAGCTAGGGCAGACTAACATCAGAAACCAAACCAGAACAACAAAGTTGCCATGTTCTCATGTTCTGAGGAGCTCAGGGTTTAGCAGTTACTTTGTGTTGTGCAGTGATTTGTCCCCAGAATCTCTTTGCTACAACCATACCTGATGCAGGGCACTCAGCTTTCTGTGAGTTGATGCTGTGTGTCAGGGCAGAACCCTTTGCTTTACCAGCTGATACTTCACAACTGCTCTGCTTTAGGCTTCTGCTCGCTCTGGAGGTGCCCTACAACACACTACAGACTTGCAGGTTAAAGAGACCAAAGGCAATCTAGTTGGCCTGGAATCAGTAAATATGAGAGGAGATAACAAGGAAAGCTCTTCTTTCCTTTTCATGTTGTCATTGCTTGGCAATGAGCTATCTCCCCTGTATCCTCTAAAGTTGAGGGATCTCAGGTGCTTAGTAAACAATTTGAAAAATCACGCCAGTGGCAAGCAAGACTGCTTAAACCTGTTCTATAAAGAGTTAACTGAATTTTTTAATGGATACAGAAGTGCTGCCTTTTTAAAATGTAAGAACTTTCTTTAACTCTTTCGATACCTTCACACACCCTGAGCTCCAAGAAAATAAACCAGAGAAAAGCAGAGGCAAAAGGTATTTACAGGAATTCAATTTGAAACAGAATGGTCAAAAAGCTCCTGATCTACTATGCTTCCTGCAGTTTTGGTTTTAACCTATGGCACAGCAGCAAGCTTGAAACAGCACCAAGCTAATGGTGGTGCTGCATCCCACTTACACTCAGGTGGGATGTCTTACCTGGAAATCCATGGCCACACCTGAGTTCCAGAAAAGAGGGATGCTAGGAAGAACCACCTGCTTCACTGTGGAACAAACACAGGACTCTGCCTTGGCCAGTAGGGATGTTATGAAGTCTGAAATCACAGCCTTTAAATCCATCCATGCAGATGAGAGTGCAGAACACTGCTTGGGCCTCACTGCCCTGGAACATCCTCAGAACCCCACAAACCTTCTCTGGAATTGCATACATTTTCTGCCCCTACCTCCTGCAAGCAGGGGAGCCAAACCCCAAGGATTCTGACTAGGAGGTCGCTGAAGAAAAAATGATTTTTTTTTTCCTTTTCCTGTCACTTACTGGTATTTTACAATTATTCTCAACAACTCCAGCTCCAGCACAGGCTTTCCTGCCTTTCCCCAGAGCCAGAGGATCCCCACCTTGAAAGCAGCTTACTCCAGGGCTGAGTTTGGAAGGACAGGCCTTAACATGAGGACTACCTTGCAACAGACACATAAGAAATTTTATTCAGAAAAGTGCTGTACTATTCAAAACTGCAAACTGCTTTTTAAGTTTGCCTCTTTTTGTGCAAAACCAGCACACACTTCTACAGAAAATAAAAGTTTTTCATATAAAAGAACACCTATTTGCATTTTCAGCTAGCTTTTTAATTGCTCAGTCAATGCTCCTGAAAAACCCAGCTTATTCCTTCTTGCTGCCAAGGAGTTTATTACTCATGCAAAGAGCATCTGTATGCCCTTTGTCCATGGAGAAAACAAATAATGGCACCAGACAATAACAAAACACAATCTCCTCATATTGCAGTACAACGAAGAGCACTATAAAAGCAAAACATGATATTACTCCTCAGCACAAAGTCATTTTCTCAGAGCTCATATGGGTGATATGAAATAGCCTTGTACAGTACTGTAATGATTGACAGACCTGATACAAAATATCAGGATAGATTATATGAGCTGCAGGGCTCTGATTTCTGACACCATTCGTGGGATGAGCCAGTAGCAACAGGAAAGAGGTACTGAGCTGTCGTCAGAAGCCACAGCACAGAAGCTTCCTATCTTTCAAAAGAGGGCAAGAGATAAGGTCAAGAATTTCAGTTAATTATATACAGATACATAAATTCCCAGTAAATACCATATATTTGTATTTTCAAATGTTGATCTTTATAATCACTATGTGCCTTCTCTTTAATGGTAAATATAAAGTGTGACAACTGCAAAAAAAGTATTTTTCCCAACTCTACTCCAAGAAACCCTCTGATAGAGCTGGTGCTATCAGCAGTGCATCTCTGGGCACTTTGATCTTACATGGACATCACAGACACCACAGCATTAAGTGTACCAACCTGAATGATTCCCATTGACTCCTCAGTATATTTACTAACTTTGCCATAAACTGAGAGCAGCTGCTCATCAGTCCTTCATGCTGCCTTGACTGACTTGGAAATGTGCTAGTTCAGAAACAAAACCTGATCATATCTCTGCATCTACCACACTATTTGCTAACTTAGCAGTGTGACTCCTTAATCCTTGGTCAGCAAAATAACCTTCAAAGCATTGCTGTCTGGAGCTATACTCCATCTAACTGATGTGTCCATACAGGGAAGGTGCTGCAACACATCCCTAAAACAACTCTGGTCGGGATTCAAGGAAGTGATTGAGTCTTGACAAGTTTTCAGTTTTCACCTGCAAAACTTCTTTTCATTCTTGCTTCTTGATCTTAATTCTGCCTCCTTCCCACTTTTCCATCATTATCCAGCCCACACTGTTAAACATTGGGATATGCTGTGACAAAGATGCTACAGCACACATAGGAGTTGTTCCAGCATAGCAGGAGATGGGCACTGTGCACTCCAGAAAGCCAGCAGCTGCCCTCCCAGTGCTCCAGGAGGAAGTTACACCCTAAGCTGGGCATGGATTTGTGTTTTACTTATCTTTTGGTATTTATCTTCTGGTACCTGCCCATATCAGCTGTCTTACCCAGAAACACGAAAGTTGCCCAAGTACCATGACATAGTTCACAAACCACAACTTTGTACCTCAGCTTTCTCCCATCACTTGCTCAAGACAGATGCTACAGCATCAATGAATAATTCTCAGCTGAGCACTGCACAGGCTTGTCTCAACAGTGTGGGACTCAGAACATTACCAGCTGCCAGATCCCATTGTCGAGGAAATGAACAAGTCCCAGCTAACTTAGGTTCCCATTCTTCTTGTCTGGATATCAACCAAACCTGCACAATACCACCGTGTCCAAACAGCTTCTTGCCACCTGAGAATCACAGCTGCCAACTGGATTTGGTTTCATTCACCACCACTCTCTGGGTCTGGACATCCAGCCAGTTTTTACTTGATAAAGAGCATTCCCATCCGAGCCATGAGCAGCCAGTTCCTCCATGAGAGCTCTAAGGGAGACAGTGCCAGATGCCTCACTGAAGTTTAGACAAACACCCACAGCCTTTCCCTCATCAGCAGGTCATGTTGTCATAGGAGATCAGGTTGGTCAAACAGAACACATGATGTCAAGAGATCTGTTGTATCTCACAGGAATATCTATCCATTTCCTCAGTTTTACAGTGGCATAACTCTTCAGATGACTAAATGAATAAAATGGTAACAAATAACTTGTTTTATAAGCTCTCCTCACAACCTTCACAGTTCATGCGTTCTTTGTACATTACTATCCCACATTTATATTTTACTGGAAGAAATCCTGCCTGGCCAAGTCACCCTGTTACAATTAAAAGCAGGTAAAGCATTCTCTATAGCCTAGAAAGACAGAGGAGATATTTTATCCAAGATGGAAGGATACACAGAATTTTTTTTTTTCAAATAAAAGCCTTCCCAAAGGCTACTTTGCTAATCCTGACTTTCATTGCTATACCTCAGCAAATACTTGATCAAGGGTATCTTGCAAAAATCAATTGAGAAAAAAAATCCAGATTGTTGTTTATTATTTTCCTCTTTAGATACCTTTTCTACTGTCCCTAGCAGCTTTAAAAAGAACAGAGAAACACAAGCACTATGATTATAAAAGACACCAGTGTATCACAGCAGAAGTCAGAGGGTGAAGCACTATTGCAACAATGCTGAGAAAGGTATTGAAAGATTATTATTAAGAAAGGAAAGTCTTCAGCAAGCTTCTGAGATAGGAAACTAAAATATCAAAGGAAAGGAAACCATGTACAGATGGAAAAGAAAAGTACGAAAAGGAAGCATGCAGCTTACACCACAAAATTTACATCTCTATAAAATGCACCCATGTCACAGAATCACAGACTGGGTAAGGTCGGAAGAGACCACAGTGGATCATCTGGTCCAATCTCCCTGCTCAAGCAGAGTCATACCAGAGCACATGGCACAGGATTGTGCCCACATGGGTCTGGAACATTTCCAGTGAGGAAGACTCCACAACATCTCTGGCCAGTCTGTTCCAATGTTCAGTCACTACACAGTAAAGAAATTCCTTCTCATGTTCAGGTGGAACTTCTGTGCTTCAGTTTCTGCCCATTGCCTCTGGTCCCATTCCTTGGCACCGAGTAGAGCCTGGATCCATCCTCCTGACACCCTTCCTTCAGATACTTGTTGGTATTGACAGGATCCCCTCTAAGCAATCTCCTCTTAAGGCTGGACAGGCCCAGCTGTGTCAGATTTTCCTTGTAAGAGAGATGCTCCAGTCCATTATTCATTTTCATTGCCAGTGGACCTGCTCCAGGAGCTCCTTGTGTCCCTTGTCCTGAGGAGTGAGGCGCATCTGGAATGCTGTGTACAGTCAGACCTGGACACAGCATTCCAGTTGTGCCTCACTAGGGCTGACTAAAGAGGCAGGATCACCTCCCTCGACCTGCTGGCAATGCTTTTCGTAGTGTACCCATTTCTGTGTTTCCTTCAGCAATTCAAACAGAAAGTGTTTGTGAGGCAACTCTGTGAGAGGCCAGACTGTTTTTACCAGATGGAACCAGATACAGATACCATTAACTATTCTATTGTATATTCACAGCCTGGTAATCATTACAGAGGTTTTCCTCACAGAGGGAAGCTCTTTCCTGACAGCAAAACAGCAGCAAAATTCAGCTTCTCTACCTGCAGGCAGCCAACGACAAGTGATCTCCATACCTACCTTAAAAGGTGGTTCCAACACTCCTGGAAGCAGAATTAACCCTGGAAGCAGTCAATCATAGAAACAGAAGCAAGAAGCAGGATATAGGTCTCTTTCCAGCCTTCTTCTATGGCAAAACATGTAAAATAATGAGGATGGCAGCCTCTGTATCATCAGAGCAAAACTGCATGAATTGTAAGGATGAAGAGCTGAGGGAGAACTTAAGAGGGATGCCCTCTGAGAACACAAATGTCTTGCTGCTTTATTTTATTAACTCTAGAAGCCCCTCATGCTGTATGCAAATTCATGTAAATGAGACTGTATCAGTGACATTTTTGCGCAACTCCAGTCCAAAATGGAATAAACCAAAAATGCTACTGAAACAGATAGATTTAAATTTATTTTTTAATTATGAGGCAAGTGAAAAAATATCAGTAAAGTGTGTCACTGTGGCTTTACATGTTTTCCTTCCTCTTAATACTATTAGATCTTCTTTCCAATAAGATAACAGCAGCAGACCATGCTCAATATATTGAGCATCAAAATTTATTTCCTTAAGACTTACCCAGAGGAGCAGTAGGTTTGACATTTACCAAAACAAGAACTCATTTTCTAGACTGTTAGCCACTGCATGCTTTCATTACTATAACCAGAGGTCTCCTGTGCCCTATCCCAAGTAAATGGAAATTGAAAATGCAACAATCACCTAAGAGTTTGGCTTAACCACTGGAGGAGGAGGACTAACCCTCAGAACCAGAAACACAGATAATGCTTACATGGCTCCCACAGAGTCACAGCTCAGGGCTAAGCCAGGCTGGGTGGACAGAAGCAGAACTGCAGTCAGGCAGGCTGGGGACAGGCATGAGAGCAGGCAGGCACCCACCCAGTCAGGGAGCAGCAGAAACAATGGTCTGGGCAGAGCACAGGGGCTACAGCCTCAAAAAGCCCTAAAGCAGCAGGCAGGGTCAGGAATACACACACTGGTGGAAACCTGCACCAGGAATGATGCCAAGGATTGAGGCTTTGGCTCAAGTACATTGGAGGTGGGGAGAAGGTGAAGAATTAAGGTACAGAGCCTGACTTCAATTTAAACTGTCATTCCAGCCATATCCAGCAAGAGACTGACCCAGAAGCACTGTCCAACTGGGCAAACCAGAATCAACCAGTTTCACCACACAGCCATTGTCTTTTAGACCATTTCCCTGCCTTATTCACTGGAAACAACTTCTTTAGTAAAGGAGATAGGGCTCCACTCAGCAGCAAACTCCTTTTCAAACACTGCTTGAAACTACCCTGGTTCATTGTTCACCTTGTACCTAGGAGGCAAAGCAACATTCCAAGGAAAATAAGAAGTCTTTCCAAGAAAACACAGCATATCTGAGCATAGCTCCTTAGTGCTTTACTTTGTACCATCAGCTTTCTGTCAGGATTGGATTTCTGATGTAATTTCCTGATTAAAAATAAGCAATATAACAACCTCTGCTGTGTAGCATTGTCATTGTCCCTATCATACAAGATCAGCAGAACATGAACCTGGACAGATGGCGGAATGATTTAGTTCAGTGGGCAGTAGTCACTGTCTGCCTGGATACCAGCAACAAATGGAATACTGTGGAAATCTGCTTGAGATTGTCCTTTTTAATACCTTTATCAATGATCTGGAGAAGGTGACAGAGCAGACTATAGTCAAATTTTCAGATGCCACAAATTAGGATCACCACCCAATACTCTTGAAGGCAGGGCTGCCATTTAGAGGGACTTCACCACACTGGAGGAATGGGCTGACAGGAACATAATGAAATTCAACAAGCACAACTGCAAAGTGCTGTATCTGTTTGGGATTAACCCCTGCAGTGACACAGGCTGGGGACTGCTGGTTGGAGCAGCCCTGGTGAAAAGCAGGGGGATCTTGGTGGGCAGGAGGCTGCACAGGAGCCAGCAGTGGGTCCTGGCAGCAAGGCAGGTCAGCAGTGCCCAGGGCTGTATGAACAGGAGCATGGCCAGGAGAGTGAGGGAAGTCATTTCCCCCACTACTCGTCACTTTTTGCACAAACTAGATAACCCATGTCATTTTCTAATCCCCACACTGGAAGGAAAACATCAGTAAACTGGAAGAAGTCTGGTGAAGGGCCAACAAGATAGTCAGAGGCTAGAACACCTGCTGAGGGAATGAAGAACCTAATAGGCTTAAAGAACTTGAAGATTTGAAAAACACTAAGAAAATACAAAGCACTATCATAAGCTACTGGCAATTTCCAGTCTAAGGATTAAAATTATGGTAGCAACTGAAACAGGACCCTACTCAAAGCATGTCTAAGTTTCACATTAGCAGTGAAGGAACAAGTCACACTGCTGTTTTGGGCCTGCCAGACCAGAAACACTTTTATCAAGTTAAATTAATTTAATAGCAGCTCCCAGGAAGAGGCTCCTTTCTGAGCACTGTACCTGTGCAGTGTTCTGCAAGCACTGATAAAAAAGCTGACAGAATTGAGAGCACGCAAGTGCCACTGAAGAAAAACACATATTGCTGCTGTAGAAATGATATGTACAAGAAAGAAGTAGATGAGTGCTTAAGGTTTCAATCTGAAGACCTGTGATCTTGATGTAAGCTCAGTATCAAAGCAGATTTCCCCAGGATGACTCAGTCCTTTCTAGTTTATACCACAGAGCCTACATTATGCACTGACTGCCCTGGAGTGTACCTGGCCAACCACAGATATTTGCTTGCCCCATAGACAACATAAACATTAAAAATTCCTGCCACATAACACATGGAATAAAGCTGCTTCTCTTCCTTGTTGCCTGACATCTCAGCACCCCAATCTGCAGGGGCTGCTGCCCTTGCACCTGAGGCCACAGGCCTGACACCTCCCCATATCCCTGCCCCGCCTTCATTTGTGAAAACAAACACTATTATCCAGAAAGGGGCTCATTCTGTGATTTGTTACTAATTCACACATTTCTGTTTCTGTATTTAATTGGTGTTCCCAGCAGAGCAAGTCTGTGTGGGGTTCACGTGCAGCAGAACAAGCTGCTCAGCACTCTGCAGGAGCAGCAGCACAAACAAGCAGCACAAGCCCTGCCACGGCTCTGCTCCCCCTTTGCCAAGTCCCGGTGCACATGCAGAGCTCTCCCAGAGTCAGACCTGCAGCCTGGGAAGCACCAGGACATGGTGGGGAGGCTGATGGGAGCACCTGTCCTGGCCACCCACCTCATGGTCCTGCCCACAATAACTGCAGTGCTGTGATTTTCAATATGCAACCCAGGGCTCAGTGTTTTGGGGGGAGGGAGGGAAGCCCCAAGGCATCACTCCATCACATGGCATTGACCCAGCTGTGCAGCCCCTAACCTCCAGAAACAGGGTCTGACTCTCAAGTGAGACAGTGCCCAGTCTACTCACCTCCTGATGTGCCACTGGCTACAGAACAGGTGCAAGGCTGTGCAGAATACACAGGCTTGTGTATGCTGTGTGTGCATGATCCTCTGAGTCATCCATTGCAGACCCTACACTGAATTTTTGCCCTAGGAGTCATTTGCAATTAGCATTTGCATTAACAGCATCGTTATTTTTATCTATGAGAATCTGGAGAGGGGAAAACACAAATCAGGAATATCTACTCTATAAAGTAGCTTGTGATTGTACTGACTGGTCCAGTTCACTAATTCCTCTTCATAAACTGATAAAAAATCAGTTTAAAAAACCACACTAAAATGAGGCCTGTCCCTCAAAACAGCTGCTAAGCAGAGACAATATATATTACTACCTGATAAAAGTAATAATTTCCTGAATAGAGCTTGATTCAAGCTCAGCTTGAATCAAGAGACAAGGGATTACAACACTGAGGAGAAAACAGTCACAAGAGCAGATTCTTCTTTACCCACTTAGAAGAGTATCTGTAATGGATATCATTCAGCCTCTCTGTCTTGATGAGAAATAAAGCAGACTGCTGGCAGGAACACCGGGCCTCTCTTGATTCAATCTTCAGTCCAGAAAAAGGGGTTGAAAACGTGCTGAAGCAAAGCTATTTTTATTTTTCGTTTTATTTATGCAAAACAAGCAAGTATGATAAACACACTTCAGAGACCTAGAGTCTATACAGATAGTTCAGGACGTAAACAGAGCATTTTATGCCTGCTCAGGTGAGGGCAGTGAATGTCTATAACCACCACCATCTTATGACTTCAAAAGAGTGAAGATTTCCCCTTTTGGCGGGGAATTGCAGCAAACGTTTCTACTATGGCTGAATTTTTTTTGGTTGCAAAGACAGGAGGGGATGCTGCTTCAGCACAAAGTACTTTTCACGCTACACTGAAGTACAAAAGCAGAGGTTAAAAGTGTAATAGCAGCATTTGAAATCTGGCTGGCCAGCACGTTCCTTGGTTTACCAAACATGATTAGTTTACCTTCTTCACAAAATAAGTCACTTGAACAACTTTTCCACTGTATATTTTCTATTTCTCTGATCTCAAGGATGTGCTTCCTAATTACACAAACATACTCTTTTAAAGACCAGGAAAGAGTTAATTAACTAATAACAGAAAAATTAATAAAACATTTCAAGAGACGTTATGGCAAAGAGCCATGACAGTACTGCAACCTCAGGACCAGTCTTTGCAGAGCTATTCTCTGATGTCTCTTCCATGTCCATCCTACCTGCTTCTTCCTGAAAGGCATGGTGGAAAGTCCAAGCAGCATTGAAATAAAGCCTGGGAGTGACCTGAGGAAGGACCAATTTGCAACAATTGGAACATTTCCTAGTTTACCACAACACTCCTGCCTATGTATCCTCCAGATGAAGAGGTGAGTAGTTCAATCAGGGCAAGTCTGCTTCTTCTGGCACCTTTGTGGAGCCTAAGAGATATTGAGAGTAAGAAATACAGTCTGCTGAATGAAGTAGGAAATGTGATTTACTTCCAGGTTCCTCGGCCAAGGCCTGTTTCTCAAACATCAACTGAATTTATCCCAAGCACTGGAATACACAGCTCCAGTTGGATATGCCATTTATCTCTTCCAAGGGGGAAGCCTGGAATTGTTTTCTATATATTTATTAAATGATACTGGATTTAGAACTGAGCTTAAAATTTCAGTTTCTTTTTAGTCTGCTCCACAATCTGGGTCACAAACCTGTGAATATTTCAGCACACTGTGATTGCCTGCAGAAACCTGACCTCTGTGCCAAAAAAGCATTAAAAAACCACACATAAGAGGCATCCCTAAAAGAATTGCTTACATTATCAGAGCCACTATTCTTTTAGCAATTCTGTTTCGCTTAACACCTGCAAAACTCCCATTTTGTATTGGGCCAGAGCTCCTTCACACAAGGTACAAAGTGTCATCTTAGTTTCAGTACCCCATTTAAAACTTATATTTTCATTCTATTCCCCATTCCCTCTCACCTGACATCCTGCCTCTCAAAAAGTAGGGTGTAACCTTCATGCACACCCACTCAACTTCTGCCTAACCTCTTACTTGAAACTTGTGAGGTCACAAATTATGGATTCCACACATTCCTTAATACCTGTATATTTCTTTCAAACAAACCAGGATGGGGACGTTTTTATAAATTCAGTCTTCACCTTCCTAGAAATATTTTGCCAGCCTGGCTCAAGTTTTCAGCTCTCCTACAACTCAAATCATTCCCATGTCAGATCTGTAAATGGATAAACTTGGTTTAGGCATAATTTTCCACCTGTAGCTCTCCATGTTTCTTTAACAAGGAGGAACATATATTTATCTCTTTTAATGAATGATGGAGACAAATACATTCACAATCCATAACAAGCTCAGTAATGACTCCTATAGATGGCTGTTGAAACGTTGGAACTCTGTCACTAATTTAGCTAAAGGGAGATCACCCTTTGGTACCAGCAATTTCCACATGAGGAAAAATTACACAGACATCTTACCTGGTTCTTCACAAAAACAAAACACTCCAGAAATAAAATAAAAAAAAAAAAAAGAAGAAGAAAATTCTGCATATTACATTATTGAGTAGCAACTCCATTTTTGTAATAGGTTACCTGAGACTCAAAAAATGTGGTCAACAAGACTTTGTTAATGACTATAAAATACATTTCCTTATAGAAAAGCAACAAACTGTCTTCCAGAAACACAGAGCAATCAAACAGGACAAGTATGATACCATATCAGCAACTTTTTTTGCTTCCAACACCATTCACTTTCTTTTTCTGTGGCCTTAGCCAAACTGTATGGGATTTGTGTTAGAAAAAGGGTCTCTCCCTCTCTCTAGCAGACACAAGCCTGACATTTTTTAATGGCTGGCAAGTTAAAATGGGTATATTCACATTAGTAAGCATTTTTAAAAGTATTGAAGAGATCAATTAACTGCTGAAACAACTTTCTAAGTATAATGGCTATCTCCATCACGGGAAACTTTCAGCTAAAGCTGAAAGCAGCTAAAGCAGCTAAAGCTGCTCCGTACTAAGTAGTAATTACTTTAATGGGATTTTTGTGGTTGTCTTTATTAGTAAATTAAAATAGATTATCTGAATTTATTTATCCCCAGGCTGGAATATAAATCTCCAGGGTTTACCACACTCCTTTAAAGGTCAGTAAATCTATAATTATATTAATTTATCCTGTATATTGAAAGCTCTTACCAAACCAACTTAAAAAAGCAGGTGCAGTTTTCCCTCTGTAGAATGAGGTCCCTGGAAGCATGTACAAAAGTAACAATTGGACAGGGGAAGGAAAACAGTTCAGACAAAGCATCCACTCTGAAATGTTTAATTTTATTAAACAATCGTGTTTTACATGTCATCAGACCTAACCCCTGAAGTGCAAAAATGTTTCTGAGGTATTAAGACTGGAGGAAAACAGGCACAGTATTGGTTGTTAGGGATACTGCCCTACAGCACAGTGGAATTTGCAAACAACAGGCCTTTATACAGCATTTGCAGGGTCAGAGAAAACTGAGAACAAGACTGTATTTGTCTTTAGCCTTGAGAGCCAAAAAGCCCTGATCATTAGCCAGTTCTGACATAGACACAGTTAACACAGGATGATGATAAATATCAATGAGGTGTTTCTAGGCCAATATGTACAGTACACGAAAAATGAAATTTAACTGCTGTATGTGTGACCAAAATCCCAACTGTCTATCCGGTCCAGCTTAATATGTTGTGCCCATGGTGGCCTCTCTAGTACCAGCATTTTTGTCTACCCTACACAGCTAAGCCACTGCCTTGTGCTCCTGTTTGGGGGCACCTGCCCCTCACACTCACTTCAGATAAGTCAGATGTTCATCAGAATAACTAGAGGCAACAGTGCAGTACCACCAGTAGCCTGTTATCCTTCTAGTTGCCTTCTTTCCCTCATCCATGCAGTGAACAAGTCTAACTCATGCAGAAGATCTGCTAAAGAAATAAGCACTGGTTGATGACTGTCCATGTGGAAATGAAAGCTTTATCTGAGAAATGAAAAACTCACGGGGCAAAACTTGCCCTTAACAATTAGTATATTACTGGGAGCTTTACTCAGTTGCCAAATTGTGCTCCAAAAATAATTTTCTGTGAGGGAAGTTTGGGTGATACTTGATACATGATACCTCCACAAGCCAATGAAAGATATATTTAAGAAAATACTTCCAAATTACAAATAAGTAAAAGTCACTTGTTCCAAGCCTCTCTTCGGTCTTTTTTAGCAAAGACAGCTGAAAACAAATTCCTCCTGAGACACACTTGTATTTGTGAAAAATGTAATACCAAAAAAAGAAGTTATCCTTATCTTACTAGGTGTTCATGAACTTATGAACTTTCCTGAATATGTCAGCCTTTGTGTTAAAGTGGCATACTTGGAAAGGTTCTCATCTGCAGCCTCTCCAGCTTTTAGACTTTACTGAGCAGATGAAGATGTGAGCTCTATTGTCAGCACATTCATGGGCAAATGTCATGCAGTCTGATCGCAAACACAATTGAGATTCTCAACATTTTCTAGGCTTGTTACCAACATCACTGCTGCTCACCTACACAACATCATCTAGCAAATCTACAAATACAGAATAGCTGGAACAGAAGCTGGATATCACTGGAGTGTTGCCTTAATATTACTTTTTAATGGAATCATACTTCACAGACAAGAAAGGCAACCCCAAACAAAAAGTGCAAACAAATCATCACTTTCAGTTGAAAACTGGGTTTCGGATGCCACTCAGGACCGAACTGTTGGGCCAGTTTCTGTGCAGAAGGGTTAGAGAACATACAAAAAAGAAAATGCTTGAAATTCCCAGGACGACAATGCCTGAAATCAGCGCACTGGTGACCGTGTTCATCTGGAAAGGAGGTCCGTTTGGGTGAGCTGCAAGGAGAAGAAAAATTCTCAGGTGACGTCTGGTTTTATCTCTCATGAGTGCCAAACACTTCTGCCTTCCCTTTCCAACACCCAATATACTGTATAGTTGCAAGGAAGGAACTAAAACTAGCTGTACCTCAGAATGTACACCTGTCTACTTGGATAAAGCTTATCTAAGTATATTTTGCAAACAGTTTCTTTCAATATCAGTCATGTTGGGGGATAAAGACATGTGCCTTCTGAGGCATTACCTTCATCTGCCAGTGACCAACATTGACCTGTGTTACTCAAGGCAAGACTATCATTATCCAAGGACTTATCCAAGAACTTATCCAAGGACTATCAATGTAGATGTATAAGGATTTGTAGCCTAATCAAGTTAATGAAAAGATTTCTTCCCCACTGTCATTGTCTACATTTCAATTCAAAGTCTATATAAATCAGCAGACATGTCTGACATTGGATATCAGACATTCTGGAAGCTTGTTGCACACCTTCAGAAAGGTGTTTATCAATTCTCAGGTAGGAAAGGTGACATTTTTAATACTTATTGCAAATCAGGAAGCTGCTCATGGACCAGTTCTGACATAATGAGCCACATACATCCACAACAAGTACTGTGTTTTCCAGCAGGAGGGGAAAAAAGCATTTGAGCACCAATGAGCATTTGCCATTACCAGTGGTGGAGAGTGAGGTGAAATGACAACACAGTCTTCATGTGAGAAACCAGACTGCTCCTCCCAGAAGCAGCCCCCTGCCCTCAACACCATTAATCCCACTCTCCTCACCCAAGCTGAAAGGAAATCAGCACTGTTGATTTGGTTACCCTCCCCTTCCCAACGCTGTGCTGCTTTCTGGCTGCTACAGCAGCAACCTCACCCCACTCTACCTCTGTGCTCTCCACAGAGACAGCAACAGGCAAAGGAAAGGCTTGTGCTCTGGGATGGAGAGGATGCTTCTTTTGTTGCATGGGAAGGAAACATAGCAGCCATCAACACAGCAAACTGTGTGCAGCAAATAAAGAATTTGCTTTTTATCATTTTAATTATATCCATGGGTAGGAGCACACCAGGGAACAATTAATTACAGGGAGAGCTCTCCATGACAGACAAGAACAGCAACTGGTTTTATATGTTTTAAATTGAGTAAAGAAAGGAACAAATAGCGTTAGAGTTCAGAGGACAGAATGGATTCTTCGTTCCACTCAGTCCTGTTATGAAGAAATACAAGGTGGAATGGCCCAGTGTACCACCTGACCATCCTTTCTTAGCCATCAGCCAGTCCTTGTTACCAGCAGAGAACAGCAACAGATAGGCTGAAACAAGTGTTCCAAGTGCCCAAAGGAAAAGCACCCTAAAACTTAAAGAGCTGAACTGTCCTGCAGCCTATTTCCTTCACTGCCCTAGCAGGGTAAAAGTTCTATCCAATTTTTTCCACAGACTCTGTGAGGTTAAACACTAGGATAACAGGAGCTGAAGCTCTGAACTTCTGGCTTTGAGATATGAACCAAGCTAGACTGCACCATAACAACAATTTTCCTGTTGTGGCATGGCAAATTTTACTGCTTAAGTCTGGTTTTGCATCTGGTGGCTATAATGTACCCATCACCCTCATATGCTGTAGTATCAGATATTCATTTCAATTTCATCACAGGAATTAAAAGTTTAAAATTAAAAGGTGGTGCTGGGTGCACACAATAAATTGAGAATTCCATACTCACCAAATGCTTTCTTTTCAGAGCATGTTGATATTGACTCATTTAAGCAACAAACATAAATAAAAATTAAAAAGGAAAACAATCCCAGTGCATAGATATTAATCAAAATGGTTCATCCTCAGTTCTGCTTCCATCATAAACCCTCTTATGTTTTTTGAAATTCTGATCAACTTACCAAGCTGTGAATTGTTGGTTGGCGTCTCATCTATATTAAAAAAAAAAGGCATGTGTCATATTTTTAAAATACCTATGACTAACTCCTCCCCTCTTGCAACAGAAAACCCAATAGTTGTAGCTTTATTTTAAAAATAAACCAGGTCACTTGCCACATTGACTAGCAGCTTTTAGCATCTCTCTTAAAATATGGACAATAACATTAATTGCATGCCATTGCTTCATTTTTAATATCAGGAGATATTAAAATATTAATTTAAGTTTTTCATGTCTTGTGGAAAAACAAACCAACACCACCTTAAATCAGGAATCTCTTAATTGAAAAGGTGGCCAGTCCTGTTGTCTCTCTCAGTAACATCAGAAGAGTAAGCACAATGTTATATGCAAGCCCCTTCACTTAATTATATTATAAAATAGCTCTATAGGGAAAACCTTGAGTTTTACAAGAAAAAATATGTCAGCAACCATAAATTATTACAAAAAAGCTCTTTTTTCCATGCTCATTTTCCTGTTGGCAGTTACATAGTGGCTTTATATTCAGGCTAATATTTGTATTTTGTCTTCAGTTTTTACTTGCCAGTGTCCATTTCAGAATAACATTTCTTGTCACTGTTTTGGGGTTTTTTTGTGCAATCTGTGAGCACAGTTCACATGTACATTTGTTTTGAGCAGCTGTCTCCCAAGCTTAAGTGAGACATCCATCAAAAGCTACATAATTTTAACTTCACAAGTAGGTCCCTGCTTTGTC